>NC_090265.1:1741323131-1741681881 GCF_040414725.1 Anabrus simplex | reverse complement strand
TAAACAGGCACCATAACATGAAATATTCACTTATCATAGCCTAAGTTATAAAAATTCACAATACAGTAGGGTCAACTGCATATCAATTAGCACTGGTTGTAGTACCTATTTATGCCCATGAAGCAGGGATCTGTTATATAACAGAATATAACAAAATATAATAATAATAATAATAATAATAATAATAATAATAATAATAATAATAATAATAAAGGGATACATAAAATGCTACAAGGTAAAATTTCACTCCACTGCCACCTACTAAATTAAGCTTAGTTTAAAGCCCAACTAATGTACATGCCACATTTGAAGTAGGCCTAAAAATAGGTCACATCTGAAAAAAAGAAAACATCCTGCAGCATTCAGTAATGTTGTTCCCAAAGTACAGAAACAAGACATGCCTATATGAAAGTAATTTAAGAATGAATTTCTATAAAAATCAACCTGCCTCATAGACAGAATGATTAGAGGGAATATGCCTAAAAGTAGAACACTAATACAAATCAGTGAAACTAGCACATACCACACCAGCATCCTCTTACATAAGCAACTTGAGTCTATATAAATATTCCAGTCACAGGAAGCATAGAAATCCTCATATAGGCCTACACACTCTAACACGTTTATATACCAAATGCAATAATTATATTATAAAGCCCTCGTACTGTGGATATTCTCTGCTTTCAGTGGTTACTGCCATCCCTTTGAACAAAGATTACGGCTGTTCAAGATATCAAATATATTGTTCATGAGCCTAACAAATTTTACAGTCTCCTCACACCCTTGAAACTGAGGAAGATTTAAGTCTCTGTCACAATATTTCATTGCACTTGCAACACTTTCACTGAATGTTTGTGTGGCGAGCTTTACTTTCATGGGTTCCTTCTCCCAGTAAATGTGCCTCTTGGTAAGTTTTGTTCGTAGATGAAGGCCCTCGATACTCTGAAGTTTCTCTAACTCTTCTATGTACCTCCAGTCTATGAGATTATTACCCCTGGCAAAAGTTCTCTTAGCTCCTAAAGTATTCCTCACTAATTTTATAGCATGGCAAGCATCTACAAGAATAAACACTTTAGAATCATTTGAGGGATTTTCAAACCAGTTCACCATATTATTTTCATCAAAAGAAGGTCCCAGACAACTGGCCATGGATAAATTAGAAGCAGCACCATCAAAAGTAAGTGACACTACAATTACATTTAGGTCATGTAAAAATTTAAGGCACTCAATCACTAGATTTGCTCTCTCCGAGCCACTTAAACCGTTAATAAAAAAATAACCCACTGGAATTTTCCAATGTCCATTTAGTGAGACCACCATAAAAACTAAAGCTTCCTTGGCTTCTGGTAAATCCTGATCCTCGATTTCAGTACCACAATTCACATAAACAAGAAATTGTTTTCCATCAAATTCAATGTGCTTCCGGATGCACATTTCATCCATCATCAGTGCACACACTAGGAGCTTTCCATTGATAGCCATCTCCTTCCCTTTCGAAATGAGAGCAGTTGCGGCCTCTGAACTGAATCCTGGCTTACCATCCACCGAGTGATACCACCTCCGCAGTGTACTTGGATGGGGCAAACCTTGAGGAATTACATCCCTCAAGTAGCTGTATGCATGGCTTGAATAGAAATTCAATGTAAGTGCAAAGCAGCGTAGTTCAGGAGGATACTCTGCTCTTGTATCACCATCCTTTGTTACATCAGAAGTTGGGCAGCAGCAGGAGAAAGACATTTCTGGAACAATGGAAGTTGAAAGGTGCATTATGCTTTTTCACAAGTTAATTTATGGTATTACATTATTTTTGAAATATTTGTTTAACAGAGATTGTGATACAATAAAAACAAATTACAGACTTCTAAAGGCTCCAAATTTTATGTATGTATGTCTGGCTGTTAGGTCATCAACCCAGAGACTGGTTGGATCCTCAAATAGCACCACCAAAGGCTAGCAGATATAGGGAAACCGAAAAAAAATTATTTAAGCTGTTGTTTTCTTACCTCAAGCGTGCAAGCAGCATCTTCAGTTATCATTATTTTCTCCTTCAGATGGTTTACTAAGGCTTTCCCATTCTGTAACTGATTAATAGCTCGCCGATACTTCTGCCTTTCCAATTTTAGCTTCTTATGGGATTTATGAATAACTTCCCTGGCAAGCTGCATGAAGGTCTGGGCTTTCCTTGGTGACTTTACCATTTCCTCAGTGTAATCACAAACATAAGATTTTCTGAACACCTTTGTTTTAGGAAGAGACTCATTCTCCTCTTCCTGAGGAACACTGAAGAAATATGAAAATTATAAGGGTCAACAACAAAAATGTCTTACCTATGTATAATATAGTAACCTGATATGCTGCAATAGATGTTGCAGTTGAACAGTATCTTAAATGTCTTAAACACAAATATTTCACATAAGGATGACAGGACACATTCCTGCATAAATCTATGGAAAATAATAAATAAAAACAATAAGAAAATCTGCTCACACACAACTTGTTGATGCAACAGGATCCACTTGAAGTTTCCTTTTCACAGGAGGTTTTCTCCTCTTCTCAGCTGGTAAAAGGTGGGGTGGAAAATTAAAAATTGTTGGTACTGCATTTGGCTTCAGTTTAACTCCCACACCAAATGCTTCATTATCAAAACATTCCGGTGAAAAATGCTTAGAGCATAATCTTGAATGCTTTCCAGGCAAGAAATTATCTCTTCTTAATGCAACTACCCATTGCTTTTTTCTTGTCTCATCAGCAGGAAAACTGAAATCAATAAAAGCACAGTATTCAAAATTACTGTAACCGGGAAAATGGAACTGTAACCAATGAAATAAATTACATGTAATTTTACGTATTCTACAGACACCTGACAACAACTGTATGAAACCCCTTACATCATCATCATCATATTTACGTAGATATTTACTTACCCGTGAAAGGAAATGCCAGATCCTTTATTGAAGGTCTCTTTGCATCCATACGCTACGCAATAGTGCACCATCGCTTCATTAACAGTAGCTAAAAGTCACTTTTAAGTACGCTGATCACTATTCTCGCCTATAACACAATGTTCAAAACTCTCGCTCTACCCACCAGTCAGCTGATTGAGATCCCTGCTTCAAGAATGTGACGTCATCAGCCATCTATTGGATATATATGATCGAAGCTACAAGTGTTTCCTGTGTTTGGCATTCCTTGACTTTATGAAGGGCATTTAGTTTTGCTTTTCTTGTTTTGTAACAGATATGGTTGAACCATGGTTTAGCCCTTCGTTCTTTGATACTTCGTAGTACTGATGTTTGCTTGATTATATATTCTATATATTGAAGGGATTCGTTTAAGTTACCACGGTGTATTTCGTTCAGAATTATTGGCACTGTTACAGAATAGGCCTCTAATTTATCCTTGTCCATTTTTCGTGATGATGCTTCCTTGAGATTCGTTTTGGTTTCCTGTTAGAATAATTTCTACTGGTAGATGTTTCCTTATTGCTATTTCTTTTAGTACCGATGGTTTCACTTCTTTTGGGCCTATCTTATTACTGAATATAAGATCAATAGTGCTGCTTCTGTTTGGGGCTATGTATCTTCTCATTTTCCTTGTTAAGTTATGAGAATCCCTCTATCTTTAGATAGTTGACTACCATCTCCGTTTTTTTTTTTTTGGTTGCAACATCTATCCGACAATTTATTCACCAGCAATCATAAGATGATCGGCCTTTACTACTTTAGAGATTCCTGATTTATAATGTCATAGTCATTCCATTCAGGTTGAAAATAAACACACATCACGGTTATGAATGTTGTTTTAATCATTAGCATAATATCTGCCTTATACACTAAACTGAAAGGTGACATTCTGACTGATAAGAGACATGCCAGTCCTCTCTTTGGTCTCCCAGATTCACCTGGAGTTGCTAACATATGGATTGTGTATCTCTTACTTATGTGTGGTTCTTTCATTGCAAATGTTTCCGTAAGAAGCACTATATCATATTCGGAGAATTTATCATAAGGTAATGCGTCAAGTACACTTGCTAACACTTCTATGTTCCATATTAAGCATTTAATATCAGTACTTACGTCGTATGCCGTTTTGATTGCGGAGTCCCTTATTAGGATTTCGTCATGTTCATTGTCTCTAGTTAAATTTATAGCGGCGAAAAGTCACACCTTCTGGCGAGAAGTCTTTTTTGTCGACTTTTTTCCTCTATGAATATGGAATGCCTATTCCAAAAGCTTTTGTCGATGTGGATCTAGAGTTTAGGAATGTACATCCCCTGATGTCTGTTATTCCGTTTTCTTTCAAGTAGGCTGTTAGGTCTCCTTTCGTTGCAGAAGTGTTCAGTCTTCCAATATACAATTTCATAAATAATCTCAACATAAAATACATATAATTTAGGTATACTGACCAACATCAAGCATTTCCGACGAACAGGTAGTCTACGAGCAAATTGAAAGCTTGTTAGAGCTCATATGAAACAAAGATGATGTGGTCAAAATCGGCGATTTCAATGCCTCCGTTGGTTCATATAACAGCTTGAAATATGCCGGTAAATTCGGAATAGGGGACATGAACAAAAGAGGTCAGAGACTTTTAGAATTTTGTGAACAACATGGCGGGGTTGTAATAAACACATCCTTTGAACTACCTGTCCGAAAAAAACACACATTGTTATTGTTGTAAGTCATAGTGCAAAATTTTGAAATACAGTACGTGTGAATTTGTAAATGACGGTGTTGTAACGTTAAGCTAGTAGTAAGCTCAACCTATAGTATTGTAAGTCGTAGGGTTAATAACTGGAAATACCTAAGTTGTGTGTGAATTTGTATATGATGGTGCTGGATTTAGAATGTTAAATTAGTAGTATTTCTTGTAATATTTTATTTCTATGGAATTGCTTGTTATACACTAGCTGTTGTAGTTATTATTGTTGTTGCTGTTGGGTAATTATGTTTTATCTTACTTTATTATCACACTACCGTAAGTGATCATTGCCACCGGGATATTTCCCAATTACGATGTATTTAATAATAATAATAAAAATAATTGTACCGGAGGTACATCCGCCCCGTGCATTCAAAACTAGCGCCTTGTAGAAGGCTATCTAGATCAGGAAATGTGATACTCATTTTGGAAATAGTTTGAACATTTCTCAACAGATGTCGCTACTATTAACTTAAGTTGCGCCCTCTGCGGTGAAGATGAACTATTAATTTCAAAGTAATTTTGTATGTCAAGGTTTCCTAAACTGAATTGGTCATAGTTTGTTTGTGATGTTCAAACGTTATCAACATTTCTATCTCTTCCCGCCAACTTAAGATGTTGGCTAATCAGAAGTTTTATATATTTATTTAAGCAACCAATCACGGCTTTTGATATTTATTTGGTTGTCCAATGAAAATTGGCGGGGTGTCGGGTTTCGACCCGGAGAAATCTAGAACCTTCCTCTCCGCTCTATAAGCTGACACATTTTGGCCCATGTTGTCTTTGTGATCATTCCAGTCTAGAGTGTGTTCGTAACGGAGGCGGGAGGTCCTCCAGCTCAAGTTAATGGCAGATTCTGTTCCATAAAGTGATAGTCCTTGAAAGCTAGCTCGAGGGGAAGGTTCCAAATTTTAGTAATGTAACTTCTATTTTCTCAAATTCAAATCTCAAATCTCAAATGTAAATTTCAAACAAAGTCTAAAGAACTTAACCAAATGTAGGGAATAAAGAGAGAGGAACCCAACTTGATATTGAGGTAATTTTGTAACCTTTACAATCTATCTAATAATTTCTCTAACTTAAATATTTTTCTCCATCTAGTCACCTCCAGAGTGTAAGCTTAGCCACTGTAAAGTCGGGCCATAAAGGTTTTAAGTAGTTCATGTAAATTTCAAGGAGTGCAAATGTTCGCCTCCTAACGTTTTTATGGTTGGCTAGTAACTTTAACCTTTTGTTTATAAATAAGGCCACGTAGAATGGGCACTTGTTGCTCCTGTCAACCTTATTCATTTCACTGCAAGGAAAATAAGACTGTAGAGCCGATAATACAGTGAATGCTGTTTGATTTTGTTAAATGTAGGTTGTGCCTTTGATAGGCCGGGAAAATGTAAATTTGTAGAGCAATGAGGCTCTTTCTACTCGTGTAAAAAATTGGGAGATACGTCTCCTTGACTGTTGATTGAAAGGAGCAGTAGTGCTCAAGTCCATTGTCCAATGAAAATTAGCGGGGTGTCGGGTTTCGACCCAGAGAAATCTAGAACCTTCCTCTCCGCTATATAAGCTGGCACATTTTGCCCCATGTTGTCTTTGTAACTAGGGAGCTTCAAGCTCATGTTGTTAAATTATTCTTATCTGATTACTCTAGACCTCTCTAAAATTGTTCCTCAAGCTTACGAGCTCAATTTTTGTGCCTGATCTGTTTTTAACTTATAAAAAGTGTAAAGTTCAAAATTTGAGAAGAATCATAAGATGTAAGGAAGATATATATTTCCAATTTAATGTTTTAAATTCTTCTGACTTTTTTATATCCACCCATTCATGTTCGCACCTTCTTTCACCTCTGCAAACCACAATATTTCCGTAATAATAATAATAATAATAATAATAATAATAATAATAATAATAATAATAATAATAATAATAATAATAATAATATGCAGCCAGTATCCAGTATTCGGGAGATAGTAGGATCGAACCCCACTGTCAGCAGCCCTACCCCAGGGGCTCTGAACTTTGGAGCGTGGGTTGGCGACCACAGGGCCCTCAGCTGAGTCCTGGCATTGCTTCCACTTACTTGTGCCAGGCTCCTCACTTTCATCTACCCTATCCGACCTCCCTTGGTCAACTCTTGTTCTTTTCCGACCCCGACGCTATTAGGTTTGCGAGGGCTAGGGAGTCTTTCATTTTCACGCCCTTCGTGGCCCTTGTCTTCCTTTGGCCGATATCTTCATGTTTCGAAGTGTTGGATCCCTTCCATTTTTCCCTCTGATTAGTGTTATATAGAGGATGGTTGCCTAGTTGTACTTCCTCTTAAAACAATAATCACCACCACTGTCAGCAGCCCTGAAGATGTTTTACCGTGGTTCCCCATTTTCACACCAGGCAAATGCTGGAGCTGTACCTTAATTAAGGCCACGGCCGCTTCTTTCCCACTCCTAGCCCTTCCCTGTCCCATCGTCGCCGTAAGACCTATCTGTGTCGGTGCGCCGTAAAGCAAATAGCAAAAAAGATAATAATAATAATAATAATAATAATAATAATAATAATAATAATAATAATGCATTTGACCATAGACCGCACAATCAACATGGAAAGTACCTGCAGATAATGCAGGATATCAGATTAATTATATACCGGTATTAGTCAGACAGAGATATCGAAACCAGATTAAATCCAGTCACAGCTATCCGGGAACTGATGAGAACAGCGACCACAATCTTGCACTAGCCAAGTGTAACATTAAGCTAAGGAAGAATATGAAACCGATCCAGCATAAATGGAACATGCAAAGTTTACAGAACACTTGTATACAAAAGGCATACAAAATGAAAACTAACCAGTTAGCAGACGCTCTTTATGACAGTGCAAAATGGGAAGAAGCAAGGAATGCTATGGGTGTCCGTGTTTCCCCATTTTCACACCATGCAAATGCTACCTTAATTTAAGACCACGGACGCTTCCTCCCCACCTGTAGCCATTTCCTTTCCCATCGTCGCCGTAAGACCTACCTGTGTTTGTGCGACTTAAAGAAAACTGTAAACAAAATGAAGTACAAGGAATGTCGTATGTAAGGAAATCCTTTAATAAATATTTACCCCCATTAACCGTCATTTCTTGACGGGTTTCAGCTAGTTATTATTTTTCATTAAATTTGCGAACTTATCACTTAAGATCACGCTACAATTTCGGTTTCTTTGTCTGAAACTTCCTCTTCCTCCACTACTCCTTCATGTTGTTTCTTCTGTTCGTCCGTCCAGGCTCTTTCCGTCTTTGCAGTTCTTTCGACATGGAAACCCTTCCAAATTTTGAATCATGGTCCAAAAATGTTTTCCTGTCTAGCAGCTGAACTTCCTGGATGTTGGACTTCTCTAGATCTTTACGAACTTTCTTAGTCCCTCAATCCATGCCGTCATTGTCTTTTTGTTCCACAGGTAGTCGAATAACTTTCTGGTTACTCTGGTTTGGGTCCATTCTGTACACAAGTCCGAAAAATGATAACTTCATCTTTTTCATGATCTCTGAAATTTTCTGCACATTTTTGTAGGCTTCATTGATGTTTCGAAGTTTTTAGCTGGTCTCAGTCTGGATTGGGCCCAAGATTTTGCGTAGTATTCTACTTTCTAGGATCTCCAGCTTCTCCAACCTGTAATTCACCGAGAGGCATTCGCTGGCACAGGCATTCTGTTTTGACTACGGTGTTGTAATGCCTTATTTAAGGCATTTTATGACATGTATTATTTATTTATTTATTTATTTTTACAAGCGAATGGACCACTAAGGATCACGCTACAACTTAATTTATTTTTCTTCGTGCGAAGTTTTCTCTGTGTCCATTACTCCTTCATGCGTTCGCTGGCCTGCTTCCGTTGTTCATCTGTCCAGGCTCTTCCGGTCTTCCTAGTTCTTCCTGCGGCTTGAACACCTTCCAAATTCTTCAGTATGTTCCTAACGTATTCCTTTCTAACAGCTGGTCTTCCAAAATGCTTA
This sequence comes from Anabrus simplex, assembly GCF_040414725.1. NCBI lineage: Eukaryota > Metazoa > Arthropoda > Insecta > Orthoptera > Tettigoniidae > Anabrus > Anabrus simplex. Next base: position 1,741,673,193 of record NC_090265.1, on the reverse strand, counting down.
ACCTTTCCATATCCTTCTTCGTTTCCTTAATCCATGCTGTAGTGGTCTTTTTTCTCCAGAAGTAATCGAATATCTGTTTGGTAAGTCTGTTTGCGTTCATTCTGTATAGATGTCCAAGAAATGCCAGCCTCCTTTTCTTCATCGTATTATTATTATTATTATTATTATTATTATTATTATTATTATTATTATTATTATTATTATTATTATTATTATTATTATTATTATTATTAAGCTGAGCCTCCGTGGCTCAGGCGGCAGCGCGCCGGCCTCTCACCACTGGGTTCCATGATTCAAATCCCGGCCATTCTACGTGAAATTTGAGCTGGAGAAAGCGGAGGCGGGACAGGTTTTTTTCCGGGTACTCCGGTTTTCCCTGTCATATTTCATTCCAACAACACTCTCCAATATCATTTCATTTCACCTGTCATTCATTAAACATTGCCCCAGAGGAGTGCGACAGGCTTCAGCAGCCGGCACAATGCCTATCCTCGCCGCTAGATGGGGGCTTCATTAATTTCATTCCTGACCCAGTCGAATGACTGGAAACAGACTGCGGATTTTCATCATTATCAAGCTTCATCCCGGACCGAGTCCAACAAGTTTTTATCTTTTTAACTCTGAATCCGTGTAGGCCTCTATTAAGAATGACCGTCCTGAAATTATTAAATTGAGGTAAATCAAGACAGGAATTTGTTGCGCGGCGTCCTCTACGAAATCTGTTTTATTAACCGTCATCAAAACACGTAATAATCACGGTGGGCATTGTGCCTTCCCCCACTCTTTCAAGAACACGTGACGCGATAACCGCATGTGGGGAAAACCCACCAGCGTAGACTGCAGAGAAGGCTCAGTCATCGTGCAGAGGCGACTCACACTTCTGCTGTCTAGAGCCAGAGCGACGCGTCACGCCCTCGAACTAACAGTTCTACAGGTAAGATAAACAAGTTATCAATATGTTTGTATGAAACATAGCTTTTATTGACTCACAGCTTCATTACGATGCCATTTTAGTGAACAAACGTTATATTTCTTATTTTCTGACCCTATAGATGTGAGACAACTTATTCTTGAACAGCATATTTCTGTATTTTTCTCTTTTTTGGGGGGCGGGGCTCCTGAAACTCGCCTACGAAGTGGAATTTTTTTTCCACACTATGAGTCAGGAAAATATAAAAGACAACTTTCGGAACCACAAGAACAATTTACGCTTTTCTATATCTTCTACAATACCACGATTTGTAACATCAGTATTAACGGCGAGGGTAAGTTAGTAACTTGCAGGCTTTATGGTGACAATGGGATAAGAAAGGACTAGATTTTGAAAGGAATCGACCGTTTCCTTAATTAAGGTACAGTCCCAGCATTTGCTTGGTGTGAAAATTGAAAACCAAGGGAAACCATCTTCTGGCCAGCCAAGGAGCTTTATTATTATTATTATTATTATTATTATTATTATTATTATTATTATTTATGTACGTTGTATGTTGGGTATTCAGCCCGAAGGCTGGTTTGATCCTCCACAGCTCCGCCAAAAGCTGTCGTAAACAGCTTAGGCACCACTGAAGAGGCGTACTACAGAAATGAGGAGTGAGGTAGTTTCCCGTTGCTTTCCTCATCGAGTCATAAGTTGCTATTATCATCAGCCCATAGACTGGTTTGATGCAGCTTTCCATGTCACCCTATCCGGTACTAACCTTTTCATTTCTACATAACTGCTGCATCTCCTACATCTGCTCTAATCTGCTTGTCATATTCATGCCTTGGTCGACCCCTACCGCTCTTACTCCTTTCACGTCCCTCAAAAACCAGCTGAACAAGTCCTGGGTGTCTTATGATGTGTCCTATCATTCTATCTCTTCTTGTCGTCGAATGTAACCACAACTATCTCCACTCACCAGTTCGATTCAGTATATCTTCATTCGTGATACGATCTATCCATCTCACCTTCAGCATCCTGCTAAACACCACATTTCAAAAGCTCCTACTCTCTTTCTTTCTGAGGTAGTTATCGCCCATGTTTCACTTCCATACAATGCCACGCTCGAGACGAAAGTCTTCAAAAACGTCTGTCTGATTCCTATATCTTTTTTTTTTTTTTTTTTTTCTAGTTGCTGTACGTGGCACCGACATAGATACGTCTTATGGCGACGATGGGACAGGAAAGGGATAGGAGTGGGAAGGAAGCGGCCGTGACCTTAATTAAGGTACAGCCCCAACATTTGCCTGGTGTGAAAATGGAAAACCACGGAAAACCATTTTCAGGGCTGCCGACAGTGGGGTTCGAACCTACTTATCTCCCGAATACTGGATACTGGCCGCACTTAAGCGACTGCAGCTATCGAGCTCGGTGATTCCGATATCAATGTTCGAAGTGAGCAAATTTCTTTCCTTAAGAAAGGGCCTTCCTTGCTTGTGCTAGCCAACAGTGTATGTCCTCCGTACTTCTGACATCGTTAATTATTTTACTACGCAAGTAACAATATTCATCTACTTCCTTTAAGAATTAATTTCCTAATCTAATATTATCTGCATCACCTGACTTAGTACGACTGCACTCCATTAGTTTTGTTTTGGACTTATTTATTTTCATCTTTTACTCCTAACCTAAGACTCCGTCCATACCATTCAGAAATCTCTCCAGGTCTTCTGCAGTCTCAGATAACATATCATCGGCAAATCTCTAGGTTTAGATTTGCTCTCCTTGGATTGTGATTTCCTTTCCAAATTTCTCTTTGATTTCCTTTACTGCTCATTCTATTATTATTATTATTATTATTATTATTATTATTATTATTATTATTATTATTATTATTGTCAAATGCTTTCGTGGACTCCAGATACTTATTGAGACTGTTGTGTCTAAGATTACGAGTTCGATTCGCAGCTCTGCCAGAGAACAACAATTTCTGAAGAGAGTTGGGACACGTACATTCTCAGTCTTATGGGGACTGGTAGGTTAAAGTCCCGATCGTCAACATTCTCTGAATCTCCCATTTCCACTCCGCATAAATGCGGAGATTGTATCTAACTTAAGGCTACGGCCATCTCCTTCCGAATCCTGAGTTGTCCTTTCCTGATTCCCATTCCCGAAATGCCCTCGTTCGGGTGCAGCCACCTTGATTGGCCCAATTACCAGTGGCGGCAATAAGGGCCCTGCAGACCCCGCAGGGCGGGGGGCCCATGACTGTTTCTTAATTCAGTAGCTGAAGAGTGATTTCACATATTGATATAGCTACAGCACACAGCACAGTATTATTTGTATTACAGGGGGTTATTCCAAACTTAGGCCTCCATTCTTTCGTCAATAGGAGTATGGTACTTATTTCTGAAAGAATGTGGGTTTCTCAACTTGTTCCAACAATAACCATCCCTTGCTATCACTCACAACAATCAACAAGGCTTTTGAAGTAATTAGCCAGGTCTGAGAACCCAGTAGTCAGCGAAGATGCGATAAGAAAGATATCCTCTTTATCTAAACTCTAAATACTGAAGTTTAGAGCCTCGTCAGTCGGTGTAGCTGAGTAGGCTTACAATGGACGGTTGACCTGTAAATGATTTTAGTCCAAGGAACGAGATTATTTCTTAATAGTGTGACGGTCAGCGTGTTTTGGTTACTATAATTTGAATATGCATTTCTTGTGTGTTCGTACCACAGAAGTGTATTATTTTTATTCCTTCGGATTTGAAAACTAAATTATGTAATTATTATTATTATTATTATTATTATTATTATTATTATTATTATTATTATTATTATTATTGCTAAGGGGCTTTACGTCGCACCGACACAGATAGGTCTTGTGGCGACGATGGGATAGGAAAGGCCTAGGAGTTGGAAGGAAGCGGCCGTGGCCTTAATTAAGGTTCAGCCCCAGCATTTGCCTGGTGTGAAAATGGGAAACCACGGAAAACCATTTTCAGGGCTGCCGATAGTGGGATTCGAACCTACTATCTCCCGGATGCAAGCTCACAGCCGCGCGCCTCTACACGCACGGCCAACTCGCCCGGTATTATTATTATTATTATTATTATTATTATTATTATTATTATTATTATTATTATTATTATTATCGTTGCGTCGTTGTTCATTGTTGTAATGATATACAACCCTGTACTACGAAATAAACTTGTAACTTTCCTTATCAGGTAACGAGGGGGCCATTTTCTAATTGCGGGGGGGGGGGGCCGGGGGGGGGGGGGCGAGCTTCTTAGCACCGCTACTGCCAGTTACCCATCTCCATCTGTAGCCAAATTGAATGTCAAGCTCCAGTACGGAAGTGAGATCCCTCACCTAGTCCGAGGGGATCGACCGGACACGGAAGATGAATGACGTCATAGTTATTTACATTACAAGAGCCGAAAGTGATGAGTTGATATGTTTACGTCAAACACTTTCACGCATGTGTTTGTACTGAGTTTTCAACCCGCAGACTGGTTTGATCCTCAATAGCTCCACCATCAACTGCCATAGCTAGCCTAGATCGGAGGTTCTCAAACCGTGTTACGCGTACCCCTGTGGGGTACGCGAGCAGCCTTCAGCAAAAATGAAGAAAAATTGAAATATGGAAATAAATAAGAAGAATGTTAAATATGTGTATGTGTATAAGAAGCCACGCCCCCCTTGAAAGTTTCACCTGGATTACGACACATCAGAAAACTGTCACGCCATGCAGGCACACCCATCCCATTATAATGTTGATGGTTCGCAATGTCTGAATTCGAAAATTAAGATCGAAAATATTTCATCCTTATATATTAATTGGATATTGAGGCTAAAATCTAGCGTTTTGTGAAACTTTCATACATACAAAGTGCCCTGTGTTACTTTATCACAGAATCGACGTCCGGCTACATGGCTAAATGGTTAGCGTGCTGGCCTTTGGTCACAGGATTCCCGGGTTCGATTCCCGGTGAGGTCGGGAATTTTAACCATAACTGGTTAATTTCGCTGACACGGGGGCTGGGTGTATGTGTAGTAGATCTCTGGTTCTCAAACCGTGTTACACGTACCCCTGGGCCTGAGACTTTTAGTGGGGTACGCGAGCAGCCTTCAGGAAAAATGAAGAAAAATTGAAATATGGAAATAAATAAGAAGAAATTTAAATATGTATATATGGAGCCACACTTCGCTTCAAAGTTTCACCTGGATTACGACACATCAGAAAACTGTCACGCCATGCAGGCGCACCCATCCCATTATAATGTTGATGGTTCGCAATGTCTGAATTCGAGAATTAAGATCGAAAATACTTCATCCTTATTTATTAATTGGAAATTGAGGCTAAAATCTAGCGTTTTGTGAAACTTGCATACATACAAACAAAGTGCCCTGTGTTACTTTATCACCGAATCGACGTCCGGCTACATGGCTAAATGGTTAGCGTGCTGGCCTTTGGTCACAGGATTCCCGGGTTCGATTCCCGGCGAGGTCGGGAATTTTAACCATAACTGGTTAATTTCGCTGACACGGGGGCTGGGTGTATGTGTCGTCGTCATCATCATTTCATCCTTACCACGACGCGCAGGTCACCTACGGGAGTCAAATCAAACGACCTGCATCTGGCGAGTCGAACTTGTCCTCGGACACTCCCGGCACAAAAAAAGTCATACGCCATTACATTCTTTTTACCGAATCGACAGCTGCAGTCGCTTAAGTGCGGCCAGTATTCGGGAGATAGTGGGTTCGAACCCCACTTTCGGCAGCCCTGAAGATGGTTTTCCTTGGTTTCCTATTTTCACATCAGCCAAATGCTGGGGCTGTACCTTAAGACCACGGCCTCTTCCTTCCCACCCCTAGCCCTTTCCTGTCCATCGTCGCCTTAATACCTGTCTGTGTTGGTGCGACCCCTGTGAGCGGGGGTGGTAGAATAACACACACGGTAATCCCGTCCCTGTCGTAAGAGGCGACTAAAAGGGGCCCCAGGGGCTCTGAACTTTGGAGCGTGGGTTAGCGACCAGGGGGCCCTCAGCTGAGTCCTGGCATTGCTTCCACTTACTTGTGCCAGGCTCCTCACTTTCATCTATTCTATTCGACCTCCCTTGGTCAACTCTTGTTCTTTTCAGACCCCGACGGTATTACGTATGGAGGCCTAGGGAGTCTTTCATTATCACGCCCTTTGTGGCCCTTGTCTTTCTTTGGCCGATACCTTCATTTTTTGAAGTGTCGGACCCCATCCATTTTTTCTCTCTGATTAGGCTAGTGTTATATGGAGGATGGTTGCCTAGTTGTACTTCCTCTTAAAATAATAATCACCTCCACCACCACCACCTGTGTTGGTGCGACGTAAAAAGCAACTTATATTATACTTCATACAGAGACAAACTCTCAAAATTCTTATGATGTGTTATAAAAATGTATTTAATTTCATAATCTCATATTATTTACAATGTGTAGGTGTATAAAGGAATGCTTTATAATCATTTAAAAATGCCTTAATAATTAGCCAGGTACTCATAGTTGTTAAACCTATCAATTAGATTTTTTGTGGAGGGTACATTGAACTTTTAACCATGAGTGAAGGGTACAATCTCATAATAGTTTGAGAACCTCTGGCCTAAATGTCACTGAAGAGGAATTCCAGGGAAATGAGAAGTGAGGTAGTTTCCCGTGGCTTTCCTCACCGAACCAGAAGTTCCTCTTACATATCAACTTGCCAAGACCACTAAAATTGACGCACCAACCGACCCTATAAATAACATTTTTTCACCTATCCTATGGATAAAATTTCACACTATTCACAGCAGGGACTGGATGCATAAGGAATGGCATTACTAAACATCGCTCATACCTCAGTCACTGAGGAACTGAGATAGGTCAATGAAGGTAACAAATTTCTTCTTCTAGCCCATTCCAGAAGACAAAGAACACTGACAACACTAGGTCTCGCCAGAAAAAGCATTGTACTGGAGTACAATATTTTATTCATATTGAGTTGGCTTTCATTTTTCCTCCATGGGCTCTCATCCTATCTTTAGTCCAGTTGGTTGCTGGTCTCCTTGGAATTCCATTTTCTGGCTGTACTACCCATCGGTTTATATTTTTTACGGAACGGATGTCTGTCTAATATTTCTGATATATCTATCTGGGCTTTCTCCAGGTCCTTTTCGACTTCTTCAATCCATGGCAGACTCTTCAATTTTCTGCTTTATGTCATGATCTCGTGTGTAAATCTTGTTGTTGGGAGTCCTTGAACGTGCCCATAAAATTTCAATCTTCGTTTTCTAACATCTGCTGCCAGATTGGACAGTTTCTCCGTTGCTTTACGGGAGGTCAGTCTATATCCGTCTTCAGTTTTTTCTGGACCAAGAATTTTTCTCATGATCTTTAGTTCTTCCTTCAGAATGTTCTCAAGATCTCCTTTTCTATCGAGTACCAGCGTTTCACTCACGTATAAAACTTCAGGTTTGATCAAAGTATTATACAGCCTGATCTTTGTGTTTTGTGGACATGTTTCTTTTTTTTTTTTGTTTGTTGTAAATGTTGCATGGTCTCCAGAATGCTCTCTTGAGTTTCTGTAGGCGAAATTTCTGTGTTTCCTTTTCTAACCCTGTTGGTTCTACAATTTCACCAAGGTATTTGAAGTGTGGAACCCGTTTCATCTGTCCATATTTTGTCTTTAGTTGCTGAATGTTGAATCTAGTACAAATGAACTTAGTTTTCTCAAATAAAATTTGTAGTCCAACTTTTTCAGCACATTCCTTGAGACCTTCTATCTGTTTGATTGCTGTGATTTCGCTGTCCGCTAGTATTTGTAGGTCGTCTGCGAAAGCCAAGCAACTGAACTTCATGTCATCTTTTCTTCGTTCGAGTTGAGCTGGTTTGCAGTGGTTTTGAATTTTTAGTTCTTTCTCCCATTCTCTAATAACTTTATCCAAAACGAGATTGAAATGGAGTAGTGACAGTCCATCGCCTTGTCGAACGCCAGTCTTAACCTTGAAATGACCTGATATTTCGCCGATTAATTTTACTTTTGATTTTGTGTCAGAGAGAGTTTGCTTGACGAGGTTTAAAGACTTTGGGTCAAGTCCCTGTTCTTCTAGGAAATCAAAGAGGGACGGTCGGCCGATTGAATCGTACGCCTTCTCGAAGTCAATGAACATGCAAATGATTGGACAGTTCCTAGTTGCCCTATATCTCAGTGTCGTTCATAGCAGGAACGTCCTGATCGGAAGCCCGCTTGGTATTCGCCGATCTTATGTTCAAGTTGCTCTTGTGTTCTTTGAAGTAGACATGCCGAGAGGATCTTGTAAATGACTTGAAGGAAGGGAACCTCTCTGTAGTTATTCACGTCTGACCTGTCACCTTTCTTTTGTAGTGGGTGGATGAGTGAACATTTCCAGTCTTCGGGTAGTTTTTACGTTTTCCAAATGTCTGTGAAGATATACGTGAGTTTCTTAAGCGTGTTCGATCGTAGACTCTTTAGTAGTTCCACTATGATTCCCAGATGTCCTGTTGTTTTTGAGTCTAAGGATGTGCCTGTGAATTTCTTCTTTCGTCGGTAGATGATGGGACATCTCAGTAGTGGTTCCGGACAATTGAGTAGCACAGAGAAGTATCGAGCCAACTCCTTGCAGTTATCTAGGTTGGTCAGTGCAAGTTTGCCACATATTTTTTGTTTTGTTTTTCTGAAGCATAAATTCTGTGAAGTGTATCCTCCGATCTTTCCTGCAAATGTCCAATAGAAGTCTCGTGTGTTGTAGTCTCTGAAGTTTTTCTCAGTGGATTCTAATATTGCCCCTTCATATATCTCCTCTTAGTTTTATTATTATTATTATTATTATTATTATTATTATTATTATTATTATTATTATTATTATTATTATTATTATTATTATTATTATTATTCAGATAATTCAAATCAGGATACGATGTGCCAATGTTTAAATTATGGGACATGTATGTATATATACACAAAATTAGTGAAGGGTGTTCTCGATTTATTGGTTTGTCCGACTCGTTGGCTGAATGGTCAGCATACTAGCCTTCGGTTCAGAGGTTCCAGGGTTCGATTCCAGGAAGGTTGGGGATTTTAATCCCTTCTGATTAATTCTTCTGTCTCGGGGACTAGGAGTATGTGTCCGTCCCAACACTCTCCTCATTATATTCAGACAACATACCAAACCACCAACCTCCACAGAAACACGCAATAGTGATTACATCCCTCCATATACGGTTGGCGTCAGGAAGAGCATCCGGCCGTAAAACAGGACCAAATCCACATGTGCGACGCAGTTCGCACCCACGACCCCGCAGATGTGGGAAAAAGCGGTAGCAAAAGAAGAAGAAAAATTATCGATTTATTGGTTGGTCATTACCTAAGTTCCTGCTACAAATTACAGCTCATTGCTTGTTGCATGTCTCAAGTACTTTTATTACAGATTCAGTTTCGTACGGAGCGAACATTTTTAGGCTCTTGTCAATCTCTATAAGGGCGATGATGTTTTGTTTTGTGTCGATGCAGTGTTCCTGCGCAGATGATGTTAACGTTAGAACATAGATTGCTTGTTTTAAATTAGTGTGGAGAAGTTATTGAAGAACCTAGGTGCAATTCCTACCCATTCTGTCGTTTTCAGAGGATGATAGCGGATATAACAGTACACAGCCTCGTGTAAACACCCTGGGAGAGAAGAAATTCGAGAGATCTCATTTTGGTGAAATCTGGTACCGAAGTGACAGATATTTCAAATTATTACGATTATTATTTCAATCACAGGTCAAGTAAAGCACCCAGTTTTGAGGGCAAGCAGTTAGTGAAGTTAGACCTACACAGTTTAGCTGACGTGAGAGGTAGCCATTATAATATTAGTGAACGTCAGATGGCTGTACGAAGCCAATTACAGTCACTGCAGGTCTTGACTTTGTTGTTGACACTTGACTTCTATAATTTCTTGACGAAATACGGTGACGTCCGAAGAAGTTGTTCATGATTGATTCCATTACGGAGAGAAGTCACGGGTACACAAGATAGTCTCAGTTATCCGAATGATGTATTGCCTAAGCCGTTGGAGTTATGGTGAAACTTCACAACAACAAACGTTCTGAAATGTCGTGGTACCGAGTAGCGTCTCCATGCCTTAGGCTACTATTATTCAACATACCGTAGAATAATACAAGAATTGTTTAGTCCATATAGCCTATATCAAACCACACCAAACCCCATGACGCAACAGCCCCGAAGGGCCATGTCCTACCAAGCGACCGCTGCTCAGCCCGAAGGCCTGCAGATTACGAGCTGCCGTGTGGTCAGCACGAGGATCCTCTCGGCCGTTATTCTTGGCTTTCTAGACCGGGGCCGCTATCTCACCGTCAGATAGCTCCTCAATTGCAATCACATAGGCTGAGTGGACCTCGAACTAGCCCTCAGATGCAGGTAAATATCCCTGACCTGGTCGGAATCAAACCCGGGGCCTCCAGGTACGCTATCCCTACACCGCGGGACCGGCTTAGTCCCTACATATCCCATAATATTTATTTGGGATTTTCATCATAATGCTATGTGCTTCGTTAACATCATAGTTCATTAGAAAACTGTCCGCACCGTTGTGTAATGGTTACGGATATTAGCCACCCGGGTTCGATTCCCGGTACCACCAGACATTTAAAATAGCAGGAGGGCTGGTATATGGTAAAAATGGTACACGCAGCTCATCTCCATTGGGGGCGTGCCTGAAAGGAGTTGCTTTTTGACCCTGCTTGGCGTAGTGGACTTTGGTTTAGAGCGCCCTGAGTCCGATTCCCGGTCGGGTCGGGGATTAATCCTAAAATGGTTCTTTCCCCCTGGCTCGGGAGCTGGTTATTTGTACTGTTCCCAACATCCCTGTTATCCATACAACACACACAACACTGTCCTTCACTACAATAACACGCAGCATCCTATACAGGCACCCTTGTCGGAGGGGCTGCACCAGGCTATGAATAGCCACACAAATTATTATTATTATTATTATTATTATTATTATTATTATTATTATTATTATTATTATTATTATTATTATTATTATCACTATAGACTGTAATGCATTTCAGCGTTCAGTCTGCAAGCCTCTGTAAATTTATTAATCGCCGCCACAATCCTTATTTAGTTCTATATCTCTTATCTTTAAATCATTACAAACTGAGTCTGGCCATCGTCGTTGGTCTCCCTCTACTCCTCTTAACCTCCATAAGAGAGTCCATTATTCCCCTAGGTAACCTATCCTCCTCCATTCGTTTCACCTGACCCCACCACCGAAGCCGGGTAAGGCGTACAGCTTCATCCATTGAATTCATTCCTAACTTAGCCTTTATCTCCTCATTCCGAGTATCCTCCAGCCATTGTTCCCACCTATTTGTACCAGCGATAATTCTCGCTACTTTCATGTCTGTTACTTCTAGCTTACGAATAAGATACCCTGAGTTCACCCAACTTTCACTCCCGTAAAGCAAACTTGGTCTGAAAACAGACCGATGTAAAGACAGTTTCATCTGGGTGCTGACTTCCTTCTTACAGAATACTGCTGATCGCAACTGCGGGCTCACTGCATTAGCTTTACTGCACCTTGATTCAGTCTCACTTACTGTACTACCATCCTGACACAATACACATCCTAAATACCAGAAATTATCTACCTGTTCCAGCTTTGTATCCCCAACCTGACATTCATTTCCCTTGAATTTCTTACCTATTGACATCAATTTAGTCTTGGAAAGGCTAATGTTCATACCACACTCATTGCACCTATTTTCAAGTTATTATTATTATTATTAATATTATTATTATTATTATTATTATTAATATTATTATTATTATTATTATTATTGTTATTATTATTCCTTTAGAACACTGCAGTTTGTTTGTTTATTTGTTTTTGTTTGTTTGTTTGTTTGTTTGTTTGTTTGTTTGTTTGTTTGTTTGTTTGTTTGTTTGTTTGTTTGTTTGTTTGTTTGTTTGTTTGTTTGTTTGTTTGTTTGTTTGTTTGTTTGTTTGTTTGTTTGTTTGTTTGTTTGTTTGTTTGTTTGATTGATTTACGTTGAGTATCAGGATCTGTCATATGAACGAGATTATAGGCAATGTAAGGGATCTGAAAATTCATGGAATGGTATATATACGACTCATGTCAATGTGATTTTGAGAATATCAGAATGTTCCTGTTGACAGTAATCTCCTTTGCGAATGGTCAACGTAGTGGCTACTGGTTCGAACTACCGGCCGGGCTGCGGATTTTAATGTATATGATTAGTTCCTCTGACTCGGGGACTGGGTTTTTTCGTTTTAACCCTTAGCTGGTACCATGCGTCAATGAGACGGCTGCCAAACATTTCCCCTCTATATATGAGGTTCTACTTAATTTATAGTTATTTACATGAGAGAGGGGTAGCAGACCCTGTAGTGTTTCTCTTTCTTAATCAATTTACCCTCCAGGGTTGGAATTTCCCTCGGACTCATCGACGGATACCACCTCTACCCCCTCAAGGGCAGCATCTTGGAACGTGAGACGTTGGGTCGGGGTATACAACTGCGAAGGAGGACCAGTACATCACCCACGGAGGCCTCACCTGTTATGTTGTACAGAGGCCTTGTAGGGGAGTGGGGATGGGAAGATTGGAAGGGATAGACAAGGAGGAAAGAAGGAAGCGGCCGTGGCCTTAAGTTAGGCACCATCCCGGCATTTTGCCTGGAGAAGGAGTGGAGAAACCACGGAAAACTACTTCGAGGATGATTGAGGTGGGAAATGAACCCTCCTCTCTGGAGCTGATTACCGTAGATGTTAGGCCTCTTTAATCAGCAAGCATCATCATCATCATCATCATCCAAACCCTCCTCTATTCAGTTGACCCCCCCGAAGCTGAGTGGAATGCGTTCCGGTCCTCGGATCACTTTTCAAATTTTGTGGCTGAGCTGGGAATATAACCCGGGCCTCCGGGTGTGGCAGCTAATCGCACCAACCACTACACCATAGAGGGGGACTCGTGCTAATGTAACAGGGCATTTCTAGTCGACTGTTCAACAACAATGTGTTCTTTTTTTTTTCCTAATCAATTCTCTCTCAGAGATTTTCGTACCACTAGTGTCGTGAAATGAACACACGCAGTCTGCCTAGCATTTGTGGCGGATATGACTCAAACCCACTTCTCCAGTACAGTATCGCTCATGCAAACTTTAATTTATTGTACTTCACTTTAAAGTATACGTCAGTGATAGTGGTGGTGATGATAAGATTCCTGTAGGCGATCATAAGACCGCAAATGGTACCTTTCCGGGAGGAACACTGGGACGGTATAAGCTCAGAACCTGTGCTATTCATGCTTATAACATTTTTCAGATTATCCTTGGGATCAGAGTTCGCACCCACTACTCCACCAGGATGTGGGAAAAGTAGTGGAAGAACCCGAAAGGAATAATAATAATAATAATAATAATAATAATAATAATAATAATAATAATAATAAACGGTGCGAGTTGGCCGTGCGGTTAGGGAATCCCCAGTACAGCGTAATTAGATTCTGAAACAAATTTAGATAAGACTAGCTGATGTGCCCGTGCTTCGCTACGGAATCCTACATTGTATTCAGAATTCTACAGTAGATTAAGTACTCTGCACGTTGTAAGATTATATTAAATTGCATAGTTCTTAAAGTTACCCAGAAGAGCGACGGGAAAGTCACCATACGTCTTTTCTAATGTGAAGACTGGGTTAGGGAATTGTAATGGCAGTTGCTCTTGCCTACTATCAGTCACAATGAACTTGGGGAGTTTTCATTGCGATGGAAGGCCCACTTCCTACTGCCAGTCAGTTGAGTTGGGCAGTTTGATGATAATGGCAGACAATCACTCTCCACCTGCCATTTTACGTCCGTAGAAAGGCTGTCTTTGTGGTTTTCCCTACTGAATTCATCATAGGTCATTACAATGAAGTCAGTAGGAATGTCACGATTACAAGCAGTATTATCATACGAAATAATCAAATAGAAAATCGCACATTTTCTCATTTTTAACGAACAGTGCTATGCTGCCGATCTAACAATCCAAAGTTCCCGGCCTGGAATGACCAGGCCGCAGACGGCCGTGAACACTCCTCTGCCATTATTCCTTTAAGAATGCACACTACTTATTCCAATCAGCGCCTCAGAGTAAGGATCAAATGCGTGGAATACTATGATAAACCTGTGCGTTACGTACATGCGAGCACAGAAATGGTGTCCCGGTATAAACAAAGCATGGTATACCCCACCTCCACGCTTAACGCATTGCTGCAGGTAGACACCCCGCTACAAGACTGTTGTGACTGAAATGGGCACGGTGGTGGATGTATAGCAATACACACACTGTGCCTTCAGCACTACCCGTTCACTCCCTCCCCTCTTATTCGGTACAGGAGTGGCCTTCGACACTACCCCTTCACTCCCTCACCTCCTTTCAGTACTGGAGTGGGGCAGTGTTGATTGTTTACGTCGGGACACCATTTCTGTGCTAGCATGTACCAGTAGTATCAGACAATCGATGAACCAGAGGAATGTCATGCTACAACAAAGTTATCTAACTCCACATCCCTCTGTGGGTGGGGGCAGTAGAATAACATCCAGAGTATTCCCTACCTGTCTTAAGAGGCTCTCAACTTGGGAGCGTGGGTTTGCGACCACGGGACACTGATTTGAGTCCTGGCACTGCTCCCACCTACTTGTACCAGGCTCCTCACTTTCATCTATCCTATCCCATCTCCCTTGGTCAACTCTCGTTCTTTTCCGACCCCGACGGTATTTAAGGAGTCTTTCACTTTCACGCCCTTCATGACCCTTGTCTTTCTTTTGCTGATATTTTAATTTTTCGCAGTGTCGGATGACTTCCATTTTTTCCCCTCTGATAATCACCACCACCACATTAACACGTAGCATTTCTCGTCTAATTGTTGGCGTCAAGAAAAACATCCAGCCGTAAAAGTCTGCCAAATCTGCTACAAACCCTGACCCACAGTTAAAACCGAATAAAGTGGGGAGTAATAGAAACGAGCCCAGTGGTATCACTGCTCGCTTCTCGCCAAGGCAGTCCGAGTTTGATTCCCGGCCAATACGTGTGGGATTTACGAAATTAAATGCCACGTTCTATGGGTCGGATTCTACATAAAAATGGAGGTCCTGTGGTTTATGATCTCAAAAGTAAAAGTCACGTAAAACTCTAAGCGTATTTACTTTTTAATAGAAAAACATTAAAACAACAACAAAGCGTTTATGTACCTTTTAGAGAATACCACACTTGAGTAGATTGGCCGTGGGAAATGATTTTCATTGTTACAGCAGTGTTCGAAACACCATTGGCGGCAATACATGCTCGGCACCTTCGGAGAAAATTCTCTTGAACACGCCTCAGTACCTCGTTGTTTAGACTGATGTCCTGAGCAGCTTCCAAGACACATTCCCGGAACTCTTGCAGAGTTTCCACTTCTCTGCGATAAACCTTAAATTCCATGAACCCCCAAAAGAAGTAATCTAAGGGGTTTTGATCGGGACTTCTTGTCGGCCGGTCTATTGCTGCGAATAGGCGGCGTCCAGGTGACGACGCACTGCGTTGGTAAAGTGCGGGGGTGCTCCATCAGGTTGCAACCACAGATGCCGTCGCGTATGGAGTGGAACATCCTCTAGTAGTAGTAGTAGTAGTAGTAGTGGTAGAGTGCCTTCTAGAAACTGTAGATAAGATAGGCTAGCCATTCTATGAGGTAATATCACAGATCCTCTGATAATACTCCCCAAAATCCTTGTCAAAACATAAATGGGAAAACCGAACCTGGTGTTGGAACGTCTCATAGCATGGGTGTTGTTCTCCAAAACTGTTCTCTCAAAACTGAAGCTGCCATTCCTCGTAAACGAGACCTCATTTGTGAACATGAAGTCTTTGGTTTGAGGATGGACCTATTCACAGAAGGCTATCTGCGGTGCACAATTTCTTTCCAGTAGTGCTGAACGCACTGCAAATGATACTGATGTTGCTGGTCTTCCCGTTATGTTCGTAGGACGGTCCACTCCTACCAATGCCGCGATTTGGCGAGTATTGCTGCTGCTGGGGTCCTCTGCAGTAAATTCTAATATGCGGTCCTCTGTACGAAGATCAGGCCTAGACCCACCAGCTTCACGCATGGGCATGGCGTTTCCAATGTCAGCTATTCTCTGTAGGGCCTATACCTGCTACAACACGCCTCACTAGAAGACACAACAAATCATTGATTGATTAACATTTTTTAGCATCTGGCTTTTAGTGCCAGGAGTGTCCGAGGATGTATGCTGTGTGAGGGTGTTGTCTGTGAGTGTAACTGCACGGGCTAGAAATTGGAGGAAGGTGCCATCAAGGCTTTTTCCTGAAGATGGGAAACCACGAGAAACCATTTTCGAGGATGGCCAACGGGGTATTCCAACCCAGCAGCCTACCGAAGAAGCTGTAACTAGTCATGCTGCAATGCACTGACCTAACCTGCTTGGTACCTTCTCCCAGACACGGAAACGCAGCTCCATATATGGACATATTTTAGGAAAAGATGTAAACGTATCACCATATTTCGTGTTGTAAGACGAGTTTCCCTCAGAAGTGTTACAAAAAGTAGGGGCAGCAGATGCTTATAGGACTTGTTGAAATGACATTGCACTCCGTACTGGTACTTCACAGGAAAGTTCTTGAAAAGCAACTGAAGAAGATGCTGCTCTGTCATATCTGTTTCCCGAAAATCCAGGGACTGGTTCTGATGATCCCCAAGAACCGTACTTACAGATCAGTTAACTGTAAAACAAATAATCCTTGTTAAAATGTAACCGAACTTGTATTATTCTAGTATTCAGCAGAAGATTACCTGGTTGTATATTTCCCCCAATTTTTTAGGATTTTGTCCTTGAAATATCTCTTGCGTTATGCCTATTTATGACCCATCTATGGTTTCTTTGGGGAAGGAATACCTCGGTTTATGGCAATCCAAATTATACATTACACTGACATATTTCAACGAGTTCTTGAATTGTGTGTGTGTGTGTGTGTGTGTGTGTGTGTGTGTGTGTGTGTGTGTGTGTGGTGATGTATGTTTTATTTAAACTTTCGTAAGAAATGTACTCATTCATTATTATTTATGAGCCTTTCATGCAATCGTTCGAAATGTTCTCAGAAAGAGCTGTATGGGTTGTATTTCCCGATGACTAATTCAGTGTACATTAATGATGTGCAAAGTTTGCGGTTTAGTAGTTGAACAGAACAAAGACGATTTCATTCCCTACCCCGTAAGCAGTGTTCGCAATTTTTGGCCATTTTTCTAACTTTTTCAAGTTCTGATTTAGCTTACCTTATCTTGCGTGATGACAAAGCTTATCAAATGACAATTTGCTTGTCAACGCCGGTCGCATCCGGCACGGTTACAGATTATGCGGTCGCATGCGGCTCGGTCGTATCTGGCACGCCACCGTTTTCACTATTAGGTGTTTGGTAGTGTGGTGTTGAGTGTATTTTAAGGCAACCATAAATACCTAGTCCCTGAGCCAGAGCAATGCTAGATATGGAATGTGTCATATTCCCCAAGTAAAGAGATGTTTCATCTCTGAAAAAGTTTGAACGACTAAGCCTAGATACCGACGTCCTTATCTCGGTAACGCGGAAGAATTAGGAGATAATGTTCTTCTCCGAGAAATATTAAAGACGTCAAATGTATTGCTCAAGTCATTGGGCGTGAATTATCACCACTTCACGCGTTTTTCACTTATCATGGTCGTAGTTATGATATTCCTTTCAGGTAAATAGTGATGAGTGATGACTATAGTCGAAAACTGTTACTGTATTTCCGTACAAGAGACTTGGGATTTGGTGGTTACTATTTGTAAGGCAGAAGAAGTATTGCCTACCTTGCAATTATTATTATTATTATTATTATTTTCTTTCTTCGTTATGCCCATTCAAAGAGCGCGTTGACCTGATGGTTTTCGCCTTCTTCTCCCAAAATATTTTCATGAACGCACTGTGTTGCATCTTGCGTTCTGTGGACCACTAACTACTCGTTTTCTTTTTAGAATTCTCCACGAATTTGTGCTTGGCTACCATTGTGCTACAAGCTCCACGATCTTCTATGATGTCGTGCGTAATATTCATTTCTTGGACGTCCGCCTTAGTTTCTACTAGCCAGTCTTCTTTGAGTTGATTACTTTAAATAATCTGTTGGTGAGTCTGTTGCTGTCCATTCTATAGATATGGCCGTAGAATTGCAGGCGTCTCTTGCGTACGGCATTCGTGAACCTGTCAGTTAAAGAGCAGAGGTCCGCTATTCTCCTTTTAATCCACATCATCATTATTATTATTGTTATTATCTATATATTTAAAAAAATATGAAAACTAAAGTCAGTCAGTCCGGCCATTCTATCCGGTCGATTTCCTTCATTTCTTTTTAACTGAAAGGTATCCATGCACAGATTTGTCATCAGGTACTATAAATCACATAACTTCCGCCTACCTCAAATTATTTGATTTTTTCAATTTTTTGTCTCTTTGAAGCAATTATTCCTTTGGTTCTAATTGAGTTACGGAGTTGGCCTAAGAACACTCAGTGGATCAAGCTCTTTCATTTCAGCTCTTAACTATTCAAATTGGTTAATTCTGAGGAAAGTTATGAGTGCACATTCAATTTGACGTCTCGTTTCTTCAGCATTTTTTCTCATTGAAGCAATCATATATTTCATTCTGAGGTAGGCAGTTCGTTTTGGTCTAAAACACTCAGTGGATCAAGCAATTTCTTTTGAGGTAATAACTACTTAAATTGGTAGATTCTGAGAAAGTTATGCTACATTTGTCTCCATGACGAAGATCTTTGAAGGACTTTTTAACAGTTCGGCGCGTAGTGTTGTTCCAAGGAACGTTTAATTCAATTTCTTTGTGTGATGTATTTTCAAGTGTTTTGTTGACATACAGTAATATTACATTCTCTTACCTCAGCAGATCATGTGCTTTATTTCATTAATTCGAAACTTTGCAAATACATCCGTGAGAATAGTAACGAACAACACCATACTTTGTACATTGCGGGCGGAGCCAGCGGGAAACTCCTAGTTTATTATTATTATTATTATTATTATTATTATTATTATTATTATTATTATTATTATTATTATTATTATTATTATTATTAATTCAGCTTTTCCCACGCCTTGGTAGATTCGCTAATGTTAACTGCGTCACGCATATGGACTTGCCCCTATTCTACGGCCGGATGGCCTTCCTGACGCCAACTTTTTGTGAAGGCATGTATTTAATGCATGTTTCTGTGCAGATTGGTAGTGTAGTATGTTATGAAAATATGAATAAGAGTGTGTTGGGACAATCATAAACAGCTAGTCCCCGAGTTAGATGAATTAAGACGATGTGGCTAAAATCCTCGGCCTAGTGAACCTCTGAGCCAAAGCGCTCAACGCTGACCATTCAGCCAACAAGCCGGATTCCTTTTTTCAGCTTTATGCCCATCTGTGGAGCGCGATGGAACTTCTTTAGCTGATTTTGACTTTTCATCTCCCAAAATCTCTTCATCTGGACACTAAAAATTTTCCTCCGTTCTTCAATCCTTGATTTATTGGTCCTAGTATTCATTTTCTCTGCAAATGACGGTTGTTGGCTGCTTTTATGAATTGGAGTCGATCTCTGGGATGCCAATTTCCTGAAGGTCTGTTTGAATTTCACCAAGCCAGTTGTTACCGGGCGAGTTGGCCGTGCGGTTAGGGGCGCGCAGCTGTGGGTTTCCATCCGGGAGATAGTGCGTTCGAACCCCATTGTCGGCAGACCTGAAGATGGTTTTCCGTGGTTTCCCATTTTCACACCAGACAAATGCTGGGGCTGTACCTTCATTAAGGCCACGGCCGTTTCCTTCCCATTCCTAAGCCTTTCCCATCCCTTCGTCGCCATAAGGCCTATCTGTGTCGGTGTGACTTATAGCAAATAATAATAATAATAATAATAATAATAATAATAATAATAATAATAATAATAATAATAATAATAATAATAATAATACCAAGATACCATGTGGGAAGATTAAAACTTAATGAGGAACTAAAGCATCAATACCAAAAAGAGCTGGAAAACATTAATTCAGTAAACTGGGATGACATTCGAGACAATATTAAACATGCTGCAAGTAAAACCATTCTCTTGGCGAAACGAAAGAAACGTGAATGGTGGAATGAAACATGTGAAGATGCACTCTTGCGCAGAATGGAGGCATGGAAGAAATGGAGTTCCACCAGAAGGAACTGTGACTTGATTGCCTTCAGAGATCAAAGAAAATTGACAGCACAAACTTTCAGGCAAGCGAAAAGACAATATGAAACAGATCAGCTGAAGAAGACCTCAGAAGATTTCCAGAAAATTAACACCAGAAATTTCTATCAGACCTTTAAGTCACGGTTAAAAGGATATCAATCACCTGGTCTATGTTTTGAGGATGAAGAGGGTAAACTAGGAATGAACAATAAGGAAAACTGTGAAATTCTCGCCAGATATTTCAAAAGATTACTGAATTGCGACGGTCCACAAGAAAGACTGGCAATTAAACGATCGCAGGTAACAATGCCAGATTCAAAGCCACCTGACGAACGTGA
The DNA here is from genome assembly GCF_040414725.1 of Anabrus simplex. NCBI lineage: Eukaryota > Metazoa > Arthropoda > Insecta > Orthoptera > Tettigoniidae > Anabrus > Anabrus simplex. The sequence goes on along the minus strand of NC_090265.1, from coordinate 1,741,652,609 downwards.
GGTATCCAAAATCATCCAGGAGCTAAAAAATAACAAGGCAGCAGGTGAAGACGGTATTGTGGCAGAACTGCTCAAAATGGGAAATGCAGAATTAATCTCATCATTGACCCATTTATTTAAAATTATTTGGGAAACGGAAAGAATTCCAGAAGACTGGCTAACTGCTTTAATACATCCATTACACAAAAAAGGGAACAAGAAGGATGTCAATAATTATAGAGGAATTTCGCTGCTTTCGGTCCCATATAAAATGCTGTCTAAAGCCCTTCAAACCAGGGTTGAAGAAAGACTCGATGAAGAACTGGGCGAGTACCAAGCTGGATTCCGGAAAGGCAGATCATGCGCTGAGCAGATTTTTAATCTCAAGAACATCATAAAGTACAAGATGCTGGGACGAAGCAAATATGTTGTAGTCTTCGTGGATTTAAAGAAGGCCTACGATTCGGTAGATAGAGAGACGTTATTCGGAATACTGGAAGAATTTGGTGTGGACAGTAAAACAAGGAATATCATCAAACAGACACTTACCACCACCAAGTCAAAGGTCAAGTTCATGGGTGAAATATCGGAGTCCTTTGAAGTCAAGACTGGTGTGAGACAAGGGGATGGACTCTCACCAATTCTCTTTAACTGTGTCTTGGAAAAGGTGATAAGGAAGTGGAAAGAAGGAATCCCAGACAAAGAAGCATTCCGTATTGGAAGAGGGGCAGGTGCTTACGGATAGACTGCCTGGCATATGCTGATGATATCGCAGTCTTTGCCAGTGACATAGAAATAGCAAAGAAAAGAGTGGAACAACTCCATAGCATAGCAGAAATGACTGGACTGCAAATATCATACAGTAAGACTGAATTTATGACCAACATCAAAGAGGCTCCCCAAATGTTAAAGTTGAAAGAGGGGAAAGTCAAAAGAGTAAAGAGCTTCAAGTATCTTGGAGAAATAGTTCAAGAGAATGGATCAGAGAAGCTATCTCTGATAGAACGAGCGAGAAAAATGGAAACAGCGTATCAGCTCACTAGAGACACCTACAACAAGAAAGCTTTGTCATATGGAGCCAAATTAAGACATCTGGACACAGTCATCAGACCTGAATGCTTATACGCAGCAGAAACATTGGACATGATTGGAAAAGGAGATCTAGAGAACATCAGAAAGAAAGAGAGGAAAATGCCCCGGAAGATCTTGGGCCCGAAAATGAAAGGTGGGGAGAGGAGACTTAGACTCAACAAAGAGCTATACCAGAAGACAGAGGAAGTCGTCGTATTGATGAAAAAGCGAAGGCTTCAATTTTATGGACATCTACAGAGAATGGACACCAACCGACTGACAAAAAGGATTTTCAGCTTCTTCAGCCTAAGGAAGACGGAACCAAAATGGTTTCGGGAAGTAAGGACCGACCTGGCCAGGATAGGAGTAGAAAAAGAGGACGCACTGGACAGAAAAAATTTTAGACAAAAAGTGAAGGAGTTCAAGGGTTTCCAGGAGACTGGGGAAGAACTTGTGAAGAAGAAGAAGAAGAAGAGAACCTACACAGAAGAACAGAAGAAAGAAGTCAGTGCAAGGATGAAGAAGTACTGGCAGAATGTGAAGTCAGGACTGGTGAAAAATAACGTAAAGACTGTAAAACTTGATCCATAGATGGCCGGAACGATAATAAATAAATAATAATATAGCCAGTTGTCCTTGACTTTCATTGAAAGAAGGTTGAGAATCTTTTTGGTGAGTCTGTTATCGTTCATTCTGAGAATGTGGCCATAGAACTTTAATCACCATTTCCTGATGGTGTTGATGATCTTTCCAGAATGCTGATAAAGCTCCCGAGAATTCCGTTCCATCCAGATTCCCTCTAAGTAGACTGGACCAACTATTTTCCTCAATATTTTCCTCTTCTGTTTCTCTTTGTCTTTAATAAGTGATCTGCCTCCGATGATCAAGGTTTCCCAGGCATATAGTGCTTCAGGTTTGATAACTAAGTTGTAATGTCTTAATTTTGCATTCCTGGATATTTGTTTTTTGGTATATCTGCTCCAGGTGAATCTATAGTCCTGTAATGTTGAGATCCTCTCATTATTTGCTCCACAATATGGCTGAATTACTTTTCGAAAGAACTTGAACTCATTCACATGATTAATTTTGCCGAATTTAGTCTTTTGAGGTTTTCCATCTAGATAAAGAGTGGTTCCTTCCACTTTCTGAGTTTTATCATAAGATATTTGGAGGCCAGTCTTAGCTGCAATTACATGAAGTTTTTCAAGGGCCTGAACTGCTTCCTTGCCGTTGTTAGAAAAAATAGCTAGATCATCTGCGAAGGCCAAACACTGCAGATGAATTTTATTTTTGTGTAGTCGACCAATAATTATTCCCTTTGTGTCATTTTCCCATGTCGTGATAACTTTTTTAAGCACAGGATTGAACAATAACGGAGATGAGCCATCTCCTTGTTGAAGTCATGTGGTAATACGGTAATATCAAAAAGGTCAGAAAGTTCAACTTGAAATTTAACTTTTGAAGTTTGCCTGTCAGCGCCTTAAGAATTAAGTCTCTCGTTTTCTTGTAAACTTTGGATTCTTCTAGAACATGGAATAGTGTGTGTCGTTCTACTGACGAGTGAGTCACAAGCTTTCTTGAAGTCTACAAAAGTGATCACTGTTTGTCTAATTGAATTATTATTATTATTACCAACATGTAAGTAAAAAAAAAAGGTCATTCACAAAACTCTCTATTTGAGCTTCATATTTCATTTGCGCTGGCACTGTATCTTTTCTTCACGTCTTTAACTTTCACACACTCACTAATATAGACACTTTGTAAACTGAAATCACAAATATTCCAAAATACGTTGAACACGACCTCGCGATGTTCTTCACTGAAAGATTCATAGATCCTGTGCTCATAATATTGCCCCAGAGGAGTGCAACAGACTTCGGCAGCCAACACATTTTCTATTCCCGCCGCTAGATGAAGGCTTCATTCATTCCATTACTGACCCGGTCAGATGACTGGAAATAGGCTGTGGATTTTCATTTTCTAGGATAATAACAGATAGGGAATCTGCCACCTGGGTGACTGCCCTAAATGCAGATCAGTAGTGATTGATTGAACATATTCATGTTAATAATATTTTTATTTCGTGGCCTTTCCTCCAATTTCCATTGGACATGTGGATCATGCCCTGTTTTACGGCCGTTTGCTGATTTTTCTTGTCTACTCTCCCTGCATTTCTTTTCCTCATCTTAATGTTTGTTGCTCGTGAATTCACACTCCTATTCCTTTTTCTGTCACTATTTTCTAGAATACTCGTGTTATTTACATCATTTTAGCACTCGAGATATCTTTAGTACCATGAAGGCCAGCCATCCTTGTTGTCAAATGTGACGTTAATGCTGGCCTATCATTGGTGGTTTGAGGTTTGTTATTACATTGTAGGCTAAATGGAAACATTTTCTCTCGAGTGTAGATATACAGCAGTGACTTCAAAACAAGACAAATAAGGTGAATGGGTGTCTAATGCCACGGTCTAACCCGCTTCATAACAAGGAAGTCATTCTCAAACTTTTCGATTTGGACAGTTGTTATTAGTAGGCTGTGCACCTGATCCTGTTATATTTTGTTATGTCTGTTGTATTTTATCATGAAAGTTTACGTTTGTTAATTAGTCTGTTGACACTGCAAGTGAAATTTCTTCAGTGTGGCTGTACATTGTGCTTCATGAATAAATAAATAAATAAATAAATAAATAAATAAATAAATAAATAAATAAATAAATAAATAAATAAATAAATAAAGCATAGGACTCATCAAAAGAAATACCGTAGATTGCATCAATATCTCAGTTTGTGTGTTGGAGTGGGTTAGACTACTATTGCACTGACCCACTCAATATTGATCATACTCGTACGTCTGTACGTCGCGCATTCCTAAGGCGCACGTTAACTACAATGAATTGCATTTCCTTTTTCAAACCGATCTTTGTCGTCACATGTAAAAGCATGACAAGTAAGATGTAGTGATGTACGTACACTATTCATTAGCATCATGGTCTTCTCAAACAGTCCTTGACAGGCTTGCTGACCTTCACAACAAACTCGAGGGTAAACGCACATTTCTAGGAAGTTACATTTTAAGGCCATAAATCTGTCTACAACCTACTAATAAATAGAAGTCAAAGTGTAGCGGTGTATATTTGTATGTCTTTATTTATTTATTTATTTATTTAATTTATTTATTTATTTATTTATTTATTTATTTATTTATTTATTTATTTATTTATTTATTTATTTATTCTCCAAGAGAGAAGCCTCCGTGACTCAGGTGGCAGCGCGTCGGCCTCTCACCGCATGATACTGTGATTCAAATCCCGGTCATTCCATGTGAGATTTGTGCTGGACAAAGCGGAGGCGGGACAGGTTTTTCTCCGGGTACTCCGGTTTTCCCTGCCATCTTTCATTCCAGCAACACTCTCCAGTATTATTTCATTTCATTAATAATTCATGAATCATTGCCCCAGAGGAGTGCGACAGGCTTCGGCAGCCGGCACATTTCCTATCCTCGCCGCTAGATGGGGGTTTCATTCATTCCATTCCTGACCCGGTCGAATGACTGGAAACAGGCTGTGGATATTAATTTTCTCCAAGAGAGATACCGGCTTACAAACAGAAAGTGAATAAGGAGGTTCTGAAACAAGAACACAATTTCATGCATTGTTGTGTATCAGTATGCATAAGTTAGTAAAATGATTGCCGGGCTGAGTGGCTCAGACGGTTGAGGCGCTGGCCTTCCTGACCACGACTTGGCAGGTTCAATCATGGCTCAGTTCGCTGGTATTTGAAGGTGCTCAAATACGTCAGCCTCGTGTCGGAAGATTTACTAGCACGTAAAAGAATTCCTTTGGGACTAAATTCCCGCACCGCGGCGACTCGGAAGACCGTAAAAGTAGTTAGTGGGACGTAAAGCCAATAATATTATTATAGTAATAGGATTGACTCCCGATCACGTGATATACAAATGGTGATGGGGAATTTTTGGTGAATTCTTAATAATGTTTTAGGCGATGTCATTGACGTATCTTTTCGTGAGAGATTTCGTGGTTTCACGAACTGATGTATAGTAATCACGGGTTCCTACCTCCAGATCATTGAACTACACTTGCGCATACCGCTGTACACCTGTCACATCCCAAACAAAATACCGGTACTGGGAAGTGAAAATGAAAACCTACAACCTGTTTTCTAGTCAATGACCGGGTCAGGGATGGGATAAATGAAACCCCCATCTAGCGGCGAGGATAGGAATTGTGCCGGCTGCCGAGGCCTGTGGCACTCCTCTGAGGCAATGATTAATGACTGACAGATGGAATGAAATGATAGTGGAGAGTGTTGCTGGAATGAAAGATGACAGGGGAAACCGGAGTATCCGGAGAAAAACCTGTCCCGCCTCCACTTTGTCCAGCACAAATCTCACATGGAATGACCGGGATTTGAACAACGGTATCCAGCGGTAGAGGTCGGCGCGCTGCCGCCTGAGCCACGGAGGCTTAGATGGGAAGTAACTGTGTAAAAGTAATCGGTTTAGTTCTAACGATTACATTCTCAGTAATTTTTACTTGGAATCGTTACTTTTTATTCCTTCCTTCCTTCCTTCCTTCCTTCCTTCCTTCCTTCTTAATCCTCCTAACCCCTCAGAGTTGCTTTTTTACCTCGGACTGAGCGACGGATCCCACCTCTACCAACTCAAGTACAGTGTCCTTGAGCGTGAGACTTTGGGTCTGGGATACAACTTGGGAGGAAGACCAGTACATCGTCCAGGCGGCCTCACCTGCTATGCTGAACAGCGGCTTTGTGGGAAATTGGAAGAATGGAAGAGATAGACAAGATAGAGGGAAGGAAGCAGCCGTGGCCTTAAGTTAGGTTCCATCCCGGCATTTGCCTGGAAGAGAAATAGAAAACCACGGAAAACCATTTCAAGAATGGCTCAGGTGGGAATCAAACCCCCTCTACTTAGGTGACCCCCAGCCCAAGGCTCGTACCAAATTTCGTGGCAGAGCCGGGAATTGAACTCGGACCTCCGGGGGGTGGCAGGTAATCACACTAATCTCTGCATCACAGAGGTGGACATCATTACCTTTTACAAAATTTAATTTTTACTTGTAATTTACTTCTTGAAATAAAATTGTAATCGTTATATTCTAGTAACTGATATACATGGCACGGAAGCAGAAATGTGAAGGTATAAATTATGAAGATAAACTTTTTCAGTTCTATTACAGCAGAATCAGTAGCTCCACCAGTTCTGAACAAGGAAATTTCTTACCTCTCCAGTACTACCAATGACATTCCGACGATGTTCTTAAAATTAATAAAGTGCCCCTGTAGGACGTCTTTAGTAAATGCAAATATGTACGTTCCACCCACCACTCCCTTACAAGACGTCGAGGATTAGTGATGACAAAGCCAAAAGTCATTAACTAAAATAAAACTCAGGGGAAAAGATCACTTGGAAAAGTAATGCGTCTATGCTTGAACGAAGTAATATATTCCTCTGTGGTGTAGTGGTTAGTGTGATTAGCTGCCACCCCCGGAGGCCCGGATTCGATTCCCGGCTCTGCCATGAAATTTGAAAAATAGTACGAGGACTGGAACGGAGTCCATTCAGCCTCGGGGGTTGAACTGAGTAGAGGGGAGGGGGGATTCGATCCCCACCTCAGCCATCCTCGAAGTGGTTTTCCCACTTCTCCTTCAGGCAAATGCCGGGGTGGTACCCAACTTAAGGTCACGGCCGCTTACTTTCCCCTTCCTTGTCTCTCCTCTCCGATCTTCCCATCCCCCATAAGGCCCCTGTTCAGGATAGCAGATGAGGCCGCCCGGGCGAGGTACTGGTCCTTCTTCCCAATTGTATCTCCCCGTTCCAGGACAGTGCCCTTGAGACGGTAGAGATGGGATACATCGCTGAGTCCGAAGAAAAAAAAACAACCCTGTAGAGTAAACGGATTAAGAAAGAAAGAAAGAAAGAGAAATATTCCTTTTCCATACATACTTTTGTATTATTCCTGTCCTAAGAAAAAAATCAAAGATTTCCTGAAGGCTGTCATTCTGTAAAATCAATGTGGTAGTAAGTTCATTTTACTGATTACTTTAACAAGCAATTTGTAATCGTAATTGTGTAAAATATTTCTCAAGTAACTGTAAGCGAGCCCAATTTCTAAAAAACGTTATTTTTTCGGGGCGTCGACCCTTGTGGATCTTTTGCCTCCACTGGCACCATATTGTATGAACCTGCGTGTTATTGGAATGGCGGAAGTGTGGAGTGTTAAGCCCGCTACACACGTTCAATTCGGCTTGTCAGTTCGGCTTGTCAGTTAGAATTGACAAATCTAACTGACGCAACAATCACATACACACGTTCAGTTTGGTGTGTCAATTCGATGTGGTTAACTCCAAAATTTGGTCGTGCTTGTGTTTCGGAAATTGCAGCTTAATGTTTTCGGACGACGAGTTATTACTGATGTATGGTGCAGTGGCTTGAGTAATTGTGAAAAGAAGGCGTCAATTCAAGCGGAATGTGTGGGTTAAAGACTGGCTTTTAAAACGAGCCCAGTACTCCCACCTTAACCTTTTAAAAGAGCTTCGGTTTCACCCCAAGGATTGGCCTAAATATTTGCGGATGAACGAAGAAACATATCTAGATCTGCTGTCCCGTGTTTCTCCGTTGATAAAGGACACTGATAACGAAGATTTGGACATCACTGGCACCTCTTGATCCGTCAGGAATAACAATTGATCGAAGTACCATATTTTAGGTACACACCCGTCTTCTGCACTCATTCCACTAACCAAACTGTATGTTTTACACAGTTCTTTACGAAATGCAGTTTTCAAACTGTTTATCTTCTTTGCCATTAGTGTTTTGTTGGCAAGAGGATCGATCTCTTTAACTTTTTGTACGAGCTTGTTATAAGCTGTCTCACGTTTCACTTTATGATAATCTTTAGAGGTAAATAAATGTAAATAAAAAAACTACTTTAGCAAAGCCTGGTGTCACTTGAAAAAGGGCTATCAATGTACTGACTACGCCCACGGCAAAAAATACGCGGGACACTTGCCATTCACTGGTGCGCATGCGCAGAACAGCTGATTTGAGGAACTGAACTGACGCTCCCACACACACGATCAATTCGGCTTGCCGTCAAGCCGATGTGTCAAGCAAAACTGATGAATTTCCATCATGCCAACAGTTCAAATTTCTGGCTTGAGCTCACATCGTTTGAACAAACTTTTGCATACACACGGTCAATTCGGCTTGTCCGTTCGGCTTGTTCACATCGAATTGACAAGCCGAATTGAACGTGTGTAGCGGCCTTTAAGTGTTGTCTGTGAGGAAAGGAACATTAAGGACGACACAAACACCCAGTCCCCAGGCCAGGGATATTAATAATTACAATTAAAACCCCTGACCCGACCAGGAATCGAGCCCGGGGCCGCCGGGTGACAGGCGGACGCGTCGCCCACTACACCGCGGGGCCGGCCAAACGAGCCCAATTACTTTTCTTCTCTACTCTTCTTGTCACTACTATATTCATGCTAGAGATTGTTGTTTTGCTGGATCATGAAACAGTGGGCTCCCCCTTTTGATCTCCGCTGTGTGCTGACTGTAACTTAACTGGTCCTTGGGCGAGGGAATTTCCAGCGCATGAAGGTCTTGTGACTTACATTGTTGCTACAGACCAGCTTCCCTTGTGGGTGGAGGCGGGAAAATATATCTACGGTATTCATTGTCTGTCGTAAGAGGCGACTATATAAGAGGGGTAATCCCCAAGGTAGCGTCGGTAAGCGACCCTAGCTGACTCTAGCTACTTCCACTTTCTTGTCCCAGGCTCCTCACTTTATTTTTTTGTTACAAGTTGCTTTACGTCGCACCGACACAGATAGGTCTTGTGGCGACGATGGGATAGAAAAGGGCTAGGAGTGGGAAGGAAACCCACTGCCTCCCGAATACTGAATACCGGTCGCACTCAAGCGACTGCAGTTATCGACCACGTTATTTTTTGTTGGTTTCATTTATTTGACCTCACTTGGTCAGCTCATGTTCACTTGAGGGCTCAGAAGCTTAGACGGCAGAGCGCTGGCCTTCTGAGCTCAAGTTCGCGGGCCGGGGTGAGTGGTTCAGACGGCTGAGACGCTGGCCTTCTGACCCCAACTTGGCAGGTTCGATCCTGGCTCAGTCCGGTGGTATTTGAATGTGCTCAAATACGTCAACCTCTTGTCGGTAGATTTACTGACACGTAAAAAACTCCTGCGGGACTAAATTCCGTCACCTCGGCGTCTCCGAAATCAGTAAAAGTAGTTAGTGAGACGTAAAGCCAGTAATATTAGTTTGTTCTCTTTCGTTACGATATTAGCTGACCATTTACATTTTACATGTTTCTTCTTCTTCTCCCATAGCGTGCTGGGGTCGCGAGTGAGAACTATATCGCATATGTCGCGCTGTTTTACGGCTGGTAGCCCTTCCTGACGCCATCCCTACTGCATGTGGAGGGATGTACACTGACTTAGCAAATTCATGGGATAGTCACCTAATAGCGTGTGGGGCCTCCTCTGGCCCTGCGAATTGCAGTGAGCCGCCGTGGAAGTGAGTCGACAAGTCCCTGGTAGTCCTCTGAACGCAGCTGACACCAAATCGTTTGCAGAGCGGCCGCCAATGCTGGTCTGTTCGTGGATGCAAGATCCATGGCAGGGAGCCTGCGTTCCAGGACATCTCAGATATCGGGGCTCCTGGGTGGCCATGGCAGTCGTTGGACCTCCGCTGCATGTTCCTGGAACCATTCCCGGGCGACGCACAGTGTGTCGAATCCCATATCTAGGTGGAAAAAATTCACTGTCGCCAATCAAAGCGCAACCTGGCTCATTCGATAGTAAACAAACCAGATGTTGACCTTCAGTCTTTCTTTTCGCTTTCTGGTACGTAGGATGGAGGGGACAGGTGCTGAAACATCTTCCTTGCAGTTATCAACTCAGTTGATAGGAGGTGTCGGAGAGAACCGAACGTTGTGTTTCTAGTAAGTTCAACGAGGTGTTGTATTCTGTGGTTCATGGAATAGTGAAAAGAGGTATGTGTTCTCATTTTAAGCATAATACAAGCGTTCTGCAGTAAACAATTTATTTACAGTGCATTGTAAAAGGAAGCAGTTGTAGAAAATTAGATTGTTTTTACGATTTGCTCGAAAAAAACTTTATGAGTGCCTCATAGTGCCACTTTACTTTAAACGTCATTCGATGGGAAATTTAATGTAGATTCAGGATCTGTAGTGGTTTGGTTGCGCACGAATGTGCATGATGGTTTATTTTCTTATTTTCAGTGACTATGTGGGCGTTACCGCGAGAAGAATATTTCAACGCGTGGCGGTCCTGTCGTAAAAAGGGGCATTTAGAAATCATATTTCAATATGTTATGGATAAATTAGAGCCTACAAATCTTACTGACACTCAATTTCTGGAGCTAAGAAACAAAATTAAATTGATATCCCGTAATATCAACAAAAATGGGAGAGTGCAGGAAGAAGAGAAGAACGATTCCGAGAAAAATTCGGTGATTAGGGAAATGTGACGGATTTCATCGTGTTAAGTGAACAAGACGACATTGATCCAGCGTATGATCCAAAAACAAGTTGTGTACCTAACAAAGCCGGCCGTCACCCTAAGGAATTTAAGGACTCTTCCATAAAGACGAAGAAGCAAAATGTTTGTGATATTACCGAATCGCGTAATTTGGAGGAAGTCGCGTTTGCTGCTGAAGATTCTTTTCGATCAAGCGGGAAAAGATGAAGGCTTAATAAAACGATATCGTGTATTACTAGCTGCTCTTTCTTCTGCCTCTGAAATAAATGTGAATAAGTTCAAAGAATTTCGTGCGCAAACTGCGGCTTTGTATGTCAAACTATATCCATGGAATTATATGCCCGTAACTGTGCATGCCATATTAGTACACATTACTCAAGTAATTAAACATTTTCTTGTGCCAATAAGAACTTTATCTGAAGAAGCTCAAGAAGCTAGAAATAAAGATTGTCGGAGGTTTCGTGAACTTCATACTCGAAAATGTAGCAGCTTAAGATGTTGTTGATTACATCAAATCCCTTAATAAACAAGTACCGAACAATGCCACGTAAAACTCATGGTAATCTACCTATGGAAGCAATTGAGTTACTTACTGACTCCCAAGATCCTTTCACATCAAATGAAGAAGACCAGTATAGCAACGACTACGATTATCTGGACTCTACAGACGAATCAGGGGACGATTGAACATTGGACATGTTGTTATTATGAACAGGATGAGATTGATGAGACAATTACTTGCAAATACTGCAATATGATCCTTTCACGTTTTTTATGAAATGTTTCTGAGTGTAATCTTAACCTTTTTTATATGGAAATATAATATATATAATATTGTTTTCGTGTGTAAGGTGTGTTTTACTAAAACTACGTATTTAAAATACGTTTTCAATCTGGAAGAATTTACATACAATGCCTTCGTCTATTCCCTCAAATAAGGTGTAACAAGAATACTGGACTGAAATTCTCATTGTTATTCATATTTTATCCAGTTTTAAATTGTATGTTTACCACTGTTATAAACTATAATATACACATCCAAATCGTGTATTTACTCCCGTAAATAGACGATTCTTTTGTTGCTTTCGGTCATTTTTTAAACCTCCCCTTGCCCCTCACCCCTTATATATTTACCCCCGAACATCGTACACTTTAGACGATGCCAGATATGAATTCAGCGACCTCGAAAACGGTATAGTGCCAACTTTTAATAGGATCCCAGGACTATTAACGACGTTATTAATTTTTTCCACCTAGATCGGGGATTCGGCACACTGTGCGACGTGGGAGCGATGTGACGGCGCGTTATCATTTTGAAACACCGCAGAACCGTCTAGGCGCTGGAAGGGCAAAAATGGGTGGAGATGGTCTCCGAGCAGCTCAACATACCGCGTACCATTCAAAGTCTCTTCCAGATCAACTAGGGGTCCCATTCCATACCAGGAAAATGCACCCCAGACCATAATAGAGACACCAGCGCCCTGGACCACACCTTCGAGGCAGGCGGGACCCATCGCTTCATGTGGTCTGCGCCATAAACGGTGCCTTCCATCGGCATGGTGCAGTTGAAATCGTGATTCGTCCGACCATATCATTGTTCCAATGTTCATCCCTGCTGACTGGCGACAAATGCGCGTCGTTCTGCCCGATGAAGTTGGGTTAACAGTGGCACCCGTGGGCGGCGTTGGCTCCCATACTCCATAGAACCCATGTTCCTACGGATTGTCCACTGGGAGACGTGTCTAGCACGGCCTGTTTTGAATTGAGCCGTGATTTGTTGCACGGTTGCCCGTCTGTCACTATTAACAATTCGTCTCAGATGTCGCTGGTCACGGTCATCGAGGGTGGCTGGACGGTCGGTCGTTCGTCTGTTGTGGACGGTGACACCCGCATTCAACCATTCACGATACACCCTGGACACGGTTGATCGTGTGAAGCCAAATTCCCGCACTACTTCCGAAATCGCACTTCCCATCCGTCGGGCACCGACCACCATACCCCGTTCGAGCGGTGTCAGCTCACGACGACTTTCCATGTTACACCTGTCACATGCACATCCACTGCTCACAAGGTCTCCTATACAACTGCCGCTGGCACATGGGGCGTGTGGTGCGCGGACAACACACCTGCGCATCAGTGCTCCGCTATACCATGATATTTGCTCAGTCAGTGTATTTACTACAGCGTTTTTCCTTGGTGGTTAGTTATGTGTATTGAGACAAACACACTCAGTCCCCGAGTCAGAAAAATTAATCAGAAGCAGTTAAAATGCCCGATTCGGCTGAGAATCGAACTCGGGACCGTTTGAACCGCAAGGCCTCAACGCTAAGCATTCAGCCAGGAGCCAGACTCACATTTTACATACTAAACTGTCATTAATTGATGCCTGCCACTGCAGGCTAGAAAATAACTTGTGGAAATGAGTGCTATAGCTAACAAGACTAAACCGCGGGAACAGGTCCCATTTTCAAATGCAATGTCTTCACGACAATGCCCACTGCTCCTATGAAGGAATTGTTGGCATGGTAGAGGTCCTGGAGCATCCTCTCTATTCACCGGACATGATACTTCTGATCTGTTCTCTAAATTAAAGGAACCACTCCGAGGGTCGCTGTGAGCTTACATCCGGGAGATAGTGGGTTCGAACCCCACTCTCGGCAGCCCTGATGATGGTTTTCCGTGATTTCCCATTTTCACACCAGGCAAATGCTGGCTAGGGCTGTACCTTAATTAAGGCCACAGCCGCTTCCTTCCCATTCCTAGGCCTTTCCTACCACATCGTCGCTATAAGACCTATCTGTGTCGGTGCGACGTAAAGCAAATAGCAAATGCCATACTTTAAGCGGTACGACGCTCCAGCTTTGACAACAAAGGTATCCTGCGCCTCCCACACATCTGACAACTGGGGAAACATGTTGCAGAGGATTGCCTTGTAGGTCTGTAGAGATATAGCGGCTCTACAATACAGTATATGACTTCATATGTTGCTATTATTTTCTTCCAGCTCTCGTAATTAACTTAATTGTAATTATAATTCTTCGGCTAAATATCCCGTGAATTCATAGCTAACAACACAGCAAACAATATTACTTGAAAATAGAAGTAGGTCCTACTCACCTTTAAATAAACCTGTCTTCCATACACAGCAAACAGAATGAGTGCTGAGGTTTCTTGATGCTACCACCAAAAGGATCCACTGGGCAATTTACAACCCTCAGAATACAAAATGTTTATAGAATGTAACAAATTGCAGAGGACCTCCTTGAGGAGACGACCGAAAGCTGCTGCACTAGCGCATCTGAAGCGATATGGTATTTCAGTGACTAATTAGTGAATAGGAGATAGGATTCCAGAGTTGTCAAACTAACCTTTTCTTAATGCTATTTATTCGGGATATTAATCATTTACAATTTAAAACCCCTGACCAAGTCGGGAATCGAACCCGGGGCCGCCGAGTGACAGGCGGACACGTTGCCCCTACACCGTGGAGACGGTCCAAACTAACCTTACAATCTACACATGAGTTTAGAAGGTAATTTTGTTGTATATATACCTAAATGCTGTAATCTACTTCTATAGCTTTCTCTGATGTCTTACGATACGAAGGAGTTATGAAGGTGGACTGAAATATCAAGCAAACACAAGGCAGATTTACACCTTAAAGGAGTAGTAATACAGTTCAGACACGTAACTTGTGAGGTATAAAGTTATCTCCGTCATATAATTCCATTCTCTCTTCTTCTGCAAAACGTATGCTTGTCATTATTTTATTCGTAACCCTGCTTTTATAACATCTTCGATTCATACTTCAGTTCCTTTCGCGTGATTGGGAGGTTATTGTATTATACATATGCCGAGAATTTTATACAAAATGTCTGACATAATATTTTGATGTAAAAAATGAGTAATTAATGAGTGAAAATGAAATAGGTACACTGACTTGTGAGTATAAAATAATAGACTGTTTGCGTAGGAATGCGTATGCATATTTTTTCTTCGTTAGTTCCAGGCACACTTGCTTGCTCATAGGCGAGGGGGCTCAATCTTCAGTAGGTAGTTTTGTTGTGGTATTGTGTTAACAACCATAGTTCTAATGTTATATTGGTGTTTAACAAGATTAATAACTCTAGTAAAAATATGGAAAAGAAGTCCTTTCATACTATTCATTAATTTGTGGCCAAATGTTTCCGGATTTGTGCTTGTATCCCAGTACCGGTTTCGCTTTAGCGATCCTTACCTGGGCTGTTTGGGAAATAGATTTAAGAATAATAGAAATATTTGTTGGTTGATAATAATAATAGATGTATTGTGATAGTGGCATTCATAAGAAGAGTGTCGGATATTAAACATTAGTTTGACGTGTGAGCTTGTGTCATCGTGCCATGGCTGTTGCAATAGTTCCTATAATATGTTTGTTTCAAGGACAGGCAGCAGACTCGGTGGTCACCCATCCAGGTACTAGCCATGCCCAATGTTGCTTCCCTGTGGAATTAGCAGGGTTGGCGCCAGAGGGCCGACTGCGATTCTTTGCTTTGTACTGTAGCATTTCTAAAAGTAAGTCTCATTATAAATTTCAACATATGCGGCCCATACGCTTTATTTAGCTTGTAATGCAGGCCTCGATTAATTTGAAGTTGGACAACACGGATGCAGATTGTATAGCACGTCCGCTCCATTGATAATGAAATGAAAATCCACAGCTTGTTTCCATTCGTTTGACCAGGTCAGAAATGGAACGAATGAAGCCCCCATCTAGCGGCGAGGATAGAAATTGTGTCGGTTGCCGAAGCATGTCGCACTCCTCTGCGCCAAAGATTAATGAAAGACAGATGAAATGAAATGATTTTGGAGAGTGGTACTGGAATGAAAGATGGCAGGGAGACGTCGGAGGTAAACTTGTCCCGCCACCGCTTTGTCCACATGGAACGATCGGGATTTGAACCACGGAACCCAGCGGTGAAAGACCGGCTCGCTGCCGTCAGAGTCACGGAGGCTTTCCATTGAAAATATCATGTAGACCTATTTATCGCTGGACTTTCTTCTTAAAATTCATTGCGATTTGTACGTGTTAGAGCGCACTACTTAGTCAGCTAGTTTCTTGATAGGGAGTACGTCAGCAGTGTTGCCCGCTAAATCTAGTTGATTTAATCCAACGTTTAGCGGCAGAACATTTTTTCCCGCTAAATCTAGCTTACTTCATTCAACGTGCCTCTTGTGATGTGGCGTTGTACTTCCCCCAGTTTGAATGAAGACTCTCACCCTATGTTCTCTTCTTGTATGATGTGGTAGCAACAGCGAAATTAGCTATGATGACTTAGTCATGGTAGGCACCTGACTCACCACTGGTCCAGCGGGAGGATGGAAGGTGCCTTTATGATGTATATTATGACATCTCTTTTCATACTTCAGTTTTACTATCGCCCGAAGACCTTACTTGTGCCACGGTCATCACTTTCATCTATCATATCCCACCTCCCTTGGTCAACTCTTGTTCTTTCCTGACCCCGCCGGTATTAGGTCATGAGGCTTCGGGAGTCTTTCACTTTCGCACCCTTCGTGGCCCTTGTCTTTCTTTGGCGATAGCTTCATTTTTCGAAGTGTTGGACTTCTTCCATTTTTTCCCTCTGATTAGTGTTAATAGAGGATGGTTACCCAGTTGTACTTCACTTTTAAACAATAATCACCACGACCTCCACCTGCCAAGACTAGCTCAGTGTACATAATTAATTTGCAATTACTGTATAGTAGTTTGCTAATTTAGCAGAAGAAGGAGTCATTTCATTCCAAGCGAGCAGTGCTATAAATGTATGGCTTATTTTTAAAAAAAACTTTTTCTAGTTCTCATTTAGTTCTTTTTAGCTTATATTGGATGATGATCTGGCTTAAGTCGGGTTGGCAACACTGTACGTCAGTTCATACACAGTCCCAGAGGTTTCGTGCAGTAAGAAGCACTGCTGCTTCGTTATTTCCCGTGGAAGTGATATCATCTTCAACGATGACGGCAGTACCGGACCGGCCATGCTTAGACCACTTGTTTACGACACGGTAGACTAATTCACGCCCACGTCTTCCTTCCGCTCTGCATTAAATGCGCTATTCACAAGAAGAAGGGATTTATTTAACAGTTATAATCATCTACTATTTTTATAGCTTCAATTTGTTTCTTCATCTATATAAAGTAGGCTACCGTAGTGCATTATTTTAAGGAGAATTTCTGAGTACGTTATTTTAACTGAACCAACAGTTAATCTTTTCATAAAGAGGTCATTACTAAATGTGCCACTCATTCTTGATGTTCTGTCTGAAGCTCTTTATTTTGAGATCGAAAACTTGCAAAAGCACAGGATAGTAAACGGGGAAACAACTGATTATCTACTCCAACGAAAAAAGAAAAAAAAACTGTAACTGTCCGCATCTGTGGTGTAGAGTTTAATGTGATAAGCTGTCATCCCCAGAGGCCCGCGTTCGATTCCCGGCTCTGCCATAAAATTTGAAAAGTGGTACGAGGACTGGAACGGGCCTCAGTCAGCCTCGGGATGTTAACTGAGTAGAGGAGGGTTTGATTCCCACTTCACCCATCCTCGAAAAGTGGTCTTCTGTGGTTTCCCACTTCTTCTCCAGGCAAATGCCGGGATGGTACCTAACTTAAGACCACGGACGCTTCCATCCCTCTTCCTTGTCTACCCCTTCCACTCTTCCCATCCCCCACAAGACCCTTATTCAGCATAACAGGTGAGGCCGCCTGGGCGAGGTACTGTTCCTCCTTCCCAGTTGTATTCCCGACCAAATGTCTCACGCTCCAAGACACCGCCCTTGAAGCGGTAGAGGTAGGATCCCTCGCTGAGTCAGAGGGAAAAACCAACCCTGGAGGTTAAACGGATTAAGAAAGAAAACGATGTATTAATAATCCATTTAGAATTTCCAATTACTTTATAGATAGTAATTTCAACTGTTGAAGACAGGCAAGTACTAGTGTTCGATAAATTTCCAAGGTCTTTGAAAATGTTTAAGAAAAAGCTGGGTAAACAATATTGATAGAGAATCTGCTACCTGGGCGACAGCCCTAAATGCAGATCATTGATTGATTGATTGATTGATTGATTGATTGATTGATTGATTGATTGATTGATTGATTGATTGATTGATTGATTGATTGATTGATTGATTGATTGATTGATTGATTGATTGATTGATTTTAACTGAACCAACAGTTAATTCTTTGATAAATAGATCATTACTAAATGTGCCACTCTTTCTTGATGTTCTGAGAAGATTATTTTATTTTGAGATCTAAAAGTTGCAAAATTACAGATGGAAACAACTGATTATTTATTCCAACGAAAAAAAAACATTTTACTTATTACTCCGTTATATACAAAATATAATTATAATGAGAAGCCGTCTGACGGTGAGATGGTGGCTCCGGTCTTGAAAGCCAAGTATAACGGCCGAGAGGATTCGTCACGCTGACCATGGATCACCTAGCAATATGCCTTCGGGAAAAGTAGCGGTCACTTTGTAGTCCAAGGCCCATCAGGGCTATAGCCATGGGATTATCGGTACCAGGACATGCAGGTATAGAAGGAAATGAAAAGGCAGATAAACTGGCCAGGAAAGGAGCAGAAACACATTTTGTAGGCTCAGAACCTGTATGCGGGATTTCCTATGGACAAGCCCAATACTATATACGAAAATGGGTACAAAAGAAACAAATAGAAAACTGGAAAAATACTCCAGGATGCAGGCTTGCAAAGGAACTGATAAAAGGACCAAACAAGAAACATACTAAAGAACTGTTGAAACTCAGCAGAGAAAATATAAGAGATGTTCGATTCCCGGCAAGGTCAGGGATTTTTACCTGGATCTGAGGGCTGGTACAACGTCCACTCAGCCTACGTGATTAGGATTGGCTTTCTAGAACGAGGCCGCCAACATCTCTTTTGACAGGACACTGCCATCTGAAAAAACACCTACATAGAATTGGAGTAATAAGAGACAACATATGTAGGAAATGCAATGAAGCAGAGGAATCAGCTGAACACTTACTTCTCGAATGTGAGGCGCTCGGTAGAATAAGACTCTTCACTCTAGGACCACCAGGCGAAGAGAGGGGAAAAAAATCCAAGAAGAACCAATAAGAACATTATTATCTAGGTGGGAATGAAGGAAAAACATGGTAGCAAAAGATCTTAGAGGTCGACGCTAATTAGGAACTAGTATTTAGAGGCCCCATGAAGAAAAGAAAAGAAAAGAAAAGAAAAGAAAAGAAAAGAAAAGAAAAGAAGAAGAAGAAGCCATGGGGTTTGGTTTCTGGTTTGGACACTTCAGGAAGTATCGAAAGCTAAGGTAGCCGCTATGAAAGCACATGATGTCGCTAACGAATTAATAAGAAATCATTCACCACTGATCTGCTCTTGGGGCAGTGGCACGGGTGACAGATTCCCTATCAGTTGTTTACCTAGTTTTTCCTTCATACTATCAAAGAAGTTGGAAACTTATCGAACATCAAACCTAAACCAAACCCCATGGCACAGCAGCCCCAAAAGGCCTTGGCCTACCAAGCCACCGCTGCTCAGCCCGAAGGCGTGTAGATTACGAGGTGTCCTGTGGTCAACATGACGAATCCTCTCGGCCGTTAATCTTGGCTTTCTAGACCGGGGCCGCCAACTTACCGTCAGATAGCTCCTCAATCGTTATCACGTAGGCTGAGTGGACGTTGTACCAGCCCTCAGATCCAGGTAGAAGTCCCTGACCTGGCCGGGAATCGAACGTCTCTTTTGATAAATTATTCCATTCCCTAATTCCTCTCTCTATAAACGAATGTTTGTCTACCCATTAGTACCGTTTCTTGGTACGGGATCAGTAGATGAGGTGAGATCAAATTATATGGCTTGTTTTTATGGCCGACTGCCCTTCCTGACATCAACCTCGCTCGAGGAGCTAATGAAGATGAAATGAATTATGGTGAATGAAATTGGGTGAGAAGGGACTGCCAGGCAATGGCTGGAAGCGAAAATGGGAAACCATAGAAATCCACTCTGTCTCAGGACAATCGATGGTGGGGTTCGAACTCACTTGTCTCCCGAATGCAAAGCTTGGCTCCACAAACGTAGCGTGTTAACACGCGCGCCCACTCCACTCGGTCTCTTCCTATAAACGAACATTTGCCCCATACTCCCTCTTGAATACCACCTTTATCTTGTGCTTTCTCACTAATTTAGAATGAAACAGATTTTAACTATTCACGAAACAAAATACTCAATCGTCGGACTTTGTAGCCTCACTTCGTACTTACCTGATTACTTACACATCCAATTGTTGATGGGCGCCAGCTACAAACAAATGTAACGATAATAGAAGGATAATCTTGAATATCTCTAGGGTGTATGGTAATAAGCTTACTTTGACAGCATAACATATAGGTTCTGGGAAAAGGACATTGTCGTTTGGTTGCCCAATTAAAATTTGAGGTTAACTGATCTACCATTGAAATAAAACAATTAATTGTATTTAATACCAAACAAAATATATTCTTTAAATTTAAACTTTAAAGGGCGAGATTTGCTGCGATAATTTTACATGATAATATAAAACTCTGAAATTACAACTGAAAGAAACACTAGGTATTAAATTTGAAATCCTCTTGACCGGACATTCAAAAGTTGTACAAGAAATATATCCTTCACTGTTTCACTTAACAGTACCTTGAACACTTTGAGTGTTATTACGACGTATCCCTTTGAGTATCAGGTGTAGGTATCTCAAACATAATTTGATGAAGTATTCTTTTAGTTTCATAAACGAGATATAGCATGGCTTGAAAATATAATCACACTCGAAATCTACTTTACAGTTAATTCACTGATAACTGTTAGTCTGCATTATGACGACTCAATATTCGGCTGTTACCGAACTGACACAAGAACTCGATCGAACACATACACGAAACACACTCCGAACATTTAATTAATTTGGTCACTGACGACTACGTACCCATGTCACTATCATCTCAGTAGTACTCCTGATGGCAGGTCACTGTATCCAACTGTGGCCTCACGCTCCATATGACTGGCCATCGACCAAGACTCCATCCAACTAACTACAACACTTTATCGTTCGAGGCTGTCCTTCCAACTACTGACTGACGGCTATAGGATCCTCCTCTATATATAGACGCTAGTTGTCACATTGTATAACACCCACGTCACAGTTAAATCAGTCCATGATATCACTCCCACCCAGCTCCAAAGTATTACAGATTGTGTTGAAATAGCCTCAGGCAAATTAGGAACTCCCTAAATTATCTCATACTTCTAAATGCACACAATGACAGAGCGATGACTGGACAGTTACTGTATCAGTATAGCACCATATGTTGCAATGTCTTAAAAGTAGTTCACAAATAATATATCCATATCCGATATTAGGCAGCAAATCTTACTCTGCATTATCTTAATGCTAACATACATATATATACGTGATAAATTAAATACAATGAAGCAAGCGATAATTAATTAATACATAGCGAAATCAGATTATATAATTGAAGCAAATAATAATAGCTATAATAATGATAATAATAAAAATAATACAGATATAATAATAATACAGACGAATGTTTGTAACGGGATTTGAACCGTTACAATCTTCATATTATAATACTTCCTATATGTAAAGTCTCCATTCCATTATTATTATTATTATTATTATTATTATTATTATTATTATTATTATTATTTTGCTACGGGCTTTACGTCGCACCGACACAGATAGGTCTTATGGCGACGATGGGATAGGAAAGGCCTAGGAGTTGGAAGGAAGCGGCCGTGGCCTTAATTAAGGTACAGCCCCAGCATTTGCCTGGTGTGAAAATGGGAAACCACGGAAAACCATCTTCAGGGCTGCTGATAGTGGGATTCGAACCTACTATCTCCCGGATGCAAGCTCACAGCCGCGCGCCTCTACGCGCACGGCCAACTCGCCCGGTATTATTATTATTAATATTATTATTATTATTATTATTATTATTACTTGTGATGTATGGCTACGAAGTATTTACAACCATTTAGTATTAGTATTATTATTTACGTAATCATGTACAGACGATCGCATTTTTGTGAGGTTATGTCATGAAACTTGTGCTGTATATTAATGTAATTCCAGGCAAATGCTGGGGTTGTACCTTAATCAATGCTACGGTTGCTTCTTTCTCCCTCCTAGCCCTTTCCTGTCCCATCATAAGACGCAAAAGAACTAATTCCATGCCATCCCTTCATAGGTCGGAGAGAAAATCCACAAGGGATAGCGGTCCTCATGTATATCCTTGGTTTGTCAAGCGCAGTTTTGAAGACTTGAATAGTGTTCAAACAAAAAAGCTCAAGTTCACTAAACAGGAAATTCTTCTTCTGCCTTCTAGGTTTCTTTGGATTAGGACTCTTAGAACATAACATTTGTGCTCATTCCTCGTAATGCGCCCAAGATAAGTATTCAACTGGCTTATTTTCAAATCCAACATCGAACGAGGTTGATAGTTCATTCTGTGAAGAATCTCCTTATTTGTAATATGGTCGGTCCACATGATTGATGCAAGTGTAATAGACTACTATAACTTGAAAACAATATTCTTTAACCCATGGGTAAATAATGCCTTTATCGAGCTCGAATTATTAGAGGAAGAGGTGCGAATATGGAACCCTGCTGGTAATATGGAA
This sequence comes from Anabrus simplex, assembly GCF_040414725.1. NCBI lineage: Eukaryota > Metazoa > Arthropoda > Insecta > Orthoptera > Tettigoniidae > Anabrus > Anabrus simplex. The sequence continues at coordinate 1,741,630,285 of NC_090265.1, read as the reverse complement.
CCCCTAATTATCTCTAGAACAATAAGGTGCTCCCTAGCGGTGACAGCCGAAACTAGTTGTTTACGTGCCCAATGGTTAGTGTAACTGCTGGCGGCGGCAGTTGAGTAATAGATCTCTAGTGAGCATGACATGTATTTTTCGGCTCCTCATAAAACTTTAAAACGTTGTAAAGTTTTGCTTATTTCTTTGTCGTTGCGTTTTTCAACTATCTTGTAAATATGAAGGCTTGTTACACAGGCTTTAATTAACCTCATTTTGTAGTTCCAAATGTTATAGTTGTATTTGTTGAGGTCATATATAGTGTTCATTTCAGCATGCCGATGTCGATAATATGGAACCCTTCAATGCTGGTAATATGGAACCGGGTTCCATATTACAGGCGTACTACAGTACATTTTTGTAACTCCATCCGAATGGTGTTCTTTACACTTTTTAGATGCCACGAACATAGCTTCAGACGAAATCGTGTAAAAAAAGGAAGTTATGGGATAAGGAAGAGATGAAAGAGGCTGTTATGGCTGTACGGGAGAAGAAAATGGGACTGAAGAGAGCGGCGAAGCAGTATATTGTTCCAAAAACAACATTAAGGAGACTGGCCCTCGATACTGTGCTTTCCCCTGACAATATGGTATTAAAAACTACGAAGGAAACCTATCCTTCCAGAGTGTATAGAAAATGAACTTGTGGATTACCTCCTTCTACTGGAAGACAAATATTACGGATTCACGCGCATGGACGTTCGTAAAATGGCATTCCAGCTAGCAGTCAGAAATGGTGTGAAAAATCCTTTTGGAGGCGAATGTGCAGGCAGAGCCTGGTTTGACAGTTTCATGCGACGTCATTGTGACAAGTTGGCCATCAGGAAACCAACTGGAACGCCGTATGCACGAGCTAAGGGGTTTAGACACGAGACTGTTGCTGTATTTTATGATCTAATAGAGGCGCTGTGTAATCAGTTCGGGTTTTCCCCTGACAGAGTATGGAACGTGGGTGAGACTGGGTTGAACATGTTGTTGTTAGTTGTTCAGTCGCTTTCGACTCTCCGTGACCCCATAGACCAAAGTGCGCCATTTCTTCCTGTCGTATACTATTTTCCGAAGTCTTTCTAAATTGAGAGCCGTGGCTTCCTTGATGCTATCAATCCACGATAGTGCGGAGTAAAATTCCCCAAGTTGTTGGGTTGAAGGGGAAACGTCAAATATGCGCTCTTACTGCTGCTGAGCGAGGCTCTTTGGTCACAGTGATATGTTTGATGAGTGCGGGGGCTCATATATTCCACCAATGATTATCGCTCCCAGAAAGAACATGACTGACACTCTGATGAGAGGGGCTCCCCCTGGATCAATCGGGAGGGCTCATCCCTCAGGATGGGTACAAAACCAGCTGTTCACAGTTTTGTTTGAGCACTTTATTGAGAAGACTGTGCCAACAGAGACGTCTCCGATTTTGCTGATTTTCGAAGGACATTATTCTCCTACGAGAAACATTGACATAATCGACATGGCTAGAAGACATCACGCCCATCTACTTTCCCTGCCGTCCCATACGACCCACACACTCCAACTTTTGGACCGTACATTCATGGGTCCCCTTAAAACTCACTACGGTGAACACATTCGGCAGTGGATGGTACACCATGAAAAACCACTTAGACCCTATGTTATTGCAGAACTCTTTGGGAAAGCCTACCTGCAGTGTACAACTGGTGCCATTGCAGTAAATGGCTTTAAGGAAACAGGAATCTGGCCCTTCAATCAAACGATCTTCACTGACGCTAACGTTCTCGCCGCCGAGCAAGAAGCCGAAAGACAAGAACCTCCTCCACCAGACCAAGAACCCACCACAGCTGCTCCATCTAAGAAACTCGTGCATTCGGAACCTGCTATTCCTAGATGTTCACACCACTCCTCACCCAACGAAACACCAGTATCCTCTCTTGCTACAAAATACCGATCCCAGTTTCTCTCAGTTTCACCTAAAGATATCCGCCCTGTGCCCATTTCAAGAAAGAAGAAATAGACAAGGGGTAGAAAAGCACGCCCCGCAACCCTTGTAACTGGATCACCGTACAAAGCTCATTTAGAGGCCTCAGTTAAGAAAATAAGTGAAAAACAAAATCCATTTACAACCCGAGGACATGGACGTCGAGGTAAAGGACAGGGACCTGAAGGTAAAGGATCTGGACGAGGAGGAAGAACAGAACAAACTCAACAGGATAAATCCGCAAGTGAGGATTCAAGCAGTGAATCTGTAAACTTTCCTTCAGATCACTCTGATTGTTCCTTGGAACTGCCCATCGGCGAGCCTCAACCTGATAAAGAAGATGCATCTTGTTCGTTCAGCGATGGTAGTTTTTCTGATGACAGAAAAGGGGAATTGTGGGTCCAATGTTTGATTTGTGAGATGTGGGCTCACAATGATTGTGTTGGAGCTGAAAGAAGTACGTATGTGTGTGACTATTGCCGTTAAAAGGACAACGGTCTTGAACTTCCTGTAAATCATTTTGGCAGTCATCACTTTATAATTTCTACTGTACTTGTCATCAAAACTCACAATTCTAACAATATTTTGTGAATAAACGCCATTTACAAATATTTATGTGCGTTTAATTTGAAGTTTTTCAGGTGACACCTTTGGGGTCCATATCACCCACACCTTAAGTCTGAAGACGAGTTTGCTGTGTGTTCACAAAAACTTAAATATAAAATTTCTTGTTTGGTATACCAAATAATTAATTAAGGGATTGGACATCAATAGATTGTGGATACAAAATTCCATACATTTGAATGAATCGATCTTATTGTCTAATGTGTATGGCTTAAAAACAAAGTGGGGTTCCACATTCTCACCTCTTCCTCTATTATTATTATTATTATTATTATTATTATTATTATTATTATTATTATTATTATTATTACTTGTGAGGTATGGCTATGAAGTGTTCACATCCATTTAGTATTTGAATTGTTATTATTTACGTAGTCATGTACGGACGATCGTATTATTTGTGAGGTTATGTCATGAAACATGTGCTGTATATATATTAATATGAGTTTAATTAATGTAAGAATACGTAATTAGTAGTATATAATTTATTATTACCTATATATATGATGAATAATCCACTCCAATATTGTGCAACACACCGTAATATCCAGAACAACGCTAAGTACGACGAGAACTATGTATAACCTTCCTAACATTGTAACTATGCTATTGGACACTCTAAAATTTACGAGAAGATACGTTGTGCTATTTTTCTAGAAGCCTGGCCAGGCAACATATATAAGGAGGCGTTCTTGATGGTGGAGTTGATTTATTGGTTAGTTGGAGTTGTTTTGATGATTTGTGTGGAAGTCAAGTATTTGAACTGGTTTTGCTGAGTTGGTCGTTTACATGCATCTGGTACAGTTTTCTTCTTAATCTTCGTGATAGGCAGCTGTCCAAAATGGTGGTTTATTGATGTGTGTGTGATAAATGTATGCAGTTTATAAATAAAATTAGGGTACACAACTGACAGCATTTTTTGTGCGTCTTTGTAACTACATCAAAATCCGTCTATACATGCAAAGTTCAAAAACATCGATCTTCTTCTTTATAACTACATAAGTAGTCCACCTTTCAACACTTTATGGAAGAAACGAGAAGATATGGCTTCTTATGATCCTCTTCTTAGGGTCTAGGCTTAGACCGCGGCAACGTAGTTGCCTACGTCAGTGGTATTCAAACTTTTGGTCGACGTACCATCGAAATCCAAATGTTTTTACCCTTAACCACCCGAAGTACGAGTATACTGCAATTATACCAGAAATAACAAATGATTGTTGCTGGATGACAAATAATGGCAAATAATATTAACTATTGATGCAAGTGTAATGGACTAGTATAACATGGAAACGATTCTCTAAACCTATGGGTAAATGGTTAAAATATCCAGCTCGATTAGTAAGTGGTGTTATTATTATTATTATTATTATTATTATTATTATTATTATTATTATTATTATTATTATTATTATTATTATTATTATTATTATTATTATTATTTACGTAGTCATGCACGGACTTTATTTGGTATAAATCGTGGCCGTATCATTTATTATTTGTGTGTTGTATGATCTGTCTTCTGTAACAAAACATGTGAGGTTATGTCACGATACGTCTGCTGTTTGTATATTAATACGAGTTTATTTAATGTAAGAACACGTAATTAATAGTATATAATTTATTCTAACCTGTAAATATGATGTGTAAATCCGATGTAATGTTGTGTAACATAGGGTAAGCGTCCAGAACAACGCAAATTTTGCCACTAGAGTTTTATAGAATGTTCTATCCACTACATAGGTTATTGGAGACTCGAAAAGATACGAGAAAACATGTCGTGTTATACTTTTCTAGAAGCCTGGCCAGGCAAGGTATATAAAGAGACAGTCGTGGGGACTGGAGTTGAGTTGTTAGCGGAAGTCGCTAATCGAAATCAGTGTGTGAACTCATGTTGTGATTGTGTTGTATTGGTAGTTGGTTAACATGCTAATGTAGCAGTCAAGTGTTTGTTCAAGATGGCGGTTCGGTAATGTGTGTATAAATGTGTATATAATTTGTAAACACAACAGTGTACACAATTGACAGCATCCCGTGTGTGCGTCTTTTAGATTACGGTACTATAATCTTTATCTTCCGCAGCTTATCCCGCTTGCTCAGGATCCCTGCAAGCACTGAGGAACGAAAAGAGTTGTGGCCGGGATTTAAGGTCGCATATCCTTCCTGACACCACAGGATTTTCAACTGAAAATCCCACCCCAGCAACAGCAGGAATCAAAACACGGTCGCTGGGATGACATGCAAGCAGCTAAGCCGCTACACCATCCTACTCCCCAATAATAACTATAATGTATTGTATATGAAACATCGGTGAGCAAAGGAAACCTCGTAACTTCTTCGGAGTAAAGTTTACAGAAGCCCAATACTGAGCGGTGTGCAATGGCTGGAGAAAAGAAGCTCAATACTGAGCGGTTAGCAATGGCCGGAGAAAAGAAGCTCAATACTGAGCAGTGTGCAATGGCCGGAGAAAAGAAGCTCAATACTGAGCGGTTAGCAATGGCCGGAGAAAAGAAGCTCAATACTGAGCGGTTAGCAATGGCCGGAGAAAAGAAGCTCAATACTGAGCGGTGAGCAATGGCCGGAGAAAAGAAGCTCAATACTGAGCGGTTAGCAATGGCCGGAGAAAAGAAGCTCAATACTGAGCAGTGTGCAATGGCGGGAGAAAAGAAGCTCAATACTGAGCGTTGAGCAATGGCCGGAGAAAAGAAGCTCAATACTGAGCGGTTAGCAATGGCCGGAGAAAAGAAGCTCAATACTGAGCGGTGAGCAATGGCCGAAGAAAAGAAGCCCAATACTGAGCGGTTAGCAATGGCCGGAGAAAAGAAGCTCAATACTGAGCAGTGTGCAATGGCGGGAGAAAAGAAGCTCAATACTGAGCGGTGAGCAATGGCCGGAGAAAAGAAGCTCAATACTGAGCGGTTAGCAATGGCCGGAGAAAAGAAGCTCAATACTGAGCAGTGTGCAATGGCGGGAGAAAAGAAGCTCAATACTGAGCGGTGAGCAATGGCCGGAGAAAAGAAGCTCAATACTGAGCAGTGTGCAATGGCGGGAGAAAAGAAGCTCAATACTGAGCGGTTAGCAATGGCCGGAGAAAAGAAGCTCAATACTGAGCAGTGTGCAATGGCGGGAGAAAAGAAGCTCAATACTGAGCGGTGAGCAATGGCCGGAGAAAAGAAGCTCAATACTGAGCGGTGAGCAATGGCCGGAGAAAAGAAGCCCAATACTGAGCAGTGTGCAATGGCGGGAGAAAAGAAGCTCAATACTGAGCGGTGAGCAATGGCCGAAGAAAAGAAGCTCAATACTGAGCGGTGAGCAATGGCCGGAGAAAAAGAGCCCAATACTGAGCGGTGAGCAATGGCCGGAGAAAAGAAGCCCAATACTGAGCGGTGAGCAATGGCCGGAGAAAAAGAGCCCAATACTGAGCGGTGAGCAATGGCCGAAGAAAAGAAGCCCAATACTGAGCGGTGAGCAATGGCCGGAGAAAAGAAGCCCAATACTGAGCGGTGAGCAATGGCCGGAGAAAAGAAGCCCAATACTGAGCGGTGAGCAATGGCCGGAGAAAAGAAGCTCAATACTGAGCGGTGAGCAATGGCCGGAGAAAAGAAGCTCAATACTGAGTGGTGAGCAATGGCTGGAAAAATGAAGCTCAATACTGAGCGGTGAGCAATGGCCGGAGAAAAGAAGCTCAATACTGAGCGGTGAGCAATGGCCGGAGAAAAGAAGCTCAATACTGAGCGTTGAGCAATGGCAGGAGAACAGAAGCCAAATACTGAGTAATAGCCGGAGAACAGAAGCCCAATATTGAGCGGTGAGCAATGGCCGGAGAAAAAGAGCCCAATACTGAGCGGTGAGCAATGGCCGGAGAAAAGAAGCTCAATACTGAGCGGTGAGCAATGGCCGGAAAAAAGAAGCTCAATACTGAGCGGTGAGCAATGGCCGGAGAAAAGAAGCTCAATACTGAGCGGTGAGCAATGGCCGGAGAAAAGAAGCTCAATACTGAGCGTTGAGCAATGGTCGGAGATCAGAAGCCCAATACTGAGCGGTGAGCAATGGCCGGAGAACAGAAGTGCTACACTGAGCGGTGAGCAATGGTCGGAGAACAGAAGCGCTATTCTGAGTGGTGAACAATTTTCGGAGAAAAGTCCTATACTGAGCGGTGAGCAATGGCCGGAGAACAGAAGCCTAATACTGAGCGGTGAGCAATGGCCGGAGAACAGAAGTGCTACACTGAGCGGTGAGCAATGGTCGGAGAACAGAAGCGCTATTCTGAGTGGTGAACAATTTTCGGAGAAAAGTCCTATACTGAGCGGTGAGCAATGGCCGGAGAACAGAAGCCTAATACTGAGCGGTGAGCAATGGCCGAAGAAAAGAAGCCCAATACTGAGCGGTGAGCAATGGCCGGAGATCAGAAGCCCAATACTGAGCGGTGAGCAATGGCCGGAGAACAGAAGTGCTACACTGAGCGGTGAGCAATGGCCGGAGAACAGAAGCCTAATACTGAGCGGTGAGCAATGGCCGGAGATCAGAAGCCCAATACTGAGCGGTGAGCAATGGCCGGAGAACAGAAGTGCTACACTGAGCGGTGAGCAATGGTCGGAGAACAGAAGCGCTATTCTGAGTGGTGAACAATTTTCGGAGAAAAGTCCTATACTGAGTGGTGAGCAATGGCCGGAGAACTGTTCCTGGCATTTTCACTGTTCAATGATAGCCCAATTATTCGACCATTGGAGTCTTCTCTTCCCTTCCCAGGCAACGCGGCAAGCCTTCTCAAGACAGATGGAGAAACATTGGTTATCTCGTGAGTGGAATTACGCGGTTTTCATTGCTTTGCAACGATATACGTGTAAAATTATTAATGCAACATTTTACTATTCTACTGCGTACCGGTATACAGTACACTGCTACTGAAAAAAAAAAATGAAGTGAACGAGTGGATATCGAAACAAAAATGAAAACAAGAGCAATGCAGTATAAGTAAGTATTTTTACATAGCTAGACAATGGGAGATACAAACCGACACATATTTTAGAAGGAATAGTTCAGAAAGGGCACCCTGTGTAGCGGCAGACGAAAACACTAAATCAAACCAAGATTCTATTAAAAATGGGCAGGCTCAGCTCTTTTCTGAACTACTCACTTTAAAACAACTACGACGACCCGGCGACGCCTAGTGGTACACGAATACCACCGGCCTAGGTGTTTCATCTGCTTGAAAGAACATCGATGCTACATCTTACTTCGAGCGGGTGATCCCAAAGTTTATTTATGCAGGAACCTAGCTTGGTATACGTAGTCGCTCTCTCTACAAGTTGCTGGATTGCTGTGAGAATACTTGAAGGTATAAGTGTCTTACTTGCTACCAAATATTTATTGTATTCTTCTTGCCATTGAAGTGAAGCCCATACTCACGGCTCATGCATCACACTCGATCAACAAGACTCTGTCGATCCTCCTTGTTAGTACAGCGTCATCAAAATACAGTGGCCTCAACGTAGGAAGGTGTCTGGTTCGTGCGTGCACAGGCATATGCTTTTCTTCTCCCACCGTGATCTATTCTGACCGTGAGCCATGTACAAGCTCCTTCTATATAAATGAATGGGTCAGCGTCTAACAGAATTCTAACGAAATTTAAATTATAGGTTTGACACATTTTTTATTATTTTCCTTTCATATTTTTCCCCGCGGAAACTGGGTGTTTTAGATCGTTACCTATGTTTTCTTACCTCTGGGCTGATGTGATAGAAAACTATGACAAACTAGCAGTTAACCGCGGCTTCGCTAGCGTGGATTTCGTAATATGTTAAAAGTAATAGTTTATCTGAAAATCCCTAAGGTATAAAAACTCACCGAAAAATTAGTATTTTTTCTCCAGAAACTCTTTGAAAACCACGTTTGTGGTATTGCCTTTTGGGGCTAGATGACCATGCGACATAGAACTGTACCTGTGAGAAACAGTCGTCTCCCAAGTCGAAAAAAAAAAAAACATGTTCTTTATTTTTAAAAGAAATTAGAAAAACATATTTCCACGTATGTAACATCTTCAGTTTTTGAGATATAAGTATCCCCATAAAAATAATTCAACCTATTTATCAGTCCTTCCTCCATCCCCAACCCTCACCTAAGTGGATTTTCCGAAAATAAAAAATACATGTTTCTTTATTTTTAAATGATATTCAAATACCAATTTTTACGACTGTAACATCTTCAGTTTTGAGATGTAAGTATCCTCATAAAGTATAATTCAGCACTTCTTTTACTTCTTTTGACTCCTGTTAAGTGCCTCTTCCGAAACAAAAAAATGCGTGTTTCTTTATCTTTAAAGGAGATTCCAAATAGTCCTACCAGTTTTTCTGTAATATCTTCAGTTTTTAAGATATAGATATCCTCATAAAAATAATTCAACTTCCTTCTTCACTTCTTTCCACCCCTCTACCCCCTTTAAGTGAACTTTCCGAAAACAATAAATACGTATTTCATTTATTCGTAAAGCAGATTCAAAATACCAACTTTCACGTCTGTAACATCTTCATGGTCTGAGATATCATATAAGTATCCTCATAAACAGAATTCATCTCCTTTATTTAATTTCACCCCGCCCCCACCCTTTAAGTAGATTTTTCTGAAAAGAAAAAAATACGTGTTACTTTATTTTTAACGGAGATTCCAAAAATACGAATGTTCACGTCTGACATATTTAGTTTTTTTAGATATACAAATAATTCAACCAATGTTTTTCAATTCTTTCAACACACCCCCGCTAAGTAATTTTCCGAAAACAAAAGAATACGCGTTTCTTTATTTTTAAAGGAGATTCGAAATACAAATTTTTACGTCTATAACTAGTTTTTGGGTTGTACTGTAAGTACCCTCATACAAAGAATTCAACTAACTTTTCAATTCATTCACCCACTCCCCCTTACGTGGATTTTCCAAATAAACAAAATAGTAGGCTACGTGTTCCTTTACTTTGAAAGAACATTACAAATACAAGTTTTCATATCTGCAACATCTACAGTTTTTGAGATATACACTAAGTATCCTCATAACAAGATTTCAACTGCCTTTTCACCCCCTCCCTTAAGTTTATCCCCCCCCCCCCCCAATGCGTTTATTTTTAAATGAGATTCCAAATACCAGTTTTCACGTCTGTAACCTTCACTTTTTGAGATACAAAAATGTCCTCAAAAAATAATTTTTTTTCACTTCCTTTCGCCTCCCCCCTAAGTGAATTTTCCAAAAAGAATAAACTACGTGTTTATTTGTAAGGGAGCTTCCGAATACCAAGTATCATGACTGTAACATCTTCAGTTTTTGAGATATATGTATCATCATAAAAAGAATTCAACTCCTTTTTCGCACTCCCCCATCTCCCAAGTTGATTTTCCCCCCAAATGCGTGTTTCTTTATTTTTAAATCAGATTCCAAATTCCAATTTTCACGTCTGCAACATTTTAGTTTTTTAGATTTAAGTATCCTCATACAAATAATTCAACTATTTTTTTCAATTCTTTCGCCCCTTAAGTGGATTTTCCGAAAGCGAAAGAAAACATATTTCTTTATTTTTAAAGGAGATTTCAAATACCAATGATCACGTCTGCAACGTCTTTAGTTTTTTGAGATATAAGTATCCTCATACAAAAAATTCAACTTTTTTCTTTGCTAGTTGTTTTACGTCGCACCAACACAGATAGCTCTTATGGCGACGAAGGGACAGGGAAGGGCTAGGAATGGGAAGGAAGCGGCCGTGGCCTTAATTAAGACACAGCCCCAGCATTTTCCTGGTGTAAGAATGGGAAACCATGGAAAAGCATTTTCAGGGCTGCCGACCAACTTTTTTCAATTCTTTCATCCCCCTTAAGTGGATTTTCGGAAAACAAAGAAATACGTATTCCTTTATTTTTAAAGGAGACTGCAAATACCAACTTTCACCTCTGTGACATCTTCATTTCTTGAGATATCGGTATCCTAATAAAAAGAAATCAACCCGCATTTTCATTCCTTTTTATTACCACCCCCTTAAGTGATTTTTCCGAAAACAAAAATTTACATGTTTCTTAATTTTTCAAAGATAAAAAAATACCAATTTTGTAACATTTCTGTAATATGTTAAGTTCATGAGTTGTTCTCTAGATATTCTCATTTTAGAAGTTCACGCTCTTTTTTCAGTTCCCCTCAAGTGGATTTTCCGAAAATAAATCATCGGTAATTTTTTTTTACATTTACAGGAGATTCCATATACCAATTTTCATGTCTGTAAAACTTTATGTTTCTGAGATATACTGTAGATATAGTCTATTTTTTAATCCATGCCCCTTGTCACTCTTACCCACCCCCATTAATTGGATTTTCCAAAAACAAAAACATGTTTCTTTATGTTTAAAAGAGATTCTAAATACCAATTTCTACGTCTGTAAACTTTTAAGTTTTTGAGATATATGTTCATTTAAACAACTCATCCGCCCTTTTCACTCCCTTAGCGCCGGAATAACCAAAAATACTCCTTTATTGAGCACCTACACTCTAATATAAATGTATCCCCAAAATTTCATTTCTTTATGTGGAGTAGTTTTGGCTCGGCGATGATAAATCAGTCACTCAGTCAATCAGGACATGTTAGTTTATATATATAGATTTCAATCTTATTTATAACCCGTTAGAAGGTTCATGACAAAATGAATTATTAATCATTCTTGGTCGAATGGGTATTTTGTGTACCACTCCTTGCTACTTTCCTAATGGACACCCCCAAACAGTCGTTTTGTTTGATATTTTACTAGCACCCATGTTAATACTCAACATTGCACATTCAAGAAGCTTGTTCATGCCTTTCGCTCCAAGTAATCGTTCATAGTAGCAACAAATTGCTGTTATTAGTGTTCTGTAAGCTCGTTCCATGTTAAAAAAAACAGCACTGTTCTTATGGACCTACAAGGAGTGAACACACCACCTCTCAGACATCCATAGTACTATTTTTCAACGACCTGGGTTAACAAAATGCAATTGTTTAGTGATGTTTTCTCCCGGGATGAGTTTTTACTTATTTTCTTGGAATCTGCACTTTGCTCATGGGGAAGGAAATATGCACATATTGCACATATATTTCACAGCAGCGGACTACAGTGTACTTCAAGTTAACCACTGTCACATCATAAAGTGGAGTGTGCCTTGTGCCGTTCCTCCAATGAAAAAAATACTTTACGATTTTTATTTTGCCTTCAAACCGCTTTAAATTTGAATTTCCATTCCTAAAGAAGGTACGTGGTATATTTAGGTACATTTTCATGGTTTTAGTAAAGTTCCCAAAATTTTACATCCATTTTTAATTTTTTTTTTTGCCGCCTACGGCTATAAATGACCGCCGCCCACGTATTTAACTGAGGCCCACCAAGTGTCAAATATACACTCATGGCCCATATTTCTAAACAAATGGCATCTCAACCATTCGGATTGGATCGCTACTTCTGGAACTATCAGACCGAAAGTCAGCACATGATTCCATTATACTAAGGTTCAAGAAAAATAATATTATCAGTCCCATATCCACATGTCTGCTGGTCAATAAATTCCTTTCATATTTGTAAAGGGCTAAAAGGAATTTGGAGTTCCATTGCTTTTATTTACCGTACTTTAAATTTCTTCTGTGTTTTCTTTCAACAAAAAATACACATTTTAATAATCGTGTTCTGAAAATCCTCAACTGGGTAATCCAAACATAGACAATCAGGAGTTTGTTGTATGTATATGCAGAAAATTAACCGAGTTAGTCCGGATTTTTCTATTTTTATAACTTGTTTCCACTCTCTTGTAGATATCATGAATGCATTGTGATTGTGGGAATGGTGATCAGCAACATCTACCTACCAGCAGGTGAGAGTTATCCCACAACCGAGAACTGCTTCAGTGAGGGAGTTCCAATCGATGAAGAGATAAACAGGTAATTTCTAATATTTTGATTGATGCATTCACCGCCCTAATTGTAGACATGATAATAATTTCTGAATTACAAAACTGAAGTTGTGGTAATGGTAGTGATGTTAAATCTTCAGAGATGCAGTAACAAAGGCATGAACATAATAGTATGTTCACCGGACGAGTTGGCCGTGCGGATAGGGCCGCGCAGCTGCGAGCTTGCATTCGGGAGATAGTGGGTTCGAATCCCACTGTCGGCAGCCCTGAAGATGGTTTTCTGTGGTTTCCCATTTCCATACCAGGCAAATGCTGGGGCTGTACTTTATTTAAGGCCACGGTCGCTTCCTTCCCACTCCTAGGCCTTTCCTATCCCATCGTCGCCATAAGACCTACTGTATCTGTGTCGGTGCGACGTAAACAAAATAAAGAAAATAATAATATGTTCGGAATGCTCCCTTTATGGGTTGAGGTGGCAGAATACATCCACGGTATCCTGTACCTGTTGTAAGAGATGACTAAGAGGAGAACCCAGGGGAGTGTGGATTCGCGCCCCTAGTGTCCAGAGGAAAGAAACTGACAGCGCTCATTATCACTAGGAGGGGCCACATTTTAGGATCAGAAGCTGCCGCCTGGAAATACGTTCGCCATCTCAACTTTACGAAGAAGTGACAGAGAAAGAAGATTAAGAATGCCTTAAAATTACGATAAACAGACTATTAATTTGAATTTATTACCGAATAGTCACCTTCTGAACTGGAAATGAAATCTATTTCCTTGCATATCTTAGTCTAGCAGTTACCCGCGGCTTCGCTCGCGTGGATTTCGTAATATGTTAAAAGTAATCGTTCCTCGTACTGTACTAAGACATTATCTGAATATCAATAAAGTATAAAAACTCACCGAAAAACTGAGTTTCATTCAACCCAGAAACTCTTTGTAAAGCACGTTTGTGGTATTGGCTTTTGCGGCTAAGATGACCATGCGACATAGAACTGTGCATGTGAGAAAGTCGGGGAAAAACCCCAACATGTTTCTTTATTTTTAAAAAAGAATCCAAATACTTATTTCCACGTCTGTAACATCTTCAGTATTTGAGATATAAGTATCCCCATAAAACATTCAATAATTTTACCAATCCTTCCCGCACCCCCACCCCCACCCCCACCTAAGTGAATTTTCCGAAAACAAAAAATGCATGTTTATTTATTTTTAAAGGAGATCCAAATTACCAATTTGCACGTCTATAACATCTTCAGTTTTTGAGATATAACTATCCTCATAAAAAATAATTCAGTTTTTTCACTTCTTTTCACCCCCGTTAAGTGTCATTTCCTAAAGAATACATGTTCCTGTATTCTTAAAGGACTTCCAAATAGGCCTACCACGTTTCACGTCTGTAACTTGTTAAGTTTTTGACATATTCCGGTACTCATTTTAAAAATCAGCCGCTTTTTCAATTCTGTTCACCCTCTTAAGTGGATTTTCCGAAAACAAAAAAATATGTTTCCTTATTTTTAAAGGTGATTCCGAATACCAGTTTCAACGTCTGTAAAATCTTCAGTTTTTGAGATATAAGTATCCTCATTTCAACTTCTTCTTCACTACTTTCCGCCCTTCTCCCCCTTTTAAGTGGACTTTCCGAAAACAAAAAATATGTGTTTCTTAATTTTTAGAGGAGATTCAAAATACCAACTTTCACATCTGTAATATCTTTAGTTTCAGAGATATAAGTATCCTCATAAACAGAATTCAACTCCTTTACTATTTTCACCCCCCCCCCCAAGTCGATTTTCCGAAAACAGTAAATACGTGTTTCCTTTTTAAAGAAGATACCAATTTCCACGTCTGTAACATCTTTAGTATCCTCATACAAATAATTCAACTAATTTTCAATTCTTTTAACCCCCACCCCCTTCAAAAATTTCCGGAAACAAAAGAATAAGTGTTTCTTTATATTTTAAGGAGATTCCAAATACCAATTTTCACGTCTATAACATCTTTAGTTTTTGAGATATAAGTATCCTCATACAAATAATTCAACTAATTTTTCAATTCATTCACCCACTCCCCCACTTACGTAAATTTAAAAAAATAATACGTGTTTTTTAACTTTGAGAGAACATTAGAAATACAAATGTTCATGTTTGTAACATCTTCAGTTTTTGAGATTTTCAGTAAGTATCCTCATAAAAATAATTCTTCTCGTTTTTCACCCCTACCCACCATTAAGTTGATTCGCCCCCACCCCCGCCAAAGTGCGCGTTTCTTTATTTTTAAAGGAGCTTCCAAATACCAATTTTCACGCCTGTAATCTTCAGTTTTGATATATAAGTATCCCCATAAAAGGAATTCATTTTTTCACTTCCTTTCACCTCCCCATTAAGTGAATTTTCCAAAAAAAATACGTGTTTATTTATAAAGGAGCTTCCAAATATAAAATCTTACGTCTGAGACATCTTTAGTTTTTGAGATATAAGTATCCTCATAAAAATAATTCTACTCCTTTCTTTCTAACACCCCCTCCCCCACAAGTTGATTTTCCCCAAAAATGCGTGTTTCGTTATTTTTAAAGGAGATTCCAAATACCGATTTCATGTCTGCAACATCTTTAGTTTTTAGATATAAGTATCCTCATACAAATAGTTCAACTAATTTTTCAATTCTTTCACCCCATTAAAATGGATTTTCCGAAAAAAAATAGTACATGTACCTTTATTTTTAAAGGAGATACTTTTCTTTTTTTTTTTTTTTTTGCTAGTTGCTTTACGTCGCACCGACACAGATAGGTCTTATGGCGACGATGGGACGAGAAAGGGCTAGGAGTTGGAACGAAGCAGCCGTGGTGTGAAAATGGGAAACCACGGAAAACCATTTTCAGGGCTGCCTACAGTGGGGTTTGAACCTACAGTACTATCTCCCGAATACTGGATACTGGCCGCACTTAAGCGACTGCAGCTATCGAGCTCGGTGAAAGGGGATTCCAAATACCAATTTTTACATCTGTAACATCCTTAGTTTATGAGATATGAGTATCCTCATACAAAGAATTAAACTGGGCCGATGACCTTAGATGTTAGGCCCCTTTAAACAAGAAGCATCACCATCATCATCAAGAATTAAACTAATTTTTCAAGTCATTCACCCCTCCCCCGTAAGTGAATTTTCCAAAAAAAAAACCAACGAAATACATATGTATTTATTTAAAGGAGACTCCAAACACAATTTTCACCTCTGTAACATCTTTAGTTCTTGAGATATCATTATCCTAATAAAAGGAATTCAACCCCCTTTTCAGATCTTTTTACCTCCCCCCTTAAGTGCTTTTTCCGAAAATAAAAATACGTGTTTCTTTAATTTTAAAAGAGATTTAAAATACCAATTTTCACATCTGTAACATGTTAAGTTTATAGGATGCTCTGTAGCTATTCCCATTTTTAAAATTCGCCCTGTTTTTCAGTTCTCCTTAAGTGGATTTTCTGAAAATAAATTATCTCTGTTTCTTTACTTTTACAGGGAATTCAAAATATCAATTTTCCTGTCTGTAACAATTTACATTTCTGAGATATACTATAGATATAGTATTTTTTTAAATTCACCCCCTTTGTCACTCCTGTTCACCCCCCTGCCCCCTCCCCCATTAATTGGATTTTCCAAAAACAAAAAAGTATGTGTTTCTTTATTTTTAAAGGAGATTTCAAATACCAATTTTCTTGTCTGCAACATCTTCAGTTTTTGAGATATAAGTATACCATACTCTTAAAAGGTAATCTACACTTTTTCACCTTTTTTCACCCCCTTTTAAGGGGATTTTCCAATAAGAAAGTACATGTTTCTTTATTTTAAAGGAGATTCTAAATACCAGTTTTTACATCTGTACACTTTTAAGCTTTTAAGATAGAGATATGCTCATTTAAACAATTCACCCCTCTTTTCACCCCCTTAGTGACAGAATATCCAAAAATCCATTCTTAGTGAGCACCTACACTCTAACATAAATGTATCCCCAAAATTTAATTTCTTTATGTCTAGTAGTTTTGGCTCAGCGATGATGAATCAGTCAGTCAGTCAGTCAGTCAGTCAGTCAGTCAGTCAGTCAGTCAGTCAGTCAGTCAGTCAGTCAGTCAGTCAGTCAGTCAGTCAGTCAGTCAGTCAGTCAGTCAGTCCTGACATGTTATTTTATAATTATATACAGTATATAGATGTAATTATGAGGTAAACTATTGATAAGGAATCTGCCACTTGGGCAACTGCCCTATATGCATATCATTGATTGATTGATTGATTGATTGATTGATTGATTGATTGATTGATTGATTGATTGATTGATTTGTGAGTGAAGTAATGCAAGGGATTGAGAGTAATCAGAGAGAAGCATTGGTTAACTGTGTTTGTACACACAATGGCTGAAATGCCACATATCTACGCTCATAAAGAATTTTGTTTCAAATGATCGTTCGTGTCACATCCCTGAACATTGACAATTCCTCCTAGGACATCCTGTATATATAAGGTCAGTCTGATTGCATAAATAATTTAAACATTATTAGTCCCTTCATCTTCAAATTATGGGTATTCCCCTTATGGGGTTTCGATTCCAGTGGCGCTACCATGATCAGAAACATTT
The DNA here is from genome assembly GCF_040414725.1 of Anabrus simplex. Taxonomy (NCBI): domain Eukaryota; kingdom Metazoa; phylum Arthropoda; class Insecta; order Orthoptera; family Tettigoniidae; genus Anabrus; species Anabrus simplex. The sequence continues at coordinate 1,741,613,148 of NC_090265.1, read as the reverse complement.
TAGGAATTCATTTTCTTGAGCATATTCGAAACGGACTGGTGTACTGACTCATCATAACACAGTGGTACTTCTTATGGCATGTAACAATAATAATGCGCCATACAAGCAGGGTTGCCATGCATCCTGATGAAGCACGATGTTCTGAATTTAAGCGTTAGAGGAAAGATGTCCCACCTGAATTTTTAATTTCCTGAATTTTTACTATTACTAGAAAGAGCTTGTCTCTGTGCACATAATTTGGTGTGTTTTCTTTTTGAATGTAAGTACTTTCAATTCATCTAAATTTTGTTAATTAACTCTCCAAAGTCACAAGAAGCTTGATTTGTCTTTTCTGTTTACTTGATTCTGAATTAGACAGTGGCATGTGATGAACACATTTGTTACCCAGCTGTAAGGTTTTTAAAAGCAAGCACAGCCCCCATCACTTTCTTTAAAGCCAACATTAGTATTTTATAAACTCACTCGATAACTAAGTGGAAATACAACACGCAAACGGATCAGACAAAATAAATAAATAAATAAATAAATAAATAAATAAATAAATAAATAAATAAATAAATAAATAAATAAATAAATAAAGTGTTAATAATAATAATAATAATAATAATAATAATAATAATAATAATAATAATAATGTTATTTGCTTTACGTCCCACTAACTACTCTTTTACGGTTTTTGGAGACGCCGAGGTGCCGGAATTTAGTCCCGCAGGAGTTCTTTTACATGCCAGTAAATCTACCGACATGAGATTGGCGTATTTGAGCACCTTCAAATACCACCGGACTGAGCAAGGATCGAACCCGCCAAGTTGGGGTCAGAAGGTCAGCGCCTGAGGGTCTGAGCCAATCAGCCTGGCATTTTAGGTATTAAAGAACTTATTTATTATAACTCACTTGAATAAGAATATTTTTAACAATATATTCACGCCAGTGATGGAGCCATTATAATTTATGCTACAGCAGATTTTGAAAAATTACACTTAAGAGTTTCACCCACTGATGCTTCATAATAGAACAGTTATGGTTTTTACAGAAATATACAGGGACTAATTTTTTGTTTTATAACTTAAAAAGCCTAACCTAAACTCAATGAGCAAAATTTAGCAGGTATTTTACTGTCACCAAAATTTTACAGTTTCATTCGCTTACTGAGCGTAGGTACAGCAACGACAAATGAGGAGAAATGTTCCTCACGATGTATACCACTGTCATATTCATGAAGAATGCTCTAGAACTCCTAAATTTCACCTATATTCCAAGAGGAACCTACAAAAATTCACAATATACCACCATAACAGGCAAACCTACTCTTACAGAGCAACCAAATAAAAAATTATTTTACTTTGCACTTGGCTCCATGTTCATGCTGGGCTACCTACATATTTTTCCGCATGCCTCGATAAACAAACTCTACACATAACTCTACATATGCCATCAATGAATCGTTCCCAAATTTTCATACATGCCGAAATCCAAAAATAAAATAAATAATAAATAAATCAATTCATTTCATAAAATGGCTATTTCTATTAGCAAGAGTACCTGCAAGTGGCTCTGCTGTGTTTCTTTTTTCTTGTAGCCTCTGGTGTGAGGCGCTGAACATTTCGAGTGTTAACTAAAACTAATATTGTATGTACCTAAGCTAGCTGCTCTGCCGCCATAAGATACTGCGTGTCTTGAGCGAGGTCAACAGCTATCACCCCACCACCCCAAGAGGAGGCGGCTTGAAGCTCCTGCGTCAACCAAGTGACTTGAATTTTGCTGGGGTAAGCTCTCTTTCATGCCGCAAAGAAAGCCAGCTCGCTGGAGAGTCCTGAATTGCGGTAAAACAAACGGGTCATCAAGACAGCTGTACTTGCCTTAGCTTAGCTGTTTCAGGTTTTTTAACTTGATAAAGAAGCATTCTTAGGAATAATACAAAAATGTAAATACAAAATTCTTTACCCCAGCAGCTCTGGGGTAGCTGGCATTCAGTGCACTCCACTGGAATTAGATGTCAGTAAAGCTATCAGTTTGTTTATACAGTACTTTGAAATTCTTTGCTTTGTTTGTAGTGTTGAAATTTCTATTCTATCTTCTTTGTGTTTATTAAACTGTTCTGATAATAAATAAATGACTCCTGAAAAATAAAATAAAATAAAAGTTAATATTTCAATATAATGTTAAAGACATGATATGTTGCCTTTCATGTTTACATTCTGAATAATGAGTCTTTTTTAACAAAGATTTCACAAACTGTTCAGTGTGACTGTTACTTATAAAAGAGTAATGCAAATTTAGACAATGTAAAACCATGTAAAATAAATCCACTTTAACATTGTTTTGATGTGCTATTAATATACTACCCTCACATTGTAAATTACAGTACAGTGAATGCCGTTTATTGTAATCACGGATAATGTTATCGACCATATTATACAATCACTTTTATGAAGTCCCGTACAGACAAATACTAAAGCATTGAAAATATTCTGGCCGGGCTGAGTGGCTCAGACGGTTGAGGCGCTGGCCTTCTGACTCCAACTTGGCAGGTTCGATCCTGGCTCAGTCCGGTGGTATTTGAAGGTGCTCAAATACGTCAGACTCATGTCGGTAGATTTACTGGCACGTAAAAGAACTCCTGTGGGACTAAATTCCGGCACCTCGGTGTCTCCAAAAACCATAAAAGAATAGTTAGTGGGACGTAAAACAAATAACATTAATTATTAAAATATTCTGTTTATTGTGATCGTGAATTCGGTTTATATCATCATATTTGATGTCAAGTATTTCGTCCTCAAGTATGCGAGTATTATTGTGCCTTGCCTGAACACACATCTTCAAATATGAAAGTTCTAAAGGCTGTAAAACCTTGAAAGAATGAGTAAGAGTTTTATGTTGTGCGAGTATGTCTGGTGAAAAGAAAAGAGTGTTAGTGATTGGGAAAAGTAAGAACCCACATTACTTTAAAGGCAACAATAAGTATGCAGAGGACTATCATTCCGACACTAATGCATGGATGACTGCCCTGATTTTCAAAGAATGGCTACTGGAGTGGGATAATAGGCTGAACCGCAAAATAGTTTTGCGGGTTGACAACTGTGCAGCACACATTGTGAATTGTGAGCTCAAAAACATCAATGTGGTTTTCTTACCGGCAAATATGACTTCATTAATTCAACCACGCGATCAAGGAATCACTCGCACCATGAAAGCGTATTATCGCCATGAAATGCACACAAGAATCTTAGAAAACATAGACTCACATAAAAAATTGCCAGTGCCCTTGCCGAAACAATCAGCCTTCTTGATGCCCTGCATCTTCTAGCCATGCCATGGTATAATGTCTCAGCACATACAATAAAAAACTGTTTCCGGTATGGGGGATTTTTAAGAGAGTTACCCGAAGTAGACGAGGATGTTGAACTTTGTCCAACCGGCTTAACAGAAGATGAATTTCAGGAATGGATGAACATTGATGATGGCACCATTACCGATGCAAAACAAAAGACGACATATGTGAGGCAGTTACTTCCACAGAATTAGATATGAGAGGTGAAGAACATGGAGCAGAAGATAGTGATGCTGATGATGACAATGTTGCCGAAACTTCCCGAACATGCTGTACTGCAGTGCTGTGTACCGGAATCTGTTTCATTGTAGTGCATGTAGGTTATGAATAAATACAGTAGGCTACCTATCAATTTTTATTTTTCGGCTACTGTTATCAGCCAGTTAATGTTATCAAATTATCTGCGTCCCAGAGTCATCATAATAAGCGGCATCCACTATATTTATTTCTGCAATGGGAGGTATGAAAATACTTTGTTGCATCAAAATGTCCTGAATTTTTATATTTCTGGTATGGCAACCCTACAACGAGTGTGGGAAGTACAGTCTGGGTATTTAATTACTGAACATTGTACAAATAAATTTTGGTTGGGCACATGTGTAATTGATATGCTATAACAAAATGCATTCACAACTAGGCTGTGTTGTTTGGTCCATGTAACATGAATCAAAATGCTAAGTATTTGTGTTGTATTGGGCGGTCTGAAGCAGTGACAATCAAGTTGTCACTCAAAGTGAGTTTCTTCTATACCCTATCTTGAATCTATATTTCTGATGGTTAAATTTTGTGTTAGTTTAATCTTGGGTCTATTGGATCCTTATTCTTTATTTACCATTACAAGCTTGAAATAAAGTTATTATAATTTCGTGATATAATTCATTAATTTTATTTCTAATTATCTGATGTAGATTACTTCTAGAGATAATGAGTTATGTACATCTTATTTACAGATATGTTGAACAGGAGTTTCCCCATAAGTCTGAAGCCTGCACAGTCTACAGTGTTCCCCAACAATGTATCCCCAGGAGAGAACAGCAGGTAACATGTCTAAAATTTGTTACTGGTGAGGGAGTGGGCAGGGTGGGCAAAGATGGGCACGCAAAGAAAGGAGTATTTGAGAACATTATCCTTAATGATAATATACCTCATAAATAATAATAACAAAAAGTAGTCAGCATCTGTCTATAAAAGTACACTAAAATACGAAGGTCGATCAAATATAAACAGGATTTTTTGTTCCTGAACATCAACAGTTGGTAGGACTGGCCCCACACTTCTTCTATGCTTAGGTGGGACTATTAGGAGTGAGGAGAGTGTGCTGTTAGATATTTCCCATCATTTCATCAGTAACACTCACGATGTCGGAGCAACATGTGCACCCCTCCACTATGCAATGCATAATTATAAAATCTCTTGCTCGTGAAGGAGTTACAGTGGCGGAAATTTGCCAGAGATTGACTGCACAGTTCAGTAATCAAACATTGTCAAAGATGCGTGTGTTTGCCTGGCATAAAAAGTTCAGGGAAAGACGAGAACGTGTGGAAAATCAGCAACATGATCACTGTCCTCGGACCAGTATTACAGACGAAAACATTAGTGTGGTCAAAGACATTATTGATGACAATCGACGGGCAAGAGTATCAGAAATTGCAGAACAAGTCGGAATCAGTGATGGGAGCTGTTAAGTAATCATCAAAAAAGACCTACAGTTCCGTAAAGTGTGTTCCAGATGGGTCCCTCGCCTTTAGATTGAAAATCGGAATTTGAAATGTTTGGAGGGCTGTCAGAGGCTTACACCAAGGTTTGCGGAAGAAGGTGATGCATTTTTGAGTCGGATCATCACCTGCGATGAAAAAATGGGTCCACCACCACACTCCTAAATCCAAACAAGCCAGTAAGGAGTGGAGGCAGAAAGAGGAGGTAGCACCAGTGAAAGCCAAGACTCGGCTATCAGCTGGCAAGGTTCTTGCAACAGTTATTTTTTGATCAGCGAGGCATTTTGCTGATTGATTTTTTGCCTGAGTGACGCACAATCAATGCTGCTTACTATTGCAAGCTGCTGAACAAGGCGAGGTTTCCATATTGCCACAAAAGACGAAATCAACCGATTCGACAGGTCATCCTCCTCCACGATGATGCGCGGCCTCATGCTGCAGTTCTAAAGAACTATTAAAATATGCAACATAATTAACTCACCTTAAACATACAACCTGTCGTAGGGTTGCTGATATAGATTCACGAAATCACACAAAATGCTTATTTAAATGTTCTTCAACAAGCTGAAATAGCTGTTGAAATTTCTCATTGCTCATTCGAAAATACACTTTGAATTTCTCTTCATCGTGCAACAGCGATTGAAACAATGTACAAAATTCACCATTTAAATTCCTGGATAAATTTATGTCGTGAACCCAAAATCTTTGATTTTGCCTTTGTTCTTCCCTCTCGGGATCTTCAGCCAACAGAGCAAGAGCCAACAAGCGATCCATTAGTTGCGATCGACTGAGTCACGCTTCATACGCACTACTGTGACAGAATGATGATAACAGCTATCTAAATGGCGAGGCACGCTTCCGGTAGGTATGAGTGCATATGTGAGAAATTCTTCTCGGAACTTCTTCTCTCCGCGTCTCCCTTCCGCTAGATGTGAGCGGGCCTTAACTGTCTCCAAGCTACAGGAAATGCACTGGACTACACTTGATCATCCTCCTTACCCAGACGTATTGCCCTGCAATTTCCATTTGTGCGGACCGCTTAGAGGAGCTCTAGGAGGGCAGTGATTTGAAGATGACGAGAGTGTGGAAGACTTTGTGCGCAAGTGGCTGTTGACACAAGCCTGTTGTTTTTATGATGAGGGCATCAAAAAGCTGCCCATACGTTGGGACAAATGCATTTCCAAAGCAGAAAACTATGTGGAAGAATAAATTGTAATTCCCCTGTGTTTTTCAATAAATGAAACATTTGTTCCGAATGAGTAAATTTATAATACCAATATAAATGGTCCGTTATTGGACATTATAAATTTTCCAGCTAACTCATTCCTGGTAGCCAGCGTTTCGCCCCCGTGTGCTAGGCTGGGCTCATCAGTTGGTACCTAACACACCTACCAAGACGCACGGCTAGTGCATACCGTGGGGGCCACTGCGTAGGCTAATTGTAGCCACCGGCAGTGCCAATGCACTATGACAGACTTTTTCTCATTACCAAAGATTAATGCTTGCTTGGCCATCAGATGATATAGATGTTGATTCCCGTAGGGAACCTGAAACATTTGTTCCGAATGAGTAAATTTATAATACCAATAAAAATGGTCCATTATTGGACATTATAAATTTTCCAGCTAACTCATTCCTGGTTGCCAGCATTTCACCCCCGTGTGCTAGGCTGGGCTCATCAGTTGGTACCTAGCACACTTACCAAGATGCATGGCTAGTGCATACTGTGGAGGCCACTGCGTAGGCTAATTGTAGCCACCGGCAGTGCCAATGCACTATGACAGACTTTGTCTCATTACCAAAGATTGATGCCTGCTTGGCCATCAGATGATATAGATGTTGATGAGCCCAGCCTAGCACATAGGGGCAAAACGCTGGCAACCAGGAATGAGAGCTGGAAAATTTATAATGTCCAATAACGGACCATTTATACTGGTATTGTGAATTAATTACCGGTCACGTACGAAAGCAACCGCCGAAGTCACGGATGACAAGCTCCATTTATGAAACTCGGCTGCGTGGTATTGACGAGAAGTTTCTACATGAAGGGAGGATATTTTAACAGTAACAAACAGAAGAAGTTAACGGATTTTTTTCTCTAAAGGTGTTAACGGAGGTTTGTTTCTTGTTTCACTACCACATGTACTGTATCCTGTCTTCTAAAAAGTTACTATAATAAAAGTTATAATTGAAGTGATGCTGTAAAATAGTTTGTTTGTATATTTTTAAATACTGTTAAAAATAATGTATTCAGTATAATCCCATAGATACACATGATCAAAAACGGTATTCTCTATATCTAAAAATTTTGATAACTCGAAATAAAATTTAGCTCCCGAGGTGATTTGAGATATCGAGGTTCCACTGTAATTGATAATTTTCAAGAACTAATATCATCATTATACTTCCATGGCTAAATGGTTAGCTTGCTGGCCTTTGGTCCCTGGGGTCCCGGGTTCGAATCCCGGCAGGGTCGGAAATTTTAAACATCAATGGTTAATTTCGCTGGCACGGGGGCTGGATGTATGTATTGTCTTCATCACCATTTCATCCTCATCATGACATGCAGGTCACCTATGGGTGTCAAATTGAAAGACCTGCACCTGACGAGCTGAACATGTCCTTGGATACTCTTGGCACTAAAAGCCATACGCTATTTCATTTCATTTTGTCATTTTACTGCTTCTTTCTCCTTATCCAGCTCCTGTCTGGTCGGGGCATTTATGGCACTTCTCCAGCTTCCTGTCTCATTCCACCATTCCTCTTCTATAAGTTTCTTCTTGTACTCCTCTTTATTGATTCAATGTACCTTGTTCTAGTTCTCCCTCTCACTCACTTTCTCTCAAACTTCATCTCCATCATCTGTTTTGGTATTTTTTTCTCTTCCATCCTCTCTACATGTCTAAACCATCTTAGTTGAGGAAAGCAACGGGAAACCACCTCACTCCTCATTTCCCTAGTACGCCTCTTCACACATCTTTGTTTCTCAGTCTGTCTTTCCTTGTCTTTTCTACCATACATCTTAGGCATTTCATTTCACTGGCTTGAATTCTACTCTCCTCCCTACGTGTCACTGTCCAGGTCTCGGCCACATAATTCGATATGTGTGCTTAATACATTTTGTACAAAATCTCTTTACACTTCCTTGGTACTTAATTTTTATCTTTTTGAGCTATCAAGTCATTTCTGTTCGGGGATTCAGTCAGAATGGTAGTTCTGCCTCAGCAAAGGCCATTTCAATTTTAAACTTGCTACTGGAGAGACAGAGAGAGCATGCACGAGGAAGTTGGAGGAGGATGAGCACACTAGAAAAATGTACTTGAAAACATTATCCTTAACTAATATATAATACTAACTTCCACCCATTTCTGGCTCTTTCCCGTGTGAACACAGCCCCTGTAAGACCTGCCATTTACATACACCAACCACCACTTTTACCAGCAGCATCATTAACAAGTCTTATCCCATACAACATCATCACGATTGTACTTCATCCATCATTTATACTAGTTTCAGTGCAAATTCTACCCAGCTTTCTACATTAGCTATACTAGAAATACACTAGCTAAATGTATACGTGGCCACCACAGTACCTGAAAAACCCCAAACATAGATCTTCCCATTCTTATTCACATTGGGCACCCTCAAACCACATTCAATGAAGGTTTCACTGTTAAAGTCCTCAATAATTTACCCCCTACTTCCCACCCTCTTGCCTTTAGAAATTCCATAGTGGGATATCAACTAGTGTTCAGGTCCAGGGAAGCACCCGGCCTTAACATTAAATAACTGCTCCTTTTTTCCATTCTCTTGTCTGTTCATCCTCTAACTCCCCTCACCTCACACAGCATCTACTTGCCAACAATGACCATCATCATTCTTTCCTCCACAGACGAAGGCTGCAGCCTAAAATTTTGGACCCATGTTTTTCTTTTATGTGTACTCTATCCATGTCATCTTCCCTGGTAAGTTGCTGCTCTCCATCTGTTTCTTAGATGTATAATTACATATTTCATTCTTGCTAACTTTCATACCTGAATATTAATATATTATTAGAAATATTTGTAGTTAACACAGTGAAATTTCCAATATGACAGAAAATAAGACCACAGTGGTGAGCGATAGAAAAACGATTACTTCATGCCAAGAGACACTACAAACTAGCTTAAATCATTGGTTTCCGTTACTTTATACATTAAAAAATTAAAGAACCCATCTGTCTATTGGTCATATTGGTTGGAAATTAGCTTTTCTAAGATTTTCAATCAATCAATCAATCAATCAATCAATCAATCAATCAATCAATCAATCAATCAATCAATCAATCAATCAATCAATCAATCAATCAATCAATCAATCAATCAATCAATCAATCAATCAATCAATCAATCAATCAGTCAATAAATTGATCAATCAATGAATCAATCAATCAACCAGTTATTTGAACTGACATCACTGATGAAGGGAATGGATGATTTTGCTGAAACATGTACCGTATGGCAAAATAAATAGTTTTATATCATTATAAGGTGTATTGACAAGGCGGACTCAAGTAAAACTATTTTAAATAGTTCTGTAATAAATACATACCACTTAGTCAAGCACCTCTTCTCCTTACTCCCAAGTCTTCCCAGCCCAAAGTTTGCAACATTTTTTGTAACACTACTCCTTTGTCAGAAATCACCCAGAAGAAATAGAGCTGCTTTCCTTTGAACTTTTTCCAGTTCTCGTATCAAGTATTCCTGGTGAGGGCTGGAGCCATACTCTAACTGTGATCTTACCAGGGACTCCTTTACATCCTTACTACTACTACTAAATACTCTCATAACCATGTGAAGAGATCTGTAACCTTTCTTAACAACCTCATTGATATGATTTGGGGTCATTCTAATGATGACTGGGTCCAGTACTAAAATATTAAAGGTTGGGCCAGGAATTTTAGCCATGTCTTGTTAAGTCCTCTGAGACTAGGTGTTTGTAAACGCAACATATCACACTATCGACCATTACAGAGACATGCAATAGTTAATACATATACATCTCTCTGCATAGAGCAAGTATCAGGAAAACCATCTTGCTGTAGAACTGAGCTCTATTCACATAAATTGCCAACTTCACTGGGAAATGGACAGAAGTAAGAAGAGATTTTAGGACATGAGGTAATTTAAACACCTGTATAACCTTACAATAATACTTACTGTACAGACAATGAATCTAAATGATCTTATGTCATACAAAGCTTACAAGAACACGAATATGGTATGTATGTGTCTTACCCAACCTCTTTGATGTTTTATTCTAGCCCAACCTACTTCGTTGCTTTCAACCTCTTTGCTCGGGATGTCTTTCTGCTTTTAAACAAGCCCATTGAACAGGCAGTTGTCCAGGGTGTGTTGTGAGTGAAGTGATGCAAAGGATTGAGAGTGTACCAGAGAGAAGCATGGGTTAACTGTGTTTGAACACACGCTGGCTAAAATACCACATATCTACACTAATTAAGAATATTTTTCAGGTATGGTGTTTTACGGCTCCTACAATGGTAGTGCTCATGCTGCTATCGAGAAATACCGTCAGCGCTTTCTGACACGTCGAATTCCTGATCGTAGAGTGTTTACCAGAGTTTTCATCATTTGCGTGAAACAGGTGTCCTTCCAAGTTCCCATTTTTCTTCTGAACGTGTAGTTCAACAAGCTGTGCAGGAACAGCAACACATTGTTGAAATGGTGCAGCCTAGTCCTATTACCAGCACACGGCAACTTTCTGCACGTATCAATGTCCCACGAACACGTGTATGGCGAATATTACATTTGGAAAACTTGTACCCATTTCAAAACGTCAGAGAGGTGCACGCCACTTGCTGAAAAATAAATGTACATTAAATACATTCTCTCTCGGAAACCATTCTGAACAGGGCATATGTCCAAATGAAGATTTTTGCTTCGAATGATCATTCCTGTCATATCCCTGAAGACTGACCATTCCTCCTGGGACACCCTATATAATACCACCTTTAAGATACATCTACACACTACCAGCACTACTCAGTTCCTGCAATATCATCATTGCACTTAGAAAAACTGCTCTGTGGTAATATTTAAGCTTAAAACTCTGACCAGAAAAGTTCTGTCATTAAGGTTCAGATCGCATGAACTATGTCAATAAATGTTCATTCTAAGTGATACATGTGCTGCAGGTCAGTGTGTTTCTCCCCTTAAAATACAGTATTCTTAATTCCAAAGTGCAACCATGATATCTGATAACTAGGGTTTGGAAGTTTTTGACCTAAAGAATTACAAAATATGCAAGCAAATATGTCCTAAAAACTAGCTGAATATGACCTAAAGGGTAAAATATTACTTCAATATTTTAGGGTTAGGTTGCAAGTAATAGAGTATTACTAACATTAAAAGTGTCAAAAAGTGATAAGCGATAATACAGCATATACATTTCATCATGCAGACTGACAGAGTTACAGTAGGTATATTAAAACTTCATACATCATTCAATATCATAACCCTGAGGTGCAGTTCTTGTTCTGTTTTCCTGAAAAGGAAACCCTAATTAATTACTAACATGTCTTCTGGTATCTGTAAGCGAACGTTCGTACAGCATCTCTTTCTCAGAATCATGTCTTCTAAACCTGCTACCTACCCTTTTCAAAAAAAAAAAAAAAAAAAAAAAAGAAAGAAAAATACATCAACTAATTTTGAAATCCTGTGTTTGAAAATAGACGCGATAACATGTACCTTGTTAAAAGCGATGCTTTACCTCAAACAAAAATGCTCAAAATATAACCATATACAACCTTATATCACTAAAATGAGCAAAATATGACCATATACAGCCTTATATCACTAAAATGAGCAAAATATAATCATATACAACCTTATATCACTAAAATGAGCAAAATATGACCATATACAACCTTATATCACTAAAATGAGCAAAATATGACCATATACAACCTTATATCACTAAAATGAGCAAAATATAACCAAATACGACCTTATATCATTAAAATGAGCAAAATATAACCAAATACGACCTTATATCACTAAAATGAGCAAAATATGGCCATATACAACCTTACATCACTAAAATGAGCAAAATATAACCATATACAACCTTATATCACTAAAATGAGCAAAACATAACTAAATACGACCTTATATAACTAAAATGAGCAAAATATAACCATATACAACCTTATATCATTAAAATGAGCAAAATATAACCATATACGACCTTGTATCACTAAAATGAGCAAAATATAACCATATACAACCTTATATCACTAAAATGAGCAAAATATAACCATATACAACCTTATATCATTAAAATGAGCAAAATATAACCATATACGACCTTATATCACTAAAATGAGCAAAATATAACCATATACAACCTTATATCAATAAAATGAGCAAAATATAACCATATACAACCTTATATCAATAAAATTAGCAAAATATGACCAAAGCAATAAAAATGGTCAAAATATGCATTTATATGCAACATAAAAATCGCTTTAAATGGGGCCAGGGATCCATCATTCACACTTATTTTTCAGATTTCAGGTAAAATGACCTCAGGAAAGAAATATGACTTTTCATTTATATCCTAACCCTACTGATTGATATCTATATTAATTGCTTTTCTGATCCTTAAATTAAACAGTCAAAATTAATTATAAGTACTGTTGCATGATATTTTAATCTGTTTTTTGTAGTGTATACATATCATCATTATCATTTTCATTTCCCTTTGTCCATCCCCTGCCAGTTTGGTACTTCTCCACCATTGCCTCTCCTTTCCGAGGCTGTTATTTACCGTCACTTATTTTTAAGCTATTGTTACCATGTAGAACATGTCTATAATAGTTTCAAAAGAATTTCTTTGTGTACCAATCTAGGCTAGTCAAGCAGAACGCATTGTGTTTGATCACCTAAAGGGGTTGAATATTCCTGGACTATGGCTTGTCTTCTTCCAAGGCAGCAGCTATGGTGGACGATCGTCTCGACGGAAAAGTGATTTGGGAAGAATTATGATTCGAGAGCACGACTATGTGCTTTTCACCTTTTATAATGGTAAGTAAATAATGGATAGCTGTGTTGTTCCTCTACATTCATGCTTTAGATGAATTCTGTTGAGATCTCCATCTACAGCACAACCTGAAATGACCAGTGGTCTGTCAACATATTTTGAGAGACAACAAGAAGTCTGTGATATCTGAAGCCATCTCTTTTCATTCTTGACTCAGTTAATTTATAAACTACCTACATACATACACACATGCATACAACATCATTATAGACTGTTATACCTTTCAGCGTTCAGTCTGCAAGCCTCTGTGAATTTACTAAACATCACCACAATCTTCTATTTGCATCATTTACATCTATACTTTTCTTTAAATCGTTAGAAACTGAGTCTAACCATCATCATCTTGGTCTCCCTCTACTTCTCTTACCCTCCATAACAGAGTCCATCATTCTCCTAGGCAACCTATCTTCCTCCCTTTGCCTCACATGACCCCACCACAGAAGCCAGTTTATCCGTACAGCTTCATCCATCAAGTTCATTCCTAACTTAGCCTTTATCTCCTCATTCCGTGTACCCTCCTGTCATTGTTTCCACCTATTTGTACCAGCAAACATTCTCGCTACTTTCATGTCTGTTACTTCTAACGTATGAATGAGATATCCTGAGTCCAACCAGCTTTCACTCCCATAAAGCAAAGGTGGTCTGAAAACAGACCGATGTAAAGATAGTTTTGTCCGGGAGCTGACTTCCTTCTTACAGAACATTGTTGATCGCAACTGCGAGCTAACTGCATTAGCTTTACTACACCTTGATTCAATCTCACTTACCATATTACCATCCTGGGACAACCTAAATACTTGAAATTATCTACCTGTTCCAGCTTTATATCACCAATTTGGCATTCAATTCTGTTGAATTTCTTACCTACTGACTTCAATTTAGTTTTTGAAAGGCTAATTTTCATACTCATTGAACCTATTTTCAAGTTCCAAGATATTAGACTGCAGACAGAGGTATACAAACTCCACATTTAACTTTCCCATGCTTGCCTGTACGTAAACAACAGTACAGGCAGGCTGCTGCACTGCTGGCCAGGTCAAGCTCAGCCCAACTTGGGCAGGCTACAGGTTAGCTTGCTTGCTTGCTTTCTTCTTCCTGCTGCATTAATCGATGTTTGCTCGTTCATTGTGCTGATATGAGACTCGCATGAATGCAGACAGGAAAGGAGTTATTATATGCCAGAATTTATATAGGATTCATCAACCCAAATATTATTTTATAAGGTTATTTGGTATTATGTTAATCATTACAAAGTTATGTTTAAATTTATTTCATAATTCAGACGTCTTATGTAACTAATTAACAAATAATATTTCTCTCTGTCAAAAATAGTTACTTAATAAAAAGTAGGTTCCCTGAACAAAGTATTTGAATATTGAAATAAACATAATGACAGTTCATGGAAATATGACCATAAATATAATGTAATATGGATTATTTGATAAAATTAGAAGCAAAGATATACATAATGTAGTTACAGGTCATAAATATCTTTAAAAAGATTAATTTTATAGGTAACTTTTTGAATTTAGAAACCTCTTCCCCACAAAACCAGAAGAAATAATTATAAACCTAATCAGTTTAGAAGTGTATTTTTACCACTTGCTCTCTTGGTTTGTGGTCGCCTCATACTGTACATATTGCATACGGTACCAATATTTAATGCATGGACACATTATCGTTTGTGTGTATTACTATGAGGTCACTAAGTCTTTGTGCATCAAGACAGGAACATTTCTCGCTGATTAAATTTCCCGAACAGCTGAAGACCGTCTCACTGGAGGGACATTATAAATTTTCCAGCTAGCTCACTCTTGGTTGCCAGCGTTTCGCCCTCGTGTGCTAGGGTGGGCTCATCAGTTGTAAACTCTTCTTGCAAGTACCTACTGACCTCATCATGTATCATTGGCGAATTTTCTGCCCAATCATCAAATTTAGCTTTCTTACATTGCACTGAATTTTCTTCGTTTGCATAAGTATAATACATAATAATAATAATAATAATAATAATGAAAAAATAACCACAGAATCGTACCTTCAGTACAAATTTGTCATAAAAAACAGACATTTGTTCTCCTGCTTTTAGTTTCTTTAATGTGCGATAGTTAGGCACCAAAAAGTTGTAATTTTGTGGAACATAGTGACTTCCATTTTCTGGTCTAGGAAGACACCACCGGTTTCTTTCAAAAGCTTCACGTACTGAAAATTAATTTAGTATGAAAACATTTTTACATTTAAATAATCAGGACACTGGCATTAAAAGTTACAAGCAATGAAATATTACCTGTTCTTCATCATCATCCTGTAGAGTACAATGGACTTTTAAGGCATAAAACCACAGAAGGACCAGATGTAAAGTCGGCTCCTCATCACCATCACCCTCAAGATCAATTGATATTAATGTCCTTCAGCTTGAATCGTCTTGTTATTTTCCAACTCGTTGGCTGAATGGTCGGCGTACTGGCCTTGGGGTCACGGGGTCACGGGGTCGGGGATTTTAACCTTCGTTGGTTAATTCCACTGGCTTGAGGGCTGGGTGTTTGTGATGTCCCGAACATCCCTACAACTCACCCACTGCACATAACACTATCCTCCAGCACAATAGCACGCAGTTACCTACACATGGCAGATACCTCCCACCCTCATCGGAGGGTCTGCCTTACAAGGGCTGCACCCGACTAGAAATAGCCCCATGAAATTATTATTATTATTATTATAATTATTATCTTGTTATTGTCATCATCATTGTTGTTGCTGCTGCTGCTGTTGTTATTCTTTCTTTCTTTCTTTCTTAATCCGTTTACTGTCCGGGGTTGGTTTTTCCCTCAGACTCAATGAGGGATCCCACCTCTCACGCGTCAAGGGCTGTCTCCTGAAACTTTGGTTTGGGGTTACACCTGGGTAGGAGGACCAGTACCTTGCCCAGGCAGCCTCATCTGCTGTGCTGAACAGGGATCTTGTGGGGGAATGGGAAGATTGGAAGGGATAGGCTAGGAAGAGGGAAGGAAGCAGCTGTGGCCTTAAGTTAGGTACCATTCCGGCGTTTTCCTCGAGGATAAGTGGGGAAACCACGGAAAACCACTTCGAGGATCGCTGAGGTGCAAATCAAACCCCCTGTACTTAGTTGACCTCCCGAGGCAGAGTGGACCGTGTTCCAGTCCTCGTACCACTTTTCAAATTTCATGGCAGAACCGAGAATTGAGCCTGGGCCTGCAAGGGTGGCAGCTAATCACACTAACCACTACTACACAGAGGCAGACCATTATTATTATTATTATTATTATTATTATTATTATTATTATTATTTATTTTTTTATTTTTTTATTTGCATTTAGGCCATATGTGGACCACAGTGCTTGTGTTCTATTGAGCGTTCCAACCTTAAATTGCAGTACAGCGTAGATGGAGCGCGCTGTTGCAAAATCGACTCGTGAAGATCACGCTCGAGTGTGACTCAAACAGGGCGTCACAGTTCCACATTTTTCGTTTGTAATTTTGTAATTTTAAGTTCATTCATTCATTAATTAATATTTGTAGGATGGTAAAATAAATACAACAAACCTTAATCACTGGCATTGCTCTCAGACATTGGACGTACACCTTCTAACATTTCTGCAAGGCCTGATGTTCCCGCTTTGGATGAAACGGGTTCGGGATATGAACTTGAGGATGATCCGGACGATGAAGAAAGTCGTATTAAAAACTTTTCATCGTGGACATCGTCCTGTAATTCGCCTGCCTTCCACAAAACTCTTTCATTTTTCTTTACTTCGTTCACGTAATTTGCCCAATTGTCTTATATTTTTATGGCATAAAAATTTTAGTTCAGCATTTGGAACAAAACCATGTTCATTACCCGCGTGCACTAAGGCAAATCACGGTCCTCGTTTTTTCGGTGGCCTAAGTCCCGAACACACCCCTTCAAAAGGGGTCTGCTGTGCACTTTTCACTGTCGTATCCTTCCATTCTCTTGTCACTGTCTGCCCAATATTTACCCACGATTCATCTGTGTAAATTATAGCTTTATTTTGCGCTCTTAAACGTTTAATCTCCCTGAGATATCTGTGCCTCCAATTAATAATTTCATCGGTTTCAGCGAAAGCTGCTTTATTACCCCGTCTTAAATAATGGAAGCCTATATCATGTAAGAAGTGATTCAACGTAGTTTTGGAAAATCGTGGCAAAGAATCTTCTCCATTTACGCGACTCAAAATCACGTTCAATGTCGGTGGTATGTTAGCAAATAAAAGAGTGAACCACCCGACGCATCCACTTCTAACAATTTCATCATATTTAATTTTTCTGTCGCTCTTCTCCTTTTTTTTTTTTTTCGAGAGTTCACAAACGACCATGTGTGTGTTCCTCCCTTATAGCATAGACTGTTCTTTCGGAACAACCTGTAGCTTTAGCTGTTTCACTGATTGCGCTGCGCATATTCATAGTCTTTAAAAAATAATCCAGGACACTCATTATAATATTGCGTTCTTTTCCCCTGAGTTTACCTACGGAACGTTTCTTTTTAATTTGACGATCCATTATACATCCTTCTGCACTTTTTCTTTGAACTAAGAACTATACATACGAGCACGAACTGACAACTACACAGACTACACAAACACAATCCACTTGTCCTCAAGAACTATACATTTATCACTGATCTTGCCCTGCTCCATGGCTAAATGGTTAGCATGCTGGCCTTTGGTCCAGAGGGTCCCGGGTTCGATTCCTGCCCGGTTCGGGGATTTTAACCTTCATTGGTTAATTCCAATGGCTCGGGGGCTGGGTGTGTGTGTGCCGTTTTTAGCATTAGAATTCATCACAGGTAGGGGCCCCATTCTTATAGATGCGCAGGTCGCCTATGGGGCGTCAACACTGGAAAGACCTGCACTCGGCCTCTTCGGAGGCCACACGCCATTAAATATTATATATATCACTGATCTTTATTTAATCAATCTTAGAATACTGATTAAATGAACACCACTGCACACAGCTGCCAGTATATTTAAAAGCTCAGCTAGCCGAGTCACTCATGAAACATAAACAAAACGAGACGTTCTCCCTGTCATAAATTAAGAGATAACAACATAGGGACTTGAGGTATGATTTTAAAATAATTTCCATATTCGAAGAGCGTTTGCTTTGCTTTAGCCACGCCATGATCCTTCTGCACATTTTCTTCGAAATTAGATCCCCATGCACGAGCACGAACTCACAAACCACACAAACGAAATACACTTTCCCTCAAGAATTGTACATATGTCACTGATATGTATTTAATCACTATTATACATACTACTGACGAAATGAGCACTGCACTGCATGCGACTGTCTGGAAATGTTAAAAGCGCATGTTACCGGGCGAGTTGGCCGTGAGCGTAGAGGCGCACGGCTGTGAGCTTGCATCCGGGAGATAGTAGGTTCGAATCCCACTATCGGCAGCCCTGAAAATGGTTTTCCGTGGTTTCCCATTTTCACACCAGGCTGTACCTTAATTAAGGCCACGGCTGCTTCCTTCCAACTCCTAGGCCTTTCCTATCCCATCTACTGACGAAATGAGCACTGCACTGCATGCGACTGTCTGGAAATGTTAAAAGCGCATGTTACCGGGCGAGTTGGCCGTGAGCGTAGAGGCGCACGGCTGTGAGCTTGCATCCGGGAGATAGTAGGTATCCTATCCCAATCTGTGTCAGTGCGACGTAAAGCCCCTAGCAAAAAAAAAAAAAGCGCATGTTTGGGAGATGACTACCAGTACTTCAGCCAGCCAGACAGCCAGCCGAGTCACGCGTGAAACCAAAATTCAAGGAGATATTCTTCCTGTCACAAATTAATAACTAAGCAAGATAGGAACTTCGGGATTGTTTTAAAAATAACTTCCATATCCGAAGACCATTTGCCTCACTTTGACCCCCCATGCAAATTCAATAGGAAAGACGCTGGCCAGTGACTGACTTTTTCGTGCCTGCACATAAAATTTCCTGAACATGACTGAAAATAAACGCATATACTGCATTTTGTTATCATTTAAATTTAAAAATAAACTTATCTACATCGAACTGAAATGTTTCTTTACCAGCAGTGAAAAAATTAGGAAAATAATGAATATAAAATAGGAGTTATGGCATGATAAGTTCTATGCAATGAAGATTTTGCATTTGGCGAAACTTTCCATTATATTACCATTTTCACACTAAATTATTTTTTTACATTTTTTTTGTTAACGGCATCAAATGCGCCTTGAAATTTTGTACATAACACAATATTCACCCATTTTAACCGATAACATTCTGATTCACGGATATTTGGCAAACGCGCTGCGTTAGAGTAGGACAGCGCTACCCGCAAAACATGGGAGAAGGAAAGAGACGGAATTATCCCATTACTGCTGTACTGCAATTTAAGGTTGGAACGTTCTATAGCTGTGTTTTTGTTGTCATCTGCCCATTTAGCATACTGGATTGTGTTCTTAGTGGCCTCTTGAGCCTTCCTGTTGGCCCAGTATTCCTTCATTTTATTGCTGAATTCTTTCCTGCAGTCCTCTGACCAATTCCCGGCTCCTTTGTGGCTAGCTGATGTTAGGGATGTTAGGAAAGGTTTAGTTTTGACCATTAAACGGTATGCATTTCTGTCAGTAATGGCGGCTTGATTAATATTAAGCTCTGCAAGATCTTTGTCCACTTGTTTGGTCCAGGGGAATCCAGTAGCTTTGCCTTTGTTAGCAACCTTGAAGATCTTATGGGATAATCTATTAGGATCCATTCTGTATAGGTGTCCATAGAAAGTCAGACGTTTTCTCCTGATGGCATCTATGAGGTTTTCTTGATGCTGGTAGAGCTCATTGTTGGGTTTGTACCATCGCCTTCCATCTGATAGGATCCTTGGCCCTATTATTCTTCTCAGGAATTTCCGTTCTTGCACTTCCAGGGCTCTCAGTGGGGTCTTTTTAGTTAGGGATAGGCCTTCTGCTGCATAGAGGACTGATGGTCTGACTACTGCATTATAGTGTCTAAGTTTTACATTCTTTGATAAATGCTTTGAGGCATACAGTTTTCTGCAGGCATGGTAGGCCTTGTCTAATTTTATTCTCGTTTTACTTAGGTCCTCCGATATCCACTCTCTGAGGTACTTCACATTTTTAGCTCTCTTGATGTGTTTTGTATCACTGACTCCCATTGTTGTAGGGGCATCTTTGATGTTGGTCATAAACTCGGTCTTTCCAATGTTGATCATGAGGCCTGCTTTAGCTGCTATAGAGTGCAGTGTTTGAAGCTGCATAGTGGCCTCATGCATGTCGTTTGCTAATAAAGTAAGGTCATCAGCAAAGGCCAGGCATGGAATCCTCAGGTTGCCTGATTTAAACCCCATCCTTAATCCGGTGTTCTCAGGTAATGACTTGGTCCATTCTCTTATGATCTTTTCCAGGACACAGTGAAATAATATGCATGAGATACCATCTCCTTGCCTCACCCCTGTTTTGATTGTGAAGCTCTCTGATAATAGACCTCAAAACTTAACTTTGGAAGTGGTGTTGTGCAGGGTGGCTTGCACTAACCTATTCATTTTTTCGTTTAGTCCCAGTTCTCTTAAGGTGTTGAAGAGTGTGATCCTATCCACGGAGTCGTATGCCTTCTGGAAGTCGACAAAGATAGCTACCCACTGTCGGCACCTTTTCTTGCTATATTGAAGGATGGTCTTCATATTTTGTATCTGTTCAGCACAAGACCTTGCAGTTCTGAACCCTGCTTGATATTCTCCTAATTCTTTATCCAGTTGTCTTGTTATGTGCTGTTCCAGAATCTTGGAAAAGACTTTATACGATACTGAAAGGAGTGATATTCCTCTATAGTTGCTGGGATCTGTTTTGCTTCCCTTCTTGTGGATTGGATGGATAACAGCTGATGTCCAATCATCTCGGAGCCTTTCCTTAGCCCATATGTCCAGTATTACTTTGTGTATGTGCCTGAATGTTTGCTCACCAGCTTGTTTCAACATTTCTGCCACTATTCCGTCTTCTCCAGGAGCTTTGTTGTTCTTGAGAAGTTGAATGGTCTCTCTTACTTCTTCATAGGTGGGAGGAGGGATGTCTTTGGTGTCCGGGTTAGCTGGTTCTCTAACTGGGAGGTGCTGCTCAGGTTCTTCAGCATTCAAAAGTCCTTGGAAATAATCAGCTAGGGTCTTGATGCAGTCATCATCATTGAGGCACAGTGATCTGTCTGTTCTCTGGAAGTGTAAAGTTTGGGGTGTGAACTGTGTCGTCTGTTGTTTTAGACCTTTGTATAAGTCTCTGGAGTGGTTTCTTCCAAAATCCTCCTCGGCTTGCTTAATCAGTTCTTTGTTGTATTTTCTTTTTGCTCCTCTTATGATGCTGGAGGTGTTCTTTCTTTGTGTAATAAAGGCTTGTAGGTAGGTTTCGTTTTTATGATGGTTCCATTTGAGCCATGCTAGTCGCCTGGCTTCTATAGCCTCATCACATTCGTTTGACCACCATGGGTGCTTGTTTCCTTTAGGTCTGTTGGGGATCGTCTTCTGAGCCGCGTCTGTTATAGCATCCCGAAGTGGGTCCCAATTTGTAGTGGTGTTAATCCTATTGATGTGTTGGTTCAGGCTCTCTTGGTAACTTGCATTGTTTTCTTTAAGTTCGGTGATATCAAACCTAGGAATCTTCTTTTTCTTCATAAGCATAGCCTTGGTCTTATACAGTGGTTTCAGATTCATCTTAACCATGGACAGGTAATGATCGGAGTCTATGTTAGCTCCTCGTAAAACCTTCACGTTCATAATGTCGCAGTGGTGCTTCGTATCTATTGCTACATGGTCAATTTGGAACTCGCCTATCATGCTGTCTGGGCTGCGCCACATCATGGCCTTCCTAGGTAGGCGTTTAAAAGCCTTAGACTTCAAGAGTAATCCATACTTGGTGCACAGACTGATTATCCGTTCCCCATTCTTGTTGGTTCTCTTATGGGCGGGGTATCTTCCTACAATCTTCCGGTATTTCTGTTCTCTCCCAATCTGAGCGTTGAAATCTCCCAGCAGTATTGTCGTATGATGATGTGGGATGTGGTCTAGGGTTTCCTCAAGGGTGTCCCAATACTTATCTGTAGTCATCAGATGTTTTTTGTTTTTGTCATTATTTATTTATTTTTCATTTTTTTTAAATCCTTGAAACAGATTTTCCTTGAATATGTCTCATTATTTTACCATTTTACAGCAACATGATATTGTTATTCTTTAACAGGAGTTCGAAGAGTGACACTGATTGAAGTGAAGTCAACTAGTGATTCTACTGAAGGAGGTCTGGTGCTGAGTGATGCCAGGGCTATCAAAAATAACAAGCGCACAGCTCAGCATCAGTTGAGGGACCATTTAGACATCTTGTACAATGATCTTGGCCTTGGTAAGTCCACTTTCTATTTGGTCAACATAGCTGTCTGATCACACTATTTGTTGAGCCTCAATTCCTACTACCTAACTTTGCCTGCACCTCCACAGTATGTGTGTGTGAAAATAATCTTCCTTCTCCTGCTGCACTCTGAGAAATGCTTATTAAGTTTCACCTCAAGCGATTCATGTAATCATCTAGGATCTGGCCTGAGCCACGGAGGCTGTATTCACTTATGAAAATATAATTATGTCAAGTAGGACATGTTCCATCCCTTCTTCTGAGACATCTTCATTTACTTAATGAAGTCAGAACAATTCTAAAAAGCATAGAAAGATATACATGTACATGTTATGGTTTTAAGACTAAAAGTGTGTAATATAATTTTATTTAATGTATATCTTTCAGTATTTCTCAATCAGTATTTTTACATACCTAGCACGTTTTGCAGGTGTAACAACAATATACTTGATAGGGTGAAATGGGTCCACCTATTCACTTCACCCTATCAAGTATAACAACTGTCAATACGAATCACCATAAAATTTATATCTTATGATGTTGTAACAATAATATTCAGGAAATATAACTATCTATCTAAATAATATTGTTAAACTCATACTTAAACAATGCCTTTTTGATGTAATAAAAATGATCTGTTTACAGCTAAAATAACCTTGGATTGTCACATATTCTGGCCCTTTCTTTCTTCACGAACAAGAGACCCACAAGACAACATCATCACCCGATGGAAGGATGATGGGAATCTTCATGCATTTAAGGATATTTTCCAGTCAGAGGATTCCTTTCAAGAATGGTTTCAGAATAACATTTTACAAAGTCCTAGTGTCTTTGGAGATGATACATGGAAACGCATTTTTCAAAGGTATATGTTTCTTCTTCTTCTCCTTCTTCTATTGTAATTTTGTCCATTCACAACAAATTTTTATCTCATTATCTATTCTTGGATTGGGAGTACAATAGGTTCAGTTGAATTTTGATGTCTCTGCCAGTCTGTTTGTTTGTTTACTTGCTTGCGTTGACATCAGGAAGAAAATGGCTAAACAGAATATCTTCAAGCTCGGTATATAAGTACACGGATAGCTGGGGTATGCACATTAGGCTCTATATTATTTGATTGGTGCATGGTGGTGTAGCAAATAGTAAGGAAGAGAGGGGGGAAAAAGAAGAAAGAAATGTAAAATTTCTCTGTTAATACTAGCTGTAAATGAAAATCCACATCCTGTTTCCAGTCATTTGACCAGGTCAGGAATGGAATGAATGAAGTCCTCATCTAACAGCGAGGATAGGAATTGTGCCAGCTGCCAAAGCCTGTCGCACTCCTCTAGGGCAATCATTAATGGCTACTAACAAATGAAATGAAATGATATTAGAAAGTGTTGCTGGAATGAAAGATGACAGAGTACCTGGAGAAAAACCTCTCCTTTCCAGCACAAATCGCACATGGAGTGACTGGGATTTGAAACACAAAACCCAGTGATCAGAGGCCAGAGCACTGCTGCCTGAGCCACGGAGGCTTCCCAATATTAGCTGTAATGAAAAATAATAATAACAGTTCTAAAATATTTAATTTCTGATCTTTCACATCACATATATTTCTGCCATTTATGCCCTATACATTGTTACCATATGAGGTACTAGCAAGATACCCGCGCTTCGCTACGGTATTATACTGAAATTTATAATTAAATGCTTATTATTTTAGATACATAATCCGCCGAAATTCGCGATCTGACTCGTTTTCGGCGAGAATCCACCAAAATTCCCGATCTGACTCGTTTTCTATTAGATTACGGCAGGTTTCCTCCCATTTTTCAATCTTCCTTTCCAGCAATCGATTTCGTACTTCCCGGGCTAGGCTCAGGTATTCCTCCCGGTCAGTTGGGTCCCTAAATCTTTGCCATATTTTCCTATAATCATTTTTAATATGGACAAAATCCTTCAGGAGAACCGGCGTGGTGTCATATTGGTGCCTTGGCGGCACTAAACCCGCGGCCGGACTGCATTCTTAGTCATTACCAGTCCAGGAGCCGTTTCCAGCGCAGTCCGCACAACTGACGACAGTCCGGAACATTATTATTATTATTAATAATATTTATATTATTATTGTTTCTATTATGTGTTGCTGTAATGGCTGATGACAGGGAAAACCGGAGTATCCGGAGAAAAACCTGTCCCGCCTCCGTTTTGTCCAGCACGAATGACACATGTAGTGACCGGGATTTGAACCACGGAACCCAGCTGTGAGAGGCCGGCGCGCTGCCGCCTGAGCAACGGAGGATCCTTATAAGTACATTAAGAACAGTAAAATCAATTGGTCTCACCTCCTTCTACACCCCACCACCGTTAAGTTTATTTACCGCCACCCACTCCCCCCCCCAAAAAAAATTAAAAGAAGGCTTGTTTCTTTATGTTTAAGGGAGATTCCAAACACCAATATTCACGTCTATTACCTTCAGTCTTGAGATATAAGTATCCCCATAAGAATAATTTATTTTTTCACTTCATTTCAGAATACTCCCACCCCCTTAACTAAGTGAATATTCCCGCAAAAATTACTTGTTTCTTTAATAGTAAAGGATCGTCTAAATACCAATTATCACGACTCTAACTTCTTCAGTTTTTTATTTATGTGTCCTTATGAAAGGAATTCAACTCCTTTACACTCCCGCCCTCCAAGATGATTTCCTCCCAAAAACGCGTTTTTCTTTGTTTTTAAAGGAGATCCAAATCCGAATTTTCACGTCTGTAACAGCTTTAGGTTTTATTAGATGTATGTATTCTCATACAATTAAGTCAACTAAATTTATTTCACCCCCCCCCCCCACTTCATTGGATTTTCCGAGAATACGTGTTCCTTTACTTTTAAAGCAGATTGCAAATATCAAATTTCACGTCTGTAACATCTTCATTTTTGAGATATCAGTAGCTTAATTAAAATAATTCAACACCATTTTCAGTCACATTTACCCCCCTCCACCCAAGTGGCATTTCCGAAAACTAAAAATACACGTTTCTTTATGTTTAATAGAGATAAAAAATACCATTTTTAACTTCTGTAACATGCTATGTTTTTTAGATATACTGTAAAAATTCTCATTTTAAAATTTCTCCCCTTTTGAGTTCCCCTTAAGTGGAGTTTCCAAAAACAAATCACCTATGTTTCTTTACATTTACAGGAGATTCCAAACACCCACTTTTTACGTCTGTAACATTTTACATTTCCAAGATATTCTGTAGATATAGTCTTTCAAAAAATTCACCCCAATTTGTCACTCCTGTTTAGCCGCCATTAATTGGATTTTCCAAAAATTAAAAAATACGTGTTTCTTTATTTATAAAGGAGATCCCATATACAAATTTTCTGTTCTGTAATATCTTTCGTTTCTGAGATATATGTTTCCTCATTAAAGGCATTCAACCCATTTTTCATCCTTTTACACCCCACCTATTGCGATTTACAGCAAACCAAAAAATACGTGTTCCTTTATTTTTAGAGGAGATTCTAACTACCAATTATTACATCTGTAAATTTTTAAGTTCTAAGATGAAGACACACTCATTTTAAAAAATTCACCCCCCCTTTTCACCCTCCAATATTTGGAATTTTCAAAAACGAAAAAATACGTGTTTCTTTACTTTTAAAGTAGATCCCAAATACCAATTTTCAGGTCTGTAATATCTTCAGGTTCTGAAATAAGAGTAGCCTCATTTAAGGCATTCAACCCATTATTCACCCTTTTACACCCTTCCTATTGGGATTTTCCGAAAACAAAAGAATACGTGTTTCTTTATTTTTAAAAGAGATTCTAAATACCAATTTTTCCATCTATAAACTTTAAAAGTTTCGAGATATAGATACACTAATTTTAAAAAATTACCCCCTTTTCACCCCCCCCCCCCCATTAACTGGAATTTCCGAGAAAAAAACGTGTTTCTTTATTTTTAAGGAGATCCCAAACACCAATTTTCAGGTCTGTAATATCTTCAGGTTCTGAAATATAAGTAGACTCATGAAAGGCATTGGACAACTTTTTCAAACTTTTCCACCCTTCCTATTAGGATTTTCCGAAAACAAAATACACATGTTTCTTTATTTTTAAAGGAGATTCTAAACACCAATTTTCACATCTATAACCTTTAAAAGTTTTGAGATATAGATACACTCATTTTAAAATATTACCCCCTTTTTACCACCCCCTTAATTGGATTTTCCAGAAACAAAAAAATCCGTGTTTCTTTATTTTTAAAGGAGATCCCAAACACCAATTTTCAGGTCTGTAATATCTTCAGTTTCTGGGATATAAGTAGCCTCATTAAATGCATTTAACCCTTTTTTCACCCCTTTTCACTCCTCCTATCGCGATTTTTCGAAAACGAAAAAATACGTGTTTCTTTATTTTTAATGAACATTCTAAATGCCAATTTTTACATCTGCAAACTTTAAAAGTTTGGAGATATAGAATCACTCATTTTAAAAATTCACCCCCCTTTTCACCCTCCCATTAATTTGATTTCCCAAAAACAAAAAATACGTGTTTCTTTATTTTTAAAAGAGATCAAAAGTACCAATTTTCAGGTCTGTAATATCTTCAGTTTCTGAGATATAAGTACCGGTATCCTGATTAAAGGCATTCAACCCATTTTTCCCCATTTTCACCCATTTTCACCCCTCCTATTGGGATTTTCTGAAAACAAAAAAATACGTGTTTCCTTATTTTTAAAGACGATTCTAAATACCAATTTTTACATCTGTAAACTTTTAAAGTTTTGAGATATAGAGACACTCATTTTAAAATTTAACCCCCCTTTTCACCCCCTTAGCGAAGGAATATCAAAAAATCCTCTCTTAGCGAGCACCTACATCTTAATATGAACATATCCCCAAAATTTCATTTCTTTATGTCCAGTAGTTTTGGCTCGGCGATGATGAATCAGTCAGTCAGTCAGTCAGTCAGTCAGGACAAGTTATTTTATATATATAGATGGTAACAGAAATATTAAGAAAATTAGATTCTTATTGCCAGGTCTGTCACAGATAGGACTGCCAACTGTTTTGAATGGGAGATTCTGATTTTTATAACAATTGACCAGTCTACAGTAACAAGTAACCAGTAACTGGATAGCACATCCCTGGTTATGATGAGATTCTTTCAGATGTGACATGAAGTTTATATATATTAAAACAGGGTCATCACAAAAATGCTCTGTGGCATCATATACAAGTACTATTGTAGTAGAGTTCTCCAGCTGATTTCTAAATAGAGCAACTCAGAGATGGTTCAGAAAACAGTAGGCATGCTACACATTACACTGGAAGTAGACCCCTTGATTTATGCATTTATTTCTGGGAAATATCAAGAAGTGCTCCTCTGCAAAGTTTTCTAAGAGTGGAACATGAATTTGGGTCAAGAGCTGAACTTTTGGTAGTCATTAATTTCAACATGTCATGCAGAAAATGTTTTCAATAATATTCTGTAGTCTTGTGTAATTTGAATTATTATTTGTTAAAAATAAATATCAGATAGACAGGTTCAGGAGATCTTTAATCTTGATATCAATATAACACTTATTTCAAATTCAAATCTCAAGTATTTTTACATTTTGGAGTTAGCAATCTTAATCAATGGCAAGTATCACTGACATGGGAATATTCTATCAGCAACAGTTAGTACGGCTAGAATTAACTGTTGAAGTATTGTTTTATGTTTCAGTACCAATATTTGAATAACAACAGCGAACAAACATTTATGTTATATTTCATGGATATTTAGAAAAACAGCACCAAAGATTATGGTTAAAATATTACAAATATGTTTGTGGCAATAAATTTCATGTGTACTAAACATTTAGGTACACCACAGCGTAATTAAAATAACAAAAAATCTTACCTTTGTTGCAAATTTTAGCTTGTAACTAGTTTCACAGCTTTGTAGCCATGTTTTCAGACAAGGAATGATAACCAATTGTTGTTAATCCTTGTCTCACGTCAGCTTGGTGGCTGCTAGTCCTGTCTGACTCTTATTATTGGTTCTTTGTGATATTGTGAGACAGTATTGTTATGTTTTGTGATTTTGAGGTAAGAAGGCAAAAGCAGAAGAAGCCATAGTGCTAGTTGCGAATTTTCTCTTTATCTAACTTAAACCACCATCAGTTGAGGGGTGAGTGCAGCGCTAATATTAGACTTTCTCCAGCCACTACATGTTATTCTGTTGTTCTACTTATATGCTGCCATCTAACTGTCCATTGAAATGTTAAGAATTGAATAACGCTGGCAACAGGTTTTGTGCCAGTCATTAAAGTGAACTAGATTGCCTTTTGTGAAGCCATGAGTGCAGCGCTCACATTTTGACCAATGGTGTTAGTGAAATTTAAAAGAATTTGTTTTTGTGTTGTGATTATTAGATCATTGGACTGCATGTATTAAAATTCAGTTCAGTAGGTGAATGTTTAAAATTTTTTGTTTACCATTTCTGTGCTGAAGGTTATAATAGTAATCTATAGTAACAATGGACCATTCAGAAGCTCAGGTAATTTAGTGGCTGTTAGAAGAATCACATAATGACACTGAAGTTGGCTTATCCCGAGAGTCTGAGGACTGAGTTGATTCAAGTGATTTTGGTAGATGCATTTGCTTCTCTCACGATCACAACCTCCTCTGAAAAGTTGACCTCCAAGATGACCTTCACCTCATTTCTGTTCACCACCCTGAGGTCCACCATGATCAGCACATACATGACTTTGTCCACGCAGGAGGTCTCGTCCGTGTTCTAGTCCTATTTTTTTTGCTTAACCTGTGTGTGAACATATTCACTGGACTGTTAATGATTTGATCACAGTACTCATCCTTTATTTGCATAATGAGACATATTAATATTTTGTATTTTTTCACAAAATTTTAAAGAAAGAAAGAAAAATGTTCTACCATACTGGAACAAAAATACAAATAGAAACTTTCTTGTGAGAAACATTCCAAATGATGTATGTGATGAAGATGGAAATTGCTCACACCTCGACTGATGATTTGACTCTGGTAGGCTCAACCGATGGACAATATAACCTTTATTTAGTTCTACATTGGAACTGGGGCATCTCAACTCTTAAAATTTGCTCAAGAGAAAACATACATTTTATGTGTTTGGAATTATTATAAGAATGTCCAACTGAGATTCTTATTAAACATGTTTTTATAGGTTCATCATACTAAGCTGTGGAGTGTTTGTCGATGAAATCCATCAAGGAATGCTGGCACTCTTATCTCAGGTAAATACTAGCTCAGTTTTAATCACAGGAAGACTTAATCCCTTGCCAATATTATCTTAAACTCTGACTTAGTCACATGTAAAATTTTATTCTGTATGAAAATGTTTACATCATTATTTTCCCCTTAATCAGAGTGTCTTCATCTCTCCCTTTCTCAAGAACAAGCTGGAAGTATTTGTCATTTCGTTCACTTTGTTAAGAAGGAAGACATACTTTCCAGCATCAACTCAGTTAAACTAAATTAAATATTTTCCAGTCTGTTGAACACACAAGTTAAATATAAACATTACTCTATAACATACCTGTAAAAACACATTATTTTATATTTTTATTCCTTGTTTAACCCATTCAAGTCTCAATAAATGGCCACGCTGTTGACTGTGGAATCAGATTTAATTTGTCCGCCAGTAGTTCGAGTGTACCTGTCACAAGAAAACAAGCATAATATTCAAACGAATAAAAATAATTCACTCAAATTTTGCATACATGGCACTGAATGTTGTGGATTACCCATTCTTCATTCATTGAATGACTGCTGGCTGCCGTATAAATGTCTCATTTGAAATCATTTCAGAAAGAATGGATCCGTGTACTCGAAGCATACCGCAAGTTTGGGCAGTGGGAGGACTCTAAATTTTTTGTAAGTATTTCTGAAACACTGCTGCATCCACAAAATGGATATATATCAGGATTAATGTATTTGTTCTCCGATTTCCAATCGCTACAGTTCTTTTGTGTCACTGGCCACGCGCATTTGGTAGGACTTTTTGCAGCATTTTCACTCTCACTTTCTTCAATAAATAACTTTTACTGTTGCTACCACTATCCTAGAACACGGATTCATTTTCTAAAACTTAATTATTACCATAATCGCCATCTGAAATAATGTCTACAAGTGCATTCAAACTCTCGTCATTATCGCAATGCCTGTTCTATTGCGTAATGTATACTGAATACTGATGAAGATAAACAGTTGTTCAGCAATCCCAGTGTTCCTCAGAAATACAGACAGTATTGTTTACCAACAGTACAAATCTCTAGTTCCTTACAGTGTGTATTGTGAGAACTTATATTGAAAAGGGAATGTAATATACGAAGATAAGCGAGACCCTGCATCATTGCGAGCTGAGCTCATCATTTGATTCATGTGCCAAAACATCAGGTGCAACCACAGCTCATCAAATGATGTGAATGGGTTAATAACATATGTTTTTACAGGTATGTTATAGTGTAATAATATATATTTAACTTGTGTGTTGAAGAGACTGAAAAGCTCAAAGTTACATTTTGTTCACGGGTGCAAAAATCCTCCATCTGGGATAAAATATACTAGCCTACTGCTACTGATTCATTGTAAAATATCATTTATTGTCATTAAGGACCATTTTGAGTAACCATTACTTATTTTTAGAACACATTTTACCAGCCCTGAATCACTGTATTCATTCTCTCACAGCCTCTTTTCTTTCCTCTGTCCATCTGCTGCTGTAATCTTGTTCTTTGTGAAAGCCCTTTAAGTTATTGTTGAAGGAGTTAGTTTGTTGGAAAGATAGGCTCAAAATGCAAGACTTTCACCAGAGTGATGGGTTAAAATTTATCACAAAGTGACTAAAACCAAATGTCTAATGAATGCCTCTAAATTACTAGAAAGGTTAAACTAAGGGAAGCTTGAGGGTGATCCTTTGCAAGATAATGGGCCCAGAGATTGTGGATGAACAGTGTAGGTTATGAGATAAAGAATTAATTTCATTGGCAAAACCAATGACTGATGGAGTTAACCCTGACAGTAACACGTCTATAAATATCGCTTTAGTTACACCACACGTTTCGAAGACGTGTCACTCAAAGCCTATTATTTAAAGTTACATTAAAGTTACCAGATGGAATGAACAAGGAATAGAGGTGGTGGAGGGGATAACTCTCCCCTACTTAAGAGGAATAGATGGCATTCATTCGCATAACACGTCAGAAAAACGTATGGTGTTACTGTCAGGGTTAATAAGGAGACAATGACTAAAATTCTAGAGGCACCTGTTTAAAATTGAAAAATGGCTAACAGAATTAATTTTTAAAATAATAGACAAGTACCAATGCTAAAGAAAATTCAAAGAGTTTTGCATCAGGGGTGTTCAAAAGACCTATGTCATCACAGGTCATTGCCTTTATAGAAGAAGCTGGCAGTTGTCTTACTCACAACAACACAATCAGACGGGCTTCTGCATTCAGATGTCTCATTTACAGCAAATATGATCAGGCGTGTTTCTGTGTTCTATGACAGATTCATATTGCTCATTTAACTTTCATCCGTCATGCACATTAATGTATTATTCTGTGTTGCTGCAGTCATTGCCTCAGCTGTTTTGACCTTCTTCTCTCTGTTAAATCATTCCTACTTGGACTTGATGGTCCATCCAAAGAAACAAAGGGTCCAAATATCAAGAAAACATGCAGAATTTTCAGGGAATATAATAAAAGAAAGACTTTTCAGTCATGCTTTGTCTGCAAGAAACCATCTGCATGCAGCGTTGTTTGCAGATCTGCAAGTAATACTGTGAAAACTTCTGAAACTTAAACCGGAAATTAAGGATTTCAGTTTCTAGAGTGTCACAGTTTTTCAAAATGGCATTATTTTCTGAATTCTTGATGTAGGCCTATTGAGAAGGTAAAGAATTTTATGTTTTTTCTTTTATAGTACAATGTAGGTATTTTTTAGTAATGTTTGTACACTAACTTCAAAATTTTTTGAATACGAACAATAAGTGATAATTTCTGTCATTTTATGCTTTTTGCTCAATATTTATTCCCATTTTATATCTAAAACTATGTTTTTTAACTTTATAACCACAAAAGTTTGACTGGTCTCTTGGAACACACCATGTTAGATAAAGGCCAATGGTTCAAATTTGTCAAAAATTATATGTAAGACTATTTTTATTTTCAATAAGATGCCCTCCATTGAAAAATTCCGGGCATGGCCCTGGAGGGAAAACACATCACTTGGACCCAAATATAAGTTACAACCATTGTCAGTGCATTCTACATTCATAAACTCTCTGCCTCTCTTGAGTATTTTATTATCCTATTGACCATATTCTGACTGCTTCGGTCACTGCTTTCCATTTGTTTTCTTAACCTGTATTATGCATCTCACGGTAAACTTTCGTAAATATTTATCTCAGTGTAATTCACAATATCATATCAATCACTCATTCAATCAAACACTACTGATCTGCATTTAGGGCTGTTGCCCAGGTGGCAGATTCCCTATCTGTTGTTTTCCTAGCCTTTTGTCAAATGATTGCAAAGATATTGGAAATTTATTGAATATCTCCGTTGGTAAATTATTCCAACCCCTAACTCCCCTTCCCAATTTATCCTCTTGAATTCCAGCTTTATCTTCATATTGTGATCTTTCCTACTTTTAAAGACACCTCTCAAAGTTATTCATCTACTAATGTCATTCCATGCCATCTCTCCACTAGCAGCTCAGAACATACCAAAAACCAAACTAAAACCAAACCCCATGGCACTCCAGCCCTGGAAGGGCCTTGGCCTACCAAGCGACCGCTGCTCAGCCCAAAGGCCTGCAGATTACGAGGTGTTGTGTGGTCACCACGACGAATTATTTCGGCCGTTATTCTTGGCTTTCTAGACCGGGGCCGCTACCTCACCGTCAGGGAGCTCCTCAATTCTAATCATGTAGGCTGAGTGGACCTTGGACCAGCCCTCAGGTCCAGGTAAAAATCCCTGACCTAGACGGGAATCGAACCCGGGGCCAGCGGGTAAGAGGCAGTCATGCTACTCCTACACCATGGGGCCAGCTCAGAACATACTACTTATTACAATTTACGAACTTCATCATATAGATCCATATTGATACAATTTAAATTAAGAACTAGTGTTAGGTTTAATGGTCCACCCAATCAATACACTTCACTTTACAAGAGAAAACACATTCAATATTAAAATATATTAAACATTCTTTGTTGAGTAGCTCGTCCCCTTTCTCTCAAGTCTTCCCAGCCTAAACTTTGCATCATTTTTGTAATGCTACTCTTTTATCAGAAATCACCCAGAACAAATCAAGCTGCTTTTCGTTGGATTTTTTCCATTTCTTGAATCAAGTAATCCTGGTGTGGGTCTCCCATACACTGGAACCATACTCTAGTTGTGGTCTTACCAGAGATTTACATGCCCTCTCCTTTACATCCTTACTACAAACCCTAAATACACTCATAACCATGTGCAGAGATTTGTACCCTTTATTTACAATCATATTTGTGTGATTACCCCAATGAAGATCTTTCCTTATATTAACACCTAGGTACTTACAATGATCCCCAAAAGGAACTTTCACCCCATCACTGCAGTAATCATATGTTGATTCTGATTTCAGGAACAAGTTGATTTACTTAGCAGGCGTGAATTCAATGAGAGACGTCCTCTCATCATCCACGGAGCTGCAGGCACTGGGAAGACCATGTTAATTATTCGAAAACTTCAACAGCTATACGAAGAAGGACGTCTTCACGAGAAAGCACGGGCTCTGTTCATCTGTTACTGGCCTGGTATACGCTCTGACGTTGAACAGAAATTAGAGGCATTAGGTATAGGGCAATATGTTGACACAGAACGTTTCTTTATTAGCCTACCAGGATTCCTAGATCTGCATTCCCAAGGTTATAAACATATCTTCATGGACGAGTCAGAAGCTATTTGTCTAGCATTTGATGAGAAAATTATTACCCACACTTTTCAGAGGATTTTCTATCTTTATGAGCAAGGAAATTCTACCTCATTTGGAGAAGAACCTGGAGCATTGTGGTTTATGGTTGATATCAACCAAGCTTCTCTCTTCCTACCTAAATATTCTCCCAACCTCCTTAAAACACCCGATATCATCCTAACAAAAGTAATTCGTTCCACTAAATCCATTTATAGTATCTTTGATCGGTTCTACCAAGAACCACTTATTAAAGTTCCTCCGGCTGCCTTGAAGTTACCAGTGTACCAGAAGCTACAAGAACTTTCTATTGGACATAACATAGCTGGTCCTCCCATATACTGGGTTAGTTCTAACTACAAAGCAACGTGCATTGACACTGTAGTTTCTGTGGTGGTGGATCTGTGCTCTACAAAAGGAATAAAACCAAATGATCTCTGTGTCCTTCCTTACCTAGCTAATAATTACGAGTTGAATAAAGTGAACAGTGTTATAGGGAACCACTTTGTTGAAGGGGGTTTCATGCCACAAGCGGTAAACATTGTGGAAAGTTTTATACTCTCAAGAAAAGCTAACCATTTTCTGATACCCTGGGTGTTAAGAGTGAAAGGTCTCGAGTTCAAAGTAGTTATCATGGTCATCGATGATGAAGATTTTGACTTTCAAGATGCTGAAGATCGTCGCAAAGTGTATATAATGGCTTCTCGCTGTACTTGCCTCCTTGTTCTCATCAGTCCAGAAGCAATTAGGGACATGATTGATACAAAGCATGAAATGAAAAATTATCCATTTACTCTATCCTTATGATCAGTTGTTGTTGTTTTTGAGTCATCCGTTCATAGAGTGATGCAGCTCTCCATGCCACCCTAGCATGTGCTAACCTTATTTCACTTCTAATTAACTGCTGCATCCTACATCTGCTCTAATCTGTTTATCATATCTATACCATGGTCTACCCCTACCATTCTTACCACCTACACTTCCGTCAAAAACCAACTGAACAAGTCCTGGGTGTCTTAAGATGTATCCTATCACTTCTTCTCATCAAATTTAGCCAAATCAATCTCCTCTCACCAATTTAATTCAGTATCTCTTCCTTTGTGATTGAATCCATCAATCTGACCTTCAGTATTCTTCTGTAACACCACATTTCAAATGCTTCTATTCTCTTTCTTTGTGAACTAGTTATTGTCCATGTTTCACTTCCATACAATGCCATGCTCCAGAAAAAAGTCTTCATAAACATCTTTCTAATTCCTATAACAATGTTCGAAGCGAGCAAATCTCTTTTCTTAAAAAGGCCTTCCTTGCCTGTGATAGTCTGCATTTTATGTCCTCCTTACTTCTGCAATTGTTAGTTATTTTACTACCCAAGTAACAATATTCATCTACTTTCTTTAAGACTTGCATTTCCTAATCTAATATTTCCGGCATCACTTGACTTTGTTCAACTCTACTCCCTTACTTTTGTTTTGGACTTATTTATTTTCATCTTGTACTCCTTACCCAAGACTCTGTCCATACTATTCAGCAATTTCTCCCAATCTTCTGCAATCTCAGATAAAATAACAATATCATCAGCAAATCTCAGGGTTTTGATTTCCTCTCCTTGGATTATGATTCCCTTCCCAAATTCCTCTTTGATATCCTTTACTGCCTATTCTATATAAACAATGAAAAAGAGGGGGGAGGTAACAAACAGTATCTTCAACTAACTTGATAGGTGAACAACACACCTCTGTTCCAGGTAGCCTGTACAGTCCATTAAGAGCCTTAGACCTGCCAAGATGACTACTGCCCAGCCATTTGACCTGCAGCTACTGGAAGGTCTCATGGTCAGCTACTTTGCTTGACTCTCTGACTGGGTTCACTGCCGTTCACATCAGACAATTCTTCAGGAGATGTCTCCTCACACTAAGATTAAAATACTTGGGAAAGTCAAGGACTTTTGCCATAATTTTAAATACTTTTTTTTTTTATTACACATTTTCCCCACATAATAAGAATTGTTCAAATTTTCTAACAGCCGGATATCAATTGGAGACAAGTTTAAATCACTCATCGCTCTGTATTGTAGAGTACTCATTCTATAAACACACAGATCTAAGACCCAGCTTCAATGAAGCACCAGAATTACCATCTACAGAAGACTGTAAATACCTGAGGAAGAACCATATATCTTGTTTGACTCTGTTTATTACACTTAATTTTCCAAATTCATTATGCTTGTTAAAGACAAACAACTTTTCTTATTGGAGCACTCTCATCTGTGATTATGACAGTGGCAGTTCACACAGAAATTAACTCACATCTTACAAGTCTTACCTGATAATGACAAAAGTTCAATGAATTTCCAATTTCTTTGAAATCATTTAAGAAAAGGCTAGAAAACAACAGATAGGGAATCTGCCACCTGGTCGACTGCCCTAAATGCAGATCAGTATTGACTGATTGAAGTTGAACACCATTCCTGTTTTCTTTGCTGGACATATTTCTCAATAACCCTCCTTTTGAATCCCTTTCGTCCTGTTCACTGATTAATGGTTATGAATTTCATGTTTTTGGTCCATATTGAACTGAGAATAATATATAAGTAATAATAATAACAACGTAAACGTTTCCACCTTTTCAATACTAAAATATACTCGCCAAAAGTGATCTTTGCTCCAATACGGCTGATGATGACCCCTAGATGGGTCGAAACTAGTACCGTGTAATTTATAATTTTGTGAATATATCTTAGTATTGAAAAGGTGGAAACGTTTACGTTGTTATTATTATTACTTATATACTGTTCACTGATTGCACACAAACATTCCCATTTTATTGTATTTCAAAGGAAGGTTTCAATGTGGTTTTGTGAGGAGTAACAGTGTTCAGGTTTTGATATCATAATTTGTATGATAACAATTATACCAGTTGTGAGGAGCAGTTACTTCAGAAAAGGTGTATTCCAATTTGTTGTTCATATAATTATATCTCTAGTAGTGGTACTCCACCATCTACATTTTGAAGGTCCTTTTTTTTTCATAGGACACATCAATCAATCATCAATCCGTCACAAATGATCTGCATTTAGGGCGGTTGCCCAGGTGGCAGATTCTCTATCAATGGTTTGCCTCATATTTACATTTATTTATAACTGTTTACTTAGCTTGTTCTTAAATATTTTCAACAAACTTGGGAATTTATCAAGTTTATTTATTGAAACCTTGAGTCTGTCAGAAATTCTCTTTTTTTTTTTTTTTTTTTGTAAAAGATAATGTTTAATGGTCTACTGTAACAAATTTTCTGAGAAATCATGTAAACATTCAATAAAATTATCAGAATTTAGCAATTTGGCAACATGAAGGTGGCTAGGAGATTGGAATTGGCTCTGTGTTTCTGTTAAGATGTGATCTCATACTTCTTAAGTACCGGTATTGAAACTCTATATTTATCTTGTTTCTTCTTCACTGTTTTAATAATATTTAGATCTGGAGTTGGTCAACATTTTTCTTTTCTTCCTTTTTTTTTTTTTCATTTCATTTTCTCTTCCAGAGTCCTGGCAGAAAAGGGATGTTTTAGAAGCTCATCTGCAGAATTCATTATAGCCCTATGTGAGACTGACATATGACTATAATATGTTTATTTCTGTACCATCTATATTGAACTATTTTTGAAGTCAGTTATTTACACTAGAGACACCAACACATGCACTAAATAGAGGAATGTAACTTTTTTACAACATCCACAATCACTTGCAAATAGAAAGCACATACAGCTTACAATTTCCTCCCATCTGGAACCTGGAGAACAATTGCCAGGAGTAGCCCACTAGCATGATGGAATGAAGGTTGAGAGGGGCTAGGTATTGATGCTGGCAGGCTGAATGGGTGAGATCACATGTGGACTCCCAGCTTGCTAACATGCTATTTATGTTTCAGCATCATTGCAGTGCCAGTTTGTTTTAAGCGAAATGTACAAATAGATTAAAGTACGGAACTGGATAAAAATCAATTCTTGAATTTTGCAAAGAATTTTACAATGTACCACAGCATAGAAGCCCATATTGATAAACCGTCATTGGGTTATGATCATCATTTGCAGTTGACTCCTGGTATGGAAACACTTGAAGTATAATGTCTTTTGCCAACAATGTGATTAGAAAGATAGTTTTGTATGTATGACTAGCTATATTACCCGGCACTGCCTGGGTACTTTATTGATTTTTTTACTTTTAGGTATTTTATAATCTGTTAATTATCCGTAAAGCAAATTTTTGTATATTTCGTTATTGTGACGTTGACTGATACTTCACCCACTTTCTACCCCTACCCAGAAGGGTGCACACACATAAATCCATAACCTGGGCCACTTTGTACTTTATTTTTACTGCCTTCTCACTCCCCATGTCAATGAGGGCTGAACTTGGACTTAAACAACATGCAGAGTGTCACTGTTCATCTCAGCAACCCCAAAATCTATGGATTCAACAATACTTTTGATTATTTTTATATGCCATCCCCTGCCCACCTCCACCCACAGGGGTGGCTTATCCCCACAGTGCTTTGTTTTTTTTTTCCACATAGTCATATGTGTAGCAGAATCTCTCCTTGGCCTAGCCTACGTTCATCCACGTGCCTATTTTGAACCACAGGCCCGTATTCTACTGTAGAATCCTTGAGCTGATGTTGCCATGGTTACGGCTGGTCATTTCTTCATCTGATTCCTAGAGCGGGATAGAGTGATGGCAATATCTCCACAATGGTTGGTTTTAGGCCCTTAAAACATTATTTTCAGGGCCTATGGGGACTTATGTTGCCCTGGATAACAGAATGCCCTGGTATCCATGTGAAGATTAACTTAACCCCAATGCACCCATAAGCGGACTGGTACGTGCTCGAGAGGCTGGGCTAGGACTCCACAAGCGGACTGGTACGCCGGGATGCAAGGTCACATATTGGAGATATTTGTGACATCTGTTGGCTTTTTCCAGAAACATTTCTAATTTAAATCTGTTCTTGGTGTCTCAAAGTGTCACCAGAGTGCTGTGGTATGCTTCTTTGGCAAAGAGAAATGATTAAAATATCGATCGAGAAATCTATATTCTGTTGTTGACAAGATGGCTGAGAAGGAAGTTGCTTGCTCGCGCGAAATGCTCAGTAATAGCAAAATTCAAAGCATATTTGATGTTTTAGGTTCTGATTTCAGCAGTGTTAGTGAGGAAGAAGGTATTAGTGATCCTGTGTATGAATGAACACGAAATATATCACCAGAGATCTTTCGCGTAGTAATATCGTACGACATGGAATGCCGAATTAACTTTCTCCCGCCCTTCAAGATCCAATTGCGATTGCCGGATTTGAACCTACGATCTTGGTACCTGGATGTGAACACTTTACCACTGATCCTCAGACTGAATCTTAATAATAATAATACACCGAGTGAGACATACGGCTCTAAGTTCGTATTTGGGATATAGGTTCGAATCTCATCATTCGCTTACTCGTGATTTGTTTCCCATTAGTTCCTTACTTCCAAATCAGGCAAATGTTAGGCTCATGTCATATTGGTTTCCTATTATTTCTTTATTTCAAAATCAGGCACATGTTAGGCTCGTGTCTTATAATTAAGGCCATAACACACACTAAAGAACTTCCGAGGTGAGTTAAGTTAATGAAAAATTTAAAATTTCAAAGGGATTTTTATGTGTTATATTTCTGTATTATTCTGTTTTTTGTG
This sequence comes from Anabrus simplex, assembly GCF_040414725.1. Lineage (NCBI taxonomy): Eukaryota > Metazoa > Arthropoda > Insecta > Orthoptera > Tettigoniidae > Anabrus > Anabrus simplex. The sequence goes on along the minus strand of NC_090265.1, from coordinate 1,741,572,889 downwards.
TCATGAGGAATAGTGTGGAATTTCTCAATAATATAAAACAGGTCCCGTGATAATACGCGCAGTCGATCACCCACTATAATATTTTAACCGAAAGCTTGCAACACCCAGGTTGCATACTAAAAAGTTGGTAGATTCCTAGCAATGTCAGAGCAAATGGCGGGTGGGTGAATATGGGTTAACATTACGGAGGAACACATCATAGCTTAATTTGTGTAAATTCTGAATATACCAGTTATTTGTATGTTACTGAGTTTTGTTCTTTGCATTGTGAGGATTAAAATGAGCTTTGTCTCGTCCTTGTGCAACAAATACGATATTTTGTTAATATTGGCCTATAAGGACATTTATAGGCAAATGTTTGATACCTTGGGTTACATTATTTCAATTTTTGAAGGTATCTCTAATTATTTTGAAAATAAAATACAGCCCATGTTACTCACTGATAATGTAACTTTCTATAGGTGAAAGAATTTCCGCCTCGATTCAGGAGTTTTTGAGTTTATCCATTATAAATAAATATACAAACATACAAATCTTTTTCTCTTTATAATATTAGTATAGATGCGGTTGTACAGTACTTCAGACTTTTTATGTCAGTCCATCGATGATGTTAATGCTTTTGGGAGGCAGAGTCCGAGTGGTTCATCTTCATCAACATAAACATGATCATTTTCCACTCAGCTATATGAATTACTCCTCTGCCTCCCCACTCTAACCCAACACTGTCTTGCACTCTATTGCATTATACTCTAATTATTGCTATGTAACACTGCAAATATGAACATTTAAGAATCTCTTTTTAATGGTGTTCCAAAGCTACAATCCTAAGCTCTCCCAACTTTTTAAACTGTAAGTCAAATTAAATGTTGAGGCTATGTGATATGACTGTGAATAAAGCAAAAAGAAAGAAGCAGTTTTTTAGAAATGAAATTTATTTTATCTCTTCAGTAGAGCAACATGACACTTCATGTAAAATATTAGAAAATAAGGTTGTGACAGACAAATCTTATCAGGATAATTTTGCATATTTGACAATATATCATCAATCTGCGCAAGTCAATCAAGAGATAAAGGACATTTATAAAGGCTGCATTTCTTTCTGGAGAGAGGAATAATGGGAATACTACAGAAGCTGTCAGTTTATTGTTCATGGCCTCCTATTTGGAGTACGATGAACTATGGTCCATGGTCCAAGTACTCGCAACATTTCACATCATGATCTCCCAAGTTGATTATACAGGGCATCACTGCTGATTCCATGGCCATCATCTACCATCACATTTTCTTTGAAGAAATAAGTCCTTATCATATAAGCACTTTATTTTTCCATTCCCTTGTCCCTATGATTTCCCCCACTATCTCCAACCTGTGTCTATATTCCACCAATGATCTCCACTGATGAAGGCTGCTACTGAAATTTTTTAACACAACAGTTCTTTTATGTGCTCCCTATTTACACGTGTTCACCTGGAAAGTTGCTGTTCTCCTTGTCTTCTATATGTTTTGAGAATTAATTTACTCTGTTTGAATAAGATCTGATTCAACTGATTATGCCTAGCATCTCCACATTTGAGCTTTTAATGTTAAAAACATTTTTTAGCAGTTAAATAAGGGATCCCCATATTAGGAAAAACATACAATTAAGCAATTTCCTCAATTGTGCTGAACACTGAAGGGCTAAAGGGCCTGGAAAGGTTTCAAATTGTGAGTCTTGGACAGCTCTATCAAACTACAAAAAAAAACAAATTTTGAAAAATCACTTTCAGCCTAAATGCAGTTCTGGAAAACAAGCCTAAGATCACTTGTTTCTTTACTTGTTTTCTTTTTGATTCAAATCCTAGCCAAATTAACTTACATAGTTCTTTCTGTAATGTGTTCCTTGTTTCAAAACCCTCAGGGGTTTTTGGATTTTTTGAAAAGTATCCACACCGAGTGTAGTTATAAGGGCTTAAGTGAAACTCTGCATTGACTCATATTAGCGCTCATAGTGACTGAAATCTCATTAACTCCTCTGATAAGGTTGACGTCAGGAAGGGCATCCGGTCATAAAAACCTGCCATGGCAGATTCATGTCACCTCATACCCGACCCAATAGGGAAATGGGACAAGGGTTGTACAAAAAACTCATATTGAACGACCTGCATAAGCAGGAACGTATCAGGAAGTAGAAGAGGAAGTGGTTCTTTAAAAAAGGGTGAACTGCTAATCTAATTGACCAGATAATGATGATTAAGGAAAGGATAGTAATTTTTAGGAATAAATAATATATTCTCATACTTTATTATATTTTATTTACCTAAAATTTTTAGCTCATATCCCTAGGATATTTTCAACATTGAGTTGCTTGCCTGAAGGGATAGAACAGTGGACTTTTGAACATCAAGCTTGGTGGCTGAATGGTTAGCATTTTGGCCTTCATTCCTTGGGGGCCCCAGGTTCAATTCCCAACTGGGGCAAGGGATTGCAATCGTAAATAATTAATTCTGTTAGCTTGGAGACTGGGTGTTTGTACAGCTACCAACATCCCTGCAATTCATATAACATGTACAATATGATCATACACCACACTAGCACACAGTTTCCTACACATAGTAGATGTCGCTCACCCTCGTCGGAGGGTCTGTCTTACGAGGGTTGCATCAGGGTAGCAGTAGCCATATAAAATTACAATTATTAAAGTTGTTTGAATCATTTCTATTAATTTAGAAATGTTTATAAAATTTAAACATAATAAACAAAATGTATGATTAAATATTAAATAAACATTAAGGAAAAAACAAATTAAACAGAGTGGAAGTGCAAATGATAAAAGCTATGTACAAAAATTGTGTCAGTAGTGTAAAGACTAGTATAGGAAAAACAAAATGGTTTAAAGTTGAAACTGGTCTCCGGCAGGGAAGTGTACTATCCCCCCATACTATTCATCATAGTCATGGATGAAATTCATAAGAACATTAAACAGAGATTGGGAAGACAGGCAACAAAAGCCATGTTGTTTGCAGATGATATAGTGATATGGGGTGATGATGAAACGGAAGTGCAAAAACAGGTAGATGTATGGAATCAAGAGATAGAAAAATTTGGGATGGAAGTAAGCACAAAGAAAAGTAAAACAATAGGGATGACAAGGGGAAGGAAGGAAGGAAGGAAGGAAGGAAGGAAGGAAGGAAGGAAGAGGAAAGATAAAACTGAATGGTAAAATTCCAGAAGTGGTTAAAAGTTTCAAGTACTTGGGAAGTGTGATCACAGAAGATGGAAAGATTACCAAGGAAATTGGAAAAGGAATACAACAAGCAAACAGCTTCTACCAGAGTGTAAGTGGTATTTTGTGGAACCAAGATATCCCAAAGAAATGTCAGAAAGTATTATCTTCAACCTATTATGAACCCATACTAACCTATGCAGCTGGATCGTGGACTACAACAAAACTAGAGGAGAGTAGAATACAGGCAGCGGAGGTGAAATTCCTAAGAGGTATTGAGGACAAGACCAGAAAGGATAGGATTAGAAATGAAGAGATAAGGAAAAGGACAGGAATCTTGAAACTTCAAGACAGGATAGAAACAACAAAACTAAAGTGGTATGGGCATATGATGAGAATGGGAGAAGGGAGAGTGCCTAAAAATTTTTCAGAGAAGTTAACAAGAAAAAGACCATGAGAAAGACCCTGAAAGAGGTGGACAGATTCGGTGTGGGAATGCATAGAGAAGAGGGGAGGAAAACCAGAAGATGTACTTAAAAAAGGAGAAGATTGGTGGAGAGACAGGTAGCGATGGAGGTCCTTGATTCTTAACCCAACCCGGGAAGCTGGAAAACGGGAAATGAAGATGATGAAGATGATATGATTAAATATACACAACACAACAATAAGGTACGGCCAGACTTCCAGGAGACATTCCATACACATAGAAGGAGGAAGTATGTTATATAGACATGGGTTCGGAAATGCTAGAACTCATTTTCTACAACTCTACATAGTACATTAATCATGGGAAACACACGGAAACAGAATGTACCAGCATACCAGATGAAACTTCAAAATACCCTCCGTTAACATTTACACAAGCACACGCAATACTCCAGGGACACATCATCTGTCCAGAATTCGATGTGACAGCAGGTTGATGCATGTGTGTGTATATACCTATATATATAAAGATTGACATATAAACTATGAACCTATTTTTGAAATATGACCTGAAATGATAAAATCTGACTAGAGTTTCCCTAGTTTCTAGTATCGATATTCAATTTTCTTTCTCCAGTCAGTACTGATTTGCATGCTGCCCAAGGTACAGTTCCCCATCAATTGTTTATCTAGTCTTAAGTGATTTCAAAGGAATTGGAAATTTATCAAACATTTTTTTCTCTGTAAATTATTTCAGTCCCTAATTCCTCTTCTTATAAATAAATATTACCCTGGTTCTCCTCCTGAATTGCAACTTTATCTTCATACTATGATCTCTCTTAAGCCTTCATAGCTCAGGCAGCAGCTCGTCGGCCTCTTACCACTGGGTTCCGTGGTTCAAATCCTGGTCATTCCATGTGAGATTTGTGCTGGACAAAGAGGAGACGGGACAGGTTTTTCTCTGGGTACTCCGGTTTTCCCTGTCATCTTTTATTCCAGCAACACTCTCCACTATCATTTCATTTCATCTGTCAGTCATTAATCATTGCTCCAAAGGAGTGTGACAGACCTCGGCAGCCGGCACAATTCTTATCCTCGCCGCAAGATGCGGGCTTAATTCATTCCATCCCTGACCCGGTCAATGACTGGAAAACAGGTTATAGGTTTTCATTCATTATGATATTTTCTATTTTTAAAAATATCCAAACAAGTATATTCATCTACTCATTTCATTCCATGTCATCTCTCCACAGACAGCTCAGAGCATATATTCGTTATTCGTTTATAGGAAATATTTGCTTATAGGAAAAGGAGTTGGGAATTGGAATAATTTACCAGGGGAGTTGTTCAATTGATTTCCGAATTCTTTGCAATTGAAGAGACTAGGTAAAAACCAGATAGGGAATCTGCCACCTGGGCAACTGCCCTAAATGCAGATCAGTGGTGATGGGTTGGGTTGGGTTGGGTTGGGTTGGGTTGGATTAGGTTGGACTGGATTGGATCGGATCGGATCGGATCGGATCGGATCGGATCGGATTGGATTGGACAAGCAGCTCATCTCCTTACTCTCAAGTCTTCCCAAATCAAAGTTTTCAACATTTTCATAACATTACTTGTTAGAAATCATCCAGACTGAATTGTGTTGCTTTCCTTTGGATCCTTTCTCGTTATTGGGTCAAGTAATCCTGATGAGGGTTCCATACTCTAATTGCAATCTTACCAGTGACTTATATGCCCTCTCCTTTACATCCTCGCTGCAATCCCTAAATACTTTCATAACCATGTGAAGAGATCTGTAATCTTTACTTACAGTCTTGTTAATGTGATTACCCAAATTAAAATCTTTCCTTGTATAACACATTGGTACTGATGGTTGTCCCCATGAGGTACTTTCACTTTATCAGCACAGTAATTAAAACTGAAAGGACTTATCCTCTTGGTGAAACTTACAACCTGAATTTGCACTGTTGTCTGTTGTCCATCTGAAAACATTGCAAATATCTTTTTGCAGTTTGTTCACTATCCTGTAACTTATTTAATACTCTGTACAATACAGTATCATTTCTACAAGCACTGCTTTAATAAATTTGTTTTCTTCTTCTTCTTGCATTCCAGCCTTCTAAGGACCACGTTACAATTTCAATTCTTCCTCCTTAGTTGTTCTTTCCTTTTCTTCCAGTATTCTTTCATTGTTTCACTGCGCTTGTCTTCAGTCCACTTTGTGCCTGTTTTCTTTTCTTTCCTCCATTGGAATCCTTCCATTTGTAAGACTTTCTTCCTAAAAATCTTTCTTTCTAATAATTCTTCTTCTTGAATGTTGTTCCTTTCCAGGTCTTTCTTGACTTCTTGAATACAGGTGGTAGTTGATTTCTTTTCCCAAAGGTACTTGAAGATTCGTTTAGTTAGTCTATTGTCATCCATTCTATAAATGTGTCCAAGAAATAGCAATCTCCTTTTTCTTGTTGTTTCTGATATGTTTTCTATGTTCTGGTAAATTTCATTGTTACTTCTTAATTTCCAAAACTCTGCAATTCTTAGAGGACCTAATATTTTCCTTATAATCTTTCTTTCTAATATTTCTAATTTATCAAGCTTGTAGTTCAGTTTGTTTTATTTTTGTATGAAAATTTTTAAAATATGAAAATATTTACAATGTAAATGCAATGTATATATCCTGTTAGTACCAAATATATTTTTAATAAAATGACAAAATTTGTAACAATATTGTTTTGTTTATGTTCCTATCCTCCATTCACCTCCTGTCTTACCACATTGTATACCTCCTTATTTCAACAAAGCTAGATCTTTTATATGTAACTTAAAAGCTTTTCTGTCTGTCAAACATACAAGTTCAACATAAATATTACACTATAACATATAAACACAATTAAAAATACACTTAAACAAGAATGACATGTCTCGTTCTTAAAAGAATATCATCAGATTCTATTTAAGTCACACTGAATATTTCTGTCAACACCTAGGAATTGGAAATTTGGAACTTTTCTCCAAAGCAGGACTTTATTGTTGAGGTATTTTAAAAATAAAAAACTAACTTCCTTGCACACAGGTTAATTGTCATGAACATAGCTGAACATGTGAAGCACTCTACAGTATTTAGTATCAAACAATCAATACTGATCTGCATTTAGGGCAGTCGCCCAGATGGCAGATTCCCTATCTGTTGTTTTCCCAGCCTTTTCCTAAATGATTTCAAAGAAATTGGAAATTTAAAGAACATTTCCCTTGGTAAGTTATTCCAATCCCTAACTCCCCTTCCTATAAATGAATATTTGCCCCAATTTGTCCTCTTGAATTCCAACTTTATCTTCATATTGTGATCTTTCCTACTTTTATAAACGCCACTCAAACTTATTCGTCTACTAATGTCATTCCACGCCATCTATCAGCTGACAGCTCGGAACAAACCACTTAGTCGAGCAGCTCTCCTTCTTTCTCCCAAGTCTTCCCAACCTAAACTTTGCAACATTTTTGTAATGCTACTCTTTTGTCGGAAATCACCCAGAACAAATCGAGCTGCTTTTCTTTGGATTTTTCCCAGTTCTTGAATCAGGTAATCCTGGTGAGGGTCCCATACACTGGAACCATACTCTAGTTGGGGTCTTACCAGAGACTTATACGCCCTCTCCTTTACATCCTTACTACAACCCCTAAACACCCTCATAACCATGTGCAGAGATCTGTACCCTTTATTTAAAATCCCATTTATGTGATCACCCCAATGAAGATCTTACCTTATATTAACACGTAGATACTTACAATGATCCCCAAAAGGAACTTTCACCCCCATCAATGCAGTAATTAAAACTGAGAGGACTTTCCCTATTTGTGAAACTCACAACCTGACTTTTAACCCCGTTTATCAACATACCATTGCCTGCTGTCCATCTCACAACATTTTCCAAGTCACGTTGCAGTTGCTCACAATCTTGTAACTTATTTATTACTGTATAGAGAATAACATCATCCACAAAAAGCCTTACCTCTGATTCCACTCCTTTACTCATATCATTTATATATATAAGAAAATATAAAGGTCCGATAATACTGCCTTGACGAATTCCCCGCTTAATTATTACAGGGTCAAATAAAGCTTCACCTACTCTAATTCTCTGAGATCTCTTTTCTAGAAATATAGCAACCCATTCAGTCACTCTTTTGTCTAGTCCAATTGCACTCATTTTTGCCAGTAGTTTCCCAGTATTTTAAAAATGAGAAAACTAACTTCCTAGTACACAAGTTAATTGTCCTGAACATAGCTGAACATTTGAAGCACTCCACAGTATTTAGTACTGGTACATTATGTTATCATCTGCTCCCCAAAAGACAACAAATTGTTTCTTTTTGAACAAATATTCCAGCGCTAAGGAGTACTGGAGATCTATCAGTTCAAGTTCTTAACAAGCAGCCAAATTTTTTCAAATTTCAAATATTTCCAAACATAGAACAATAGGTAAGATTAAACTACTGATAGCATAACCAAATTAAGAACTTTAAAGTCACTAAATGCTAAAACATTATATTGGATGGATAGCAACACTAATATTCTCATACTTTCAACAAAGTTTGAATTGAAGAAAGAGTCTCTGGAGTGTTCATTCTCATGAGCAAGACAAGAATTTCAACATTTGCTCCAGAATCAACAACAGACGCAGGTAAAGGCTGGAAAATGTTCAAGATGATGATGGCGACGAGAGATCCAAATGTCATTTAAGGAGTACCAAGTTGAAAATGCCTGTAATAGAGCAATTCAACTACTGGATAGAATTTTTGCTACAGAATATTAAACCTTCATTAAATACAAAACAAGAATGTTATTTTTCATTATTTTGATGTTCCAGCCTACCCGGCTTGTTTCCTGGGCCAACCCAATGTGTAAGCTTCTATGAGTTCCATGCTATGGCTACAGGATAATATAATGCACATACTTACTGTCTTGTTTACATTACTACAGAACATGAAGGAACTATAAATTCACACCTAAAATCTAGAAGTAAATTCTTTCTTGAATAAAATTACTGTGTCCACCTATTCAATACAATTATATTTTGTAGTGATTAAATTCAATCAATCAATCAATCAATCAATCAATCAATCACTACTGATCTGCATTTAGGGCAGTTGCTCAGGTGGCAGATTCCCTACTGTTGTTTTCCTAGCCTTTTCTTGAATGATTGCAAAGAAATTGGAAATTTATTGAACATCTCCCTTGGTAAGTTATTCCAATCCCTAACTCCCCTTCCTATAAACGAATATTTGCCCCAATTTGTCCTCTCGAATTCCAACTTTATCTTCATATTGTGATCTTTCCTACTTTTAAAGACACCATCCAAATTTATTCGTCCACTGATGTCCTCCCACGCCATCTCTCCACTGACAGCTAGGAACATACAGTCGAGCAGGTCGTCTCCTTTTTCCCAAGTCTTCCCAGCCCAAATATTGCAATATTTTTGTAACGCTACTCTTTTGTCGGAAATCGCCCAGAACAAATCGAGCTGCTTTTCTTTGGATTTTTTCCAGTTCCTGAATCAAGTAATCCTGGTAAGGATCTCATACACTGGAACAATATTCTAGTTGGGGTCTCACCCAAGACAAATATGCTCTCTCCTTTACATCCTGACTACAACCCCTAAATACTCCTATAACCATGTGCAGAGATCTGTAGGCCTACCCTTTATTTACAATCATATTTATGTGATCACCCCAATGAAGATCTTTCCTTATATTAATACCTAGGTATTTACAATGATCCGCAAAGGGAACTTTCACCCCATCAACGCAGTAATTAAAACTGAGAGGACTTTTCCTATTTGTGAAACTCACAACCTGACTTTTATCCCCGTTTATCATCATACCATTGCCTACTGTCCATCTCACAACATTATCGAGGTCTGCAGTTGCTCACAATGTTGTAAGTTATTTATTACTCTGTACAGAATAACATCACCTGCGAAAAGCCTTATCTCTGATTCCACTTCTTTACACATATCATTGATATATATAAGAAAACATAAAGGTCCAATAATACTGCCTTGACGAATTCCCCTCTTCATTTTTACAGGGACAGATAAAGCTTCACGTACTCTACTTCTCTGAGTTCTATTTTCTAGAAACAGAGCCACTCATTCAGTCACTCTTTTTTCAAGTCCAATTGCGCTCATTTTAGCCAGTAGTCTCCCATGATCTGCCCTATCAAATGCCTTAGACAGGTCAATCATGATACAGTCCAATTCACCTCCTGAATCCAGGATATCTGCTATATCTTGCTGGATTCCTACAAGTTGAGCTTCAGTGGACTAATCTTTCCTAAACCCAATCTGCCTTCTGTCAAACCAGTTATTAATTTTGCAAACATATAATCAGAAAGAATGCTTTCCCAAAGCTTACATACAATACAAGTCAAACTGACTGGCCTGTAATTTTCAGCTTTATGTCTATCACACTTTCCTTTATATACAGGGGCTACTATAGCAACTCTCCATTCATTTGGTATAGCTCCTTCATCCAAACAATAATCAAATAATTACTTCAGATATGGTACTACAGTATATCCCAACCCATTGCCTTTAGTATATCCCCAGAAATTTTATCAATTCCAGCTGCCTTTCTAGTTTTCAACTTTTGTATCTTACTGTAAATGTCATTGTTGTTGTGATAGGTAACTTTTAATACTTCTTTAGTATTAGTCACTTCCTCTATCTGGACATTATCCTTGTAACCAACAATCTTTACATACTGCTGACTGAATACTTCTGCCTTTTGAAGATCCTCGCATACACACTCCCCTTGTTCATTAATGATTCCTGGAATGTCCTTTTTGGAACCTGTTTCTGCCTTAAAGTACTGTACTGGGAACGCCGCTATGGAAGCGAAGTTCGAAGTATGTTTATTGAACTTCGCACGAGGCGTAATATATGCAGCCCACCGAACTCAATGACGTACGCAGCGAGTGACGTAGCCGCCTCAAGTGAGCTCTACATGACCCTCCCAGCCCATCTGCAAAAGTCTATTTTTGCGTTAAAATATTGCTATTTTGACACTGCCATCGTAAAGACCATTATAATGGACGCAGCCTGTCAAAATTTTGACACTGCCATCGTAAAGACCATTATAATGGACGCAGCCTGTCAAAATTTCAGGAAAATCCACTGTGTACTTTAAGAGTTATAAGGGTAGATAATACCCATGTTCTAGATACTTCCCCACAATCCGGTATAAAAGGAGGATGACCCGGACTACAAATTCAGTATATGTCACTCCACCGTCTCTGCAGCACGGGTGACGGGAGGAGCGCTGTGAGTGCAGACTGAACTTATAGTTGGATAAGTCTTTGAAATCCGAGTGTTGGGACTTTGTTATTTTCTTCAAGTGCCGCATTGGAACTTTGTTATTTTCTTGAAGTGCCACGTTGGGACGTTGTGCTCCGGTGACTATTGAAGGAACTTAGAATTCTCGTGAGTGTCATGACTTCTGCAAGTACCACGTTTGAACTTATATTTCGAACTTGTACTTTCGTGGATCAATTTCAGGAACATAGAAATTCTCTGAGTGTGTAAGTTGGACTTGTGTTCTACAACAAAGCTGTGTCAACGTAAACTTTTGTGTGAATGGTATGATTTTTCTTCCAAGTACCACATTGAACTTATGTCTTGTGACAAACTGTGGAACTTAGGGTATTTTTAAACATTGCGTTTGATTGTGAAAACATGAAATACTTTCCGAGTACTGCATCAGGACTTGTGCTTAGGCTCGTGTCAACATAATGTACTGTGACAACTCAGAGTACACATGCCATGTTCCGAGGGAACATAGAACTTTCCAGCGTTATAAGTGAACTCATAATTTATGGAGTTAGACTTTTCCCAAGTACCATTTTTCTTTAATGATTATTTACTTTGCTTATCGACCGAATAAGACATTTTCCGAGTGCTATTTCATTTACTAAGCTTATTGCAAATGTGCAAATGTGTTCCGAACCTTCATAAACTGTGCATTGAGAACTGCGGTGACTATAACTGGTAACCCTATAGAACATTCTAGTTTACCGTGCCTGTGTTAGTAAGATCATGTCATGAACTTAACATTTTTCACATCAGTTCGACCAATACAAGGTCAAATATTTAATACAATCATCCTGTTTTTTAAGTGACGATTTAGGAACATTTTTGATTCAATGAAGTATCTGAATCAAGGATTTAGTAACACTTGTCACATTTCATTGTACGAGTAGATGCAATCATTGAAAGGTCATATCTATTTAACAGTGCCACAAGTAAATGGAACTTGCATGTGAATCACATCTTAAAAATCGAACCCCGGAACGTGTGCATCTGGAACTTTGAGAAATTCCAGAACTTCACATCCAGGCGGGCGTGGTTCCTACCCAGGCCGTATCCAGCACCATCCCAGGACCCGGAGTTACCAACCGGCCACAACATTTCAATTCTACTGTATGAAGGTGATATTAACTTGTTTTCAATGATCAATAAACTCAGATTATCAAAAAAATCTCTAAGTTCGATGAACTATACCCCTCTCTGTACCAACTTCAATGTTTTAAGCCACACCCTAAGATATACTCCATGCTCATCAATTTAGTGTCAAGCGCCTCTAAGATAAACATTTTCTTCCTGGTACAGTACCTATACATACTCTTCCATTTTTCACTAAAATTAGTATGGCCACCAATTATGCTTGCCATCATGTTATCCTTAGCTGACTTCTTTGCTAGATTCAATTTCCTAGTAAGTTCCTTCAATTTCTCCGTACTTCCACAGCCATTTCTAACTCTATTTCTTTCCAACATGCACCTCCTTCTTAGTCTCTTTACTTCCCTGTTATAATATAGTGGATATTTACCATTCCTTTTCTGTCTGTCTGTTAGATCATCAGCCCAGAGGCTGGTTGGATCCTCAAATAGCACCACCAAAGGTTATGCGGTTATAAGGAAACCGCAAAAACCAATGGCAGCACCAAAATGAGGCGTACTAGGCAAGACGAGGAGTGACGTAGTTTGCCATTGCTTTCCTCACTGGGTCAGAAAGTGCTATTGCAGCACGACTGACCCTATGAGCAACACCTTTCATAACACTCATATGCACTAGTCATGCTCTGAACGTCATTACTCAGCACCACCCATGCCCCAGCAGCTTCCATATTGTCACAGCCATGGATGAGATTGGGACTTCGGTGGAAGCTACACTTTACTCTGGCCTGTGCCAAGAGATGGATACAAAAGTACTTTATCCATCAAGAAATTACCATTCCTTACCACCTTTAAAGGTACAAACCTATTTTCACATTCCTTAACAATTTCTTTAAACCCATCCCAGAGTCTGTTTACATTTTTATTTACCGTTTTCCACCGATCATAGTTACTTATTAAAAACTCCCTCATGTCTGATTTTTCAGCCATATGGTACTGCACCCGTCCACCTCCCGAGTCCCAGACTAGCATTTATCTCAGGGGTGTCGGTTCATTATTTAAGTCATCAAATATAAATATAGCGGCATAAATGAACACGGGAATGAACGGAGCAATTTAAAATTAAAATGGGGAAGGCTCGATTGTAAACTTGAATTTAAGGACTCCATGATAGGACTAGGAAGTGACTGTTAACTTTTAAAAAGGGCATCATCTAACTACAATAAAAAGATTATGAGAATGGTTTCCTTTGAAATAATTTGCCAGAAGGAGCAGTTTATTACGCCACCCGGCGTACGAAACTTTGATACATTTGACAACGATATTTAAATTCCCACACATGTTACATAAATAAATCACTTGCTATACCGCAAGTGGTATCAATATGTTGCTGGGTTGCTTCTGGAAGAAAATACAATTGGAGTATAACTTATGGATCGATTCCATTTGAATCGAACCGTTGTTCAAGGATATAGCTTCCTTTTATCGGGAGCCCGAGCATAACGCATGTTACGGTCGGCTTCTCGATTTAACTAAGATGATGTACTCCGGCTATATACATTTTTCCGAGACCGGTACTCGGACTGGGTAATGTTTCTCGTGAATTACGAAAAATGGATTACACGGACAGTTCCTATCTTACGATGTCCAGCTGATGCCATACCACTGAATTAGCATTTATATTTTATTTACACATGATCTGAGATGTTACAAAGTAGCCTCAGTAGACTACTGCCACAGATGAGATAACGAGAAGCGGTGGGAAATACCGTGCGGAGACCGTACGATAACGAGGTAACCCATGACTATAATATTTATCATCCTTATTATTCAACACACGAATAGAGGGATGTTGTCACCAATTAATTAATTAATTAACTATCGTCAGAATATTCATTTATCCACGAAATTATCATCCTTGAAATTATTATTATTATTATTATTATTATTATTATTATTATTATTATTATTATTATTATTATTATTATTATTCACGTCACTCAAGAGGTTATTATTATTAATGAACCGGTCACTTCCGTCAAAATATATTAAGATATCGGTCGCAATTATAATTATTTCACTGATCAACCAACGGCATCATTACTGTTATTATTATGACAATTATTATTAAGCTGACCGCGATGATTTAACATCGTCCTTACATTGTTATTATTATTATCAGTTGCATATTATCATTTATATTCCCGTTTAACATCTTTATCAACGCTCATTTAATTAAGGCGGTCCAATCATTTATCTGCAATATTATTATTATTATTATCACGACATCATGATTGTCATCGCTCGTCATTACAATGATTACAATATACGTTCATTTATATGGACTCTGAACTTTCATTATCCTTAGATCCGTAGTATCTCGACGAATAGCGGTGCAGTCTATTTATTTCGTACATGCTGTCACGGGTCCGAATTCTACCCGCTACGTAACTCAGTATTTCTCTGTGACACTGCCCGTACATTTTACACTCATTTCAATATCCTAAGTGTCTCTCGTACGGAATTTATTTTCCTTTCTATCTCAATATTCCTTGATTCATTTATTTCTCACAGAATTATCAACTGACTTATTTATTTACTTCTGACATCGTACGACCTTTTATTATCTGACTGCAGATTCTTTAACATTTTTCTATCTCATTTTGATCTACGCCTTAGTTCGTTCTCCACAAATAATCGTAACATCTTGAAATTATATTTACCAAAATTTGACAATCATAGTTTCGTAATATTAGTCCTACGTGTTCCGGCTACTGAATTGCAAATTTAAGACACGACATTTATTCGTAAAAATATATTGGACCGTAATTTAAACTACACGTTCATTAACATGTACGGATTCTTAGCACCGATCTACATTTCAATATTATTAATTTATCAAGTTAAATTACCACACACTTTAATTCCGAATTAAAAACGACATCCCGTCATTGAATGATTTCCGACAAACTCAACACCTGATCACTTAAATTTATTATTACGCACGGCTCACTAAATATTCCGATATCACATGAATATTATTATATCCAATTAAAAAAATTCTTCTTAAAAAAGTAGTTTTATTTTTATTTATTATTATTATTAATTTTTTAAAAATTTAATTTCCGCCTGTTACACGGTAGTCCATGTTTACTATGTTTAACGCATCCCTTTTACAATTTCGATTTATTCTGGCACTAATCAATCTAGATATGATTTACTTGGAAATTATTATTATAATCGCTTCTCACAAATTTAACTACTTCACTTTGAAACTGTGAACATACTAATCAACAACAAAACACAACTGGTATGACGAAGCTGGACTTTCCTTCAATGTCATTACATCGCTCGTTAAAGTGACAAACAGAAAAACACATATCGGGTCTATTTAACTATCATAACCGAAATCAAATGTAAAGAAAATTATTCTTGAATACAAAGAAAATATGAATGCATGCATGACTTAACGTACTACCCTATATCTACAAAATTTACATCTCCAACAAACTGAATACATAAAAAGACCCGATTATTTACATTGTTATATTTACTACTGTCCGTGCTACAAATTTAAGATGGGGTCGTTAAGCGACTCATCTTGTTACAGAAGGTAACCAAGTCTAATCAAATTATTCCCATTTTTTCCCATCACGATAACATTTCCCAAATATTATTTACAGTTTAGTACTCATCTTAGTTTCTCGGTATTCCATTACAGCTTTGCAGATGAGAGGCTCCTTTCGGCCCCTCTCTGCATTTTACTCCTCCATTCTTGATGGCGTAGTTCCACAAAAGATTTCCTGGCACATTACCATTTTACACTAATACCTTAATTATCACAAAACTTCACCATTTACAACGTTAACACTGAACACTTTAACTTTTATACAACAAATTAATATCCTAGACCCAAAAATTTAATATTTACACTATTTTAATCTTCGTCCAATTACCGCACAATGGACCTGGACACGTACGACGAGGTGTCAAATTTTACGCCCGTCGCGATTTATGTCGTCCGACGCGATACGCCCGTTTCATACGGCACACTTGAAGTGTTCATGATAGCGGTTCGATATTGCAAAGTACAGGCTATTATTCCCTTAAAGTACTGTTCGTCAGACAGTCTGTTATTTACGTACTTATTGCGGTGCAATTTATATTACTCTCTTACAGTGCAATTAATTTACTTCACTGATGTTTATAACTGATAAACACTGTCCTACGTTAACTATTTCCAGTTCATGTTGCTTGAGCGCGATCACATTTTCTAAACACTGGCGGATGCTCGCGCCATTAAATGTTGAGTTACTGTACGCCCGTAGAATTCGAAGTTAGCTGCGACCGACGGTTCAACTCCAGAGATTCATTTCAAGTGTGTTGGCGAGTATCCCTTGTCCCGTATATATGGATGAAGCTTTCCCTCGCGGATTCGTTGACGTCATACCCCTTAGGGAGGGGGTGGATTTTTAATATCGGTACTTGCACTCCGAATTGGACGTTAAAATTTACATCAAATTAATCCACTCTGCTAGCATATTTGCTGGATTAAATATGAACTCCTGGTGATCACAGATTTAGGAGATACGGGTGGATTTAGCTCCTCACATTTCGCGCCTTTGGAAGCGTCCATTACAACGTGGTCTTCGTCCAGCCAATGACATTCAAGCTGTCTGGTTTCCAAGAAATCCAGCCTTCAATTTATTTAATTTGCCAACAATTATTGATTATTTTTCCATGCGTGACATCTACTAAATTCATTACATCGATCCGTGTACTCACAATAATTTATTACTGATTATTTTTGTAGTTACGAGAATATCTCATCCATCATTCCTTAAGATGGTATCCCTGAGTCTTCCATCAAATTTTAGCGATTGGCCGGCAAGCGGTCACGTGATTTAAATCTCCACCTGCCCGAACCTAGGCTAGCGAATGTCCTCGCAACCGCTGTAGTTTTCCATGACGGCACGGGAATCTCCGTCCTGCCAAAAATATCCCCGCGCATTACTCATGTTGCGAGCTTCCTTTGTGTCACCTACCCCTTCTCTTTCTGACCAAGACTTATTTGTGGACTTGTATTTCCCTGTTCGCCAACTAATGAGATCCCCTGCTGTGAAGTAGCTAAATGTTGTTGTGTCGAGCTAATCCGTCAGGCTCCAGTCTGTCGTCCTTCCTCGCTCCTATTTCGACATTACACAGATGAAATATTTTCAACTACACTTCTGTATTTCAATAAATGTACCATATTTTATTTTATCAATCAAATCATGATTGACTTTGGGCCTAAGTCACTCGGGTTCAGTACTGCCTAATAGTCCTAATTTTAATCTCTTTCTTTCTTTCACATTTATTTTTAATTACCACAAAAACAGCTTCGTGATCACTAATACCATCTATTACATCGGTTTCTCTATAGAGCTCATCTGGTTTTACCAGCACCACATCCAAAATATTCTTCCCTCTAGTTGGTTCCATCACTTTCTGAATCAGGTGCCCTTCCCATATTAACTTATTTGCCATTTTTTGGTCATACTTCCTGTTGTTCGCATTACCTTCCCAATTGACATTTGGTAAATTGAGATCACCCGCTACGATCACGTCCCTTTCCTTATCGTTTCCTACATAGCTGATTATCTTATCAAATAATTCTGAATCAGCACCTGTGCTACCCTTTCCTGGTTTGTACACTCCAAAGACATCAAGTTGCCTGTTATCTTTAGAAATGAGCCTTACCCCTAGAATTTTGTGCTCGTCATCTTTAACTTTTTCGTAGCTTACAAATTCTTCTTTCACGTGAATGAATACTCCCCCTCCTACCATTCCTATCCTATCTCTACGATACATCCTCCAGTCCTGTGAGAAAATTTCTGCATCCATTATATCATTTCTCAGCCATGATTCAACTCCTATTACAATATCTGGTAAATATATATCTATTAAATTACTTAATTCTATTCCTTTCTTTACAATACTTCTACAGTTGAGCACTAACAGTTTTATGTCATCCCTACTTGATTTCCAGTTCCCTGTTCCTTTAACACCGCTCCCTAGTCCACCCTGTTTCCCTGAATGTACCTCCCTATAACCCTTCTAAACAAATTTCCTAACTTATACGTACCACTGTGTAAGTGAAGGCCATCTGAGTGCAGATCCCTATCTCCTACCCACCCATTAGGATCTAGAAATTTCACTCCCAGTTTCCCACATACCCACTCCATAGTCTAATTTAAATCCCCTATCACCTTCCAGTCAGTATCCCTCCTACACAGTATTCCACTGATAACAATCTCCGCTTTCTTAAACTTTACCCATGCTGCATTTACCAGATCCCAGATTCTATATGAAATATAAACACTAGTTAGAGACATGTTTCGCCCTAGTTTTGGGCATCTTCATCCTAATACTAATCTTAAGGTCAAGTCTTAAATCTATTGACATTGGAACTTAATACTAAACTTAAATTAATATCAAATAAAAAAATAAATTTTAGTGCTTCCTTGTTCACAAATTCTGGCATTTAGTTAAGGTACATATTATAAACTATGTAAATATGTAATAAGCATAAGACCATTGTATTTAAGTATTTGATATTAATTTAAGTTTAGTATTAAGTTCCAATGTCAATAGATTTAAGACTTGACCTTAAGATTAGTATTAGGCTGAAGAAGCCCAAAACTAGGGTGAAACATGTCCCTAACTAGTGTTTTTATTTCATGTAGAATTTAATCACTACAAAATATAATTGTACTGAATAGGTGGACACAGTAATTTTATTCAAGAAAAAATTTACTTATTGTATCTTCAATATCTTAAATGAGATTAGTTACTTGTAAAATCTAGAAATAAAAGAAATTTTGCTTACTAAAACAGATATATTTGGAGAAAATGTCTCAACTTTCAGTACAGAATATAATCTTTTATCACAATATTTGACACATTATTCAAATAACTTAAACTTAAGTTCTTATATGTTAACAGGTACTAGCAGTCATTATCAGTTAACTGTGTTAAATTGTAACAATATATGCAAATTCTCCACAATAAAATAACAATGAAGTGACATTTGGTTAACATGCTTTTGTATTCAAAATATTTTGAATCCTCTTTCTGACAGTTTTTTTTTTGGCCATAGCTGATATTTTAAATTTTGATATTTTTTATTTATTGTTTTTAAAAATTTTTGTACATATTTTAAAATCAAACAGGTATTCAAGATATAGATATACATAGTTCACTGCAATTCTGGTCTATAAAATCAATGCTTCCCAATCAATTCATGCCATTAGGAATTAAGATGTTCCTTGGATTTTTCAGTGCATTATAAATCTGAAGTGTAAAATGTGACTTCATTAGCATTTGAACAGTAAGTAATTACAAACATTTCCACAAATTCTAGAACCTACTTGAGATTAAAGAAATAAACATAACCCATGGCGCAAGAGCCACGAAGGGCCATGGACTACCAAGTGACCGCTGCTCAGCCCGAAGGCCTGCAGATTATGAGGTGCTGTATGGTCAGCACAATGTATCCTCTCGGCCATTATTCTTGGCTTTCTAGACCTGGGCCGCCATCTCACCATCAGATAGCTCCTCAATTGTAATCACGTAGGCTGAGTGGACCTCGAACCAGCCCTGAGTTCCAGGTAAAAATGTCTGACCTGGCCAGTAATCAAACTCATGGCCTCCGGATAAGAGGCAGGCGTGCTATCCCATACCACAGGGCCAGCACTTCTGATTAAAGAAAAGTAAAAAATTATAACCTTGTGATGTATAGCAGTATATTCATCCTCATGTAATATTTGAATGTATTAGCTGGTTATCTTTAGTTTCACTTGGACCCATCTTCTGACACATCCTGAGAATTACATCACACTTGGCATTGTTTTCTGAAAATATTTCCTAGGTTTTCTATCTTTATATGGAGTTTTACCATATTCTACTTTATTGTAATATTAGAAAGTAGTAAAGACAAAAAAACATATACTGCACCTGTTTCCTTCTTTTATTTTTGTCTTCACTGTCTGATATGACTTATAATCAAAGATATCAAATACTGTATCAGTAAAGTATCTGGATAAAAGATTTTGTAATTAGATTTAGGTTAAGCAGAATTAAACCATTTTTTTTTTCTCCATAAGAATTTATATTTCATCTACCTAATGAAGTCATATGGTACCAGTACAGTGAAGTTTACAAAAAATATTGTCGGTCTTTATGTTTAGGATATTTTTCATAGACATTTTATTTACCTCATCACCCCCGATAATAAAGGCTGAACAGGGTTGAAACCAACAATTGGGAATTAGAACGGGGGTGGGGACAAAAAATGTACAAACAACATAAAGCATGAAAATGCTACAAAATGGTAAGTTTTTGATGCTGTCTGAGCAAATTTTGACAGAGAGGTAAAGGATCAGTCTACCAATGTGGTAATAATATTTCTCTGAGATTTTGATTCATTACTATACAACAAAACGTTCATCAAAGGAACAATATTTCACATGTATTACAATTAAATAGAAGTACGGCATGATTATACAATTAAAGATCATTTAATATTTGACTGTACACTAAGAAACTAACAGACACTAAAGAGACTGCCAGACTGACAAATGCGTGAGGCAAGCGAGTGGATCATACTTCACTGTCCATGAGCTTGGCTGAAATATACACCCCTGCTACCCTACCTCACAGCGCATACAAAGTGTCCACTACTTGCTGTGGCACTTCACAAATCGGTTAGCAGCGACCAACAATTTTTTTTTGTGTGTGCATATTTCCACTTGTTAATAATTAAAGAAATAATTAGCTTGTACAAATTGCTTGTTTTAATAATTGCTATAATTCCTAGTTTCAGCCAGTTAAAATGGAATAAAAATGTAATGTTTTCTCCACAAAGTGGTGGGGATAACTGTCCCTCGCCTCCTCTAATTGCTGCTACAGATCTTGCCCTCCATCTGCTTCCAGTATATCATATAATTAATAATATTTCTTAAAAATGAATAGAAATTTCAATATAAAAAAAGCTCCAACAAATTTTTTGGGAAATGATTTATGGTAACATCTTTTTTGGTTTTGTTATTCCTAAAAATGTGCTCCTAATATTCTTGGGAAAATATGTATGACTCCAGTATAATATAAAACTGACAGAAATCCTTGGGAGAAGGGACATACAGGAAAGAATTTCTAACAGAAAGTTTTTAAAAAACAGAAGAGTACCGGTAAGTAAACTATGCATAATATCAGCAAACTGTCAGACCAGAGTATCTTAAAATGTGCCTCAAGTTTAGCTTCCATGAGGAGCTTCCCAGCCAAACTTAAGATAAATTAATCACATACTGAGATAATATAAAATCAGAGTTACTCTATACTCTTGCCATTATGTAAATAGAAAGATTAACATGGCATTCTTTGTACATGTTTTTGTCAAAGGCATGACAACAGTCACTTTGCAATATAAATCTTTTGACAAACACTCTTCATATTAGAGCCATCATATGCATCACTACTTGTTCTTATATTTTAAGATTTTCTTCTTCTTCTTCTTCTTCTTCTTCTTTCTTTTTTTTTTGTCTAAAGATTTCTTTGATGATTGTCTTACCATAGTAGCCATTTCAATTTTATACATCCCAGTGAACAAGAAAAAACTCCCAAAGAAACTGCATTTAAGAAAAAAATATCTATTATTTGAATTGTTATTACCTCACCAAAAGTAGAAGAATAGAAATATTATTAAAAAATGTAAATGCTTTTTATTTCTTTTCCCTTCTGTAATTCTTTACTGTTAAATAGATTCTATGATACTGGATTTTGAACATATTTCCAGGTACCGTATCATGAATTTTTATAACCTTAAATGTGGACATATGAATTAAAATCTGCATGATTATAAATTGATTTATTATAAGAAATAATTTATGAAATCCTTGTAATTTCCCAAGAATGAAGAATGAACCTGATGTAATTTCATAAAACAGTCATATAAAATCAGCTAAAAACAGCACAGCATGTGATGTTTTCCCATTTAGTGATGAATTTCAATGGTTAATTTTCGAGCTCTCAACTTCTGTTTAAAATTATTTTTAAAGATCTTATGAAAGATGAAGTGCAGCCCTAAGTAATTGACTGACATAATTATAATAAATATTTGAAACTTTCCCATCAAATTTGTAGGATCAAACCAAGCTACTTGATCAAGTTCTGTTTCAGTAAGTATGAGACCACTGCATATATGACGAAGACCACCAATGATCACCAAATACATTGACACAAATATTACAGAACCACCAAATCCCCGAAAATGGAGTGATTTGGTATAATTGAAGTTTATTATACAATTAAACCACACAGATAATCCGGGATATATATAAGTCACTAGCTGTTGATGATAATCTGATCCTTTCAATTTAGGATATACAGCAAACAAAAAGTAATACGTCAAGCTCATGTTAATAACATAAAAAATGGTAAAGAGTTCTGACAGGATTCTCATAGCAGTCTTCTTCTTGAGTATAAGAAATGGATTCTTGGCATTGTTGACATAGAGAAGTGCTGCGTAAAAACAGCAGTTGCCTAATAGAACCCAAGAAGTCAGCTGGAACATCCATGATAAGTATTTCTCATACCATCTGACTGATGCCAACAAAAGAGTGTAGAATATCAAAATATGGAAGAGAGAGAGTAAGAAATCCGGGTACTCCTCTGTCTTGGAGACAGTTCTGAAAAAAATAAAAAAAATCAGTGAATTTTGAGCCTGCACCAACATGGAGTTTGACTGAAATGCAGTAGAAAATCATTAATCCGGACCCCATTAGGCTGGACTTCCTTTAATCCAGACAGCCATTTAATAATAATGCATAAATGCAATTAAAATTTCAGATCCATGATTTTCAATTTTGCATCTGCTTTCAATGATATAAAACCATCAACTTTAATTAACTGGTGGAAGAAACTTTTAATAAATGTTAGTTAAAAGTTGCTTTACGTTGCATTGACACTGATATGTCTTATGATGACGAAGAGACAGGAAGTGGCTAGGAGTAGGAAGGAAGCGGCCATGGCCTGAATTAAGGTACAGTCCCAGCATTTAATAAATGAAGAGGCTGAACCAGATACAGCTGGATTGGGAAGAGAGAATTTTCAAAACACCCTGCATCAAGGTGGTGAAAATTCAACAACACTGGGAAACATTGAGTTGTGGCTAGAAGCAGATGACGATGATCGAGGTTTAACAGAAGAGAGTTTTGAAATGGATGAATATGACCAGGATGAAGCAAGTGATATTATTCCCTATGCCAAAAATTAGCGAAATTAAAGACCATCTAAACATTGTCTTTAAATACGTTGAAGATAACAACGATGAAAACATATCTGCATATTACGAACATTTGAGTCATCTGCGTGAGTTAATTATTAAAGAAATTAATGTCAAAGGAAGACAACAAAAGATCAGCAGTTTCTTCAAATCAGTAAGCATGTCAATTATGGTCGATGAAGGTGTGCTTTGATTGCCATGTTCGAATTCTGTACTGCACTAGTTATTCTGTATTTTGTAGGGCCTAATAATGTCTTGTATACAAAATAATCTTTGCATTTCTTAAATTTAAAATGCTCTACTGCACATGTTCTTTTTACTGAACAGAGTGTTTAAATATGTACCTTGGCTCATTTCGTAAGTTATTTTGTTTAAACCGGACAACCTAGAGCCCCAGTTAGTTAGGGTGATCAACTCTTGATCATACAACACAGGCACAATAAAGGGAAACATACAAACAACAAACAATGAAAAAAATTATGACTCAAACACTTTACAGTCTGGAAATATTTAAACTGAATTAAAGTAATAGAAAAATCTAAAATTTAAAGTCTTACACACGGTCGTGAGATCAGTAGCTGTTTATGGTGCAGAATGCTGGTGTAAAACATTGTTGCATGAGGAGGCACTTTATGCAATGGAAACGAAGGTGCTGTGATGGTCCATTGGCTTGACTCGACTAGACCATGTTAAGAACTATGATGTGTGGAAGAAATTCAAGGTTTCATCAATAACAGAGAAAATACAAGAATCACACCTACACATAGCAGTGAAAACTCAGTTGCAAAGACCGCCCTCCAACTGAACATGAAACATCACTGACCTCTAGGACAGTGTCACAAATGCTGACTGGATCAAGCGAGAGAGAACATGTGTCTCACAAATCTCATCTCTCATGATGCTATGGGTTGACAGTAGGGGTAACTTTTGGGTTGAGGCCTGGCCTCCTTTACGTGTATTTCAGAAGCATTCAGATTTTCTTGTGAATCAACTGAGGACCTAATTTATTTCCTGTCAAAAGTTCACAGCCAAATTTCATACACTTTTGTTTGGATATTTCTGCATAGCTGATGCAATAGTTTCATACGTACAATATGAGATGTATGGCAATGATTCATGTGGGAATGATTATGTAACGTAATATAATGTAGTATGTAGGGTGGCACATGTAGCCTCCGTGGCTCAGACAGCAGAGCGTCAGCCTCTCACCGCTGGGTTCTGAGGTTCAAATCCCAGTCACTGCATGTGAGATTTGTGCTGGACAAAGTGGAGGCGGGACAGGATTTTCTCCGGGTACTCCGGGTTTCCCTGTCATCTTTCATTCTAGCAACACTCTCCACTATCATTTCATTTCATCTGTCAGTCATTAATCAGTGCCCCAGAGGAGTGCGACAGGTTTTGGCAGCCGGCACAATTCCTATCCTCACCACAAGATAGGGGCTTCATTCATTCCATCCCTGACCCGGTCATTGACTGTAAAAATGATTGTAGGTTTTAATTTTCATGTAGGCTGGTACATACGCTGGTTAATGGTGTTAAGCCTCTAAAAGTAAGACAATATTGCAGTGACAAAACTTCTTGGAGTCATTTGAGGCAATGCCTATCTTAAAAAAATATGATTAAATATAAACATCATAAAAAAAATTGCTGTTATTGTGCTAAAACAACAGTAATCTCTATTTGATAAGTGCTACATGATGACAGCAGATGATGTGCTTTGCTGATTGTTCACTGGATGGCAACAGCAGACTACTTGTTCTGACAGGGAGGCAGGATGTAACTTGACTTACCTCAGGGCTTTTTGTTTGCGTTTTGCCAGCTTGGGGATTGGGAGCGGGACAGCAGAGGAAAGTTAGGTTACTGCCCATGCTTCTCTCTCCACAAGGTCTAGGTCCCAGTCAGGTATGCCTCTTCTGCTATTTGAGTGTGTAGAAACTCCCAGCACGAAGGTGACAATGAAGTACTTTATTGTACTGTATTGTTAATTGTGTGCTATCAACCAACCGACCGACCGACCGACAAACCAACCAATGATCTTCATTTAGGGCAGTCGCCCAGGTGGCAGATTCTCTATCAGTTGTTTGCCTTACATTTACACTTATTTATAATAGTTTACCTAGCTTTTTCCTTTAAAATTTTCAACAAACCTAGAAATTTATCGAATGTTTCCCTTGATAATTTATTCCAATTCCTTATTCCTCATCCTATAAATGAATATTTTCCCCAATCTGTCCACTTGAATTCAAAACTTTATCTTCATACTAGCATATTACCTGCAGCTTCACTTGCGTGGATTTCGTAATTTGATCAAAGTAATTGTTTCTTGGGATTGTACTAAGATATTATCTGAAAAATCCTAAAGTATAAAAACTCACCAAAAAATTGAGTTTCATTTACCCCAGAAATTCTTTGTAAACCATGTTAGTGGTATTACCTTTTGGGGCTAAGACGACCATACAACATAGAACTGTACACATGAGAAACAGTCTTTTCTCAACTCGAAAAAATAAATACATGTTTCTTTATTTATAAAGGAGATTCCAAATACCAATTTTCACGTCTGTAACATCTTCAGTTTTTAGGATATAAGTTTCTTTATAAAAATAATTAAACTATACTTCACTTCATTTACCCCTTGTTAAGTGCCTTCTCCGAAAACAAAAAGGTAGAGGTTTCTTTACTTTTAAAGGACTTTCCAAATACCAAGTTTCTTGTCTCTAAGATGTACCGGTACTCATTTTAAAAATTCACTTGGTTTTCTATTTCTTTTCAGTCCCTTAACTGGATTTTCAAAAACCAACATAATACATGTTTCATTATTTTTAGAAGATATTCCAAATACCAGTTTTCATGCCTGTACGTCTGTAACACCTTCATTTTTTCAGATAATTCTACTTCTTCTTCTTCTTCTTCACTTCTTTCCACCCCTCTCCACCCTTACATTGAATTTCCGAAAACAAAAGAAATATGCGTTTCTTTATTTTGAAAGAAATTCAACACCAACTTTCACATCTGTAACAGCTTTAGTTTTTAAGATGAAGTATTCTCATAAACATATTTCAACTCCTTATTTACTTATTTTCAACCCCACACACCTTATGTCGTTTTTCCGATAATAAACAAAAAACAAATGCGTGTTTCTTCATTTTTAAAGGAGATTCCAAATACCAATTTTCACGTCAGTAACATCTTTTGTTTTTGAGATATAAGTATCCTCACACAAAGAATTCAACTAATATTTCAATTCATTCACCCCCCCCCCCCTTAAGTGGATTTTCCAAAGACAAAAGAAGACATGTTTCTTTACTTTGAAATAAGATTCTAAATACAAATGTTCATGCCTCTAACATGTTCCGTTTTTGAGATATAAGAATCCTCATAAAAGGAATTCAACTCCTTTTTCATCCCAGCCCATTAAGTTGATTTTCCCCCTCCAAAAATGCGTGTTTCTTTATATTTTTAAGGTGACTCCAAATACCAATTTTCACAAGTGTAACCTTAAGGTTTTGAATTATAAGTTTCTCCATAAAAAGAATTAAATTTTTTCACTTACTTTCACCCTCCCCACCTTAAGTGAATTTTCTGGAAACCAAATCAACTTGTTTCTTTAGGAGGTTCCAAATGCCAATTATCATGAATGTAACATCTACAGTTTTGAGATATATGTATCCTCATAAAAAAGAATTAAACTTCCTTTTTTTTTTTTTTTTTTTGTTACTGGCTTAACGTCACACCGACACAGATAGGTCTTACGGCGACGATGGGTCAGGAAAGGGCTAGGAGTGGGAAGGAAGCAGCCATGGCCTTAATTAAGGTACAGCCCCAGCATTTGCCTGGTGTGAAAATGGGAAACCACAGAAAACCATCTTCAGGGCTGCCAACAGTGGGGTTCGAACCCACTATCTCCCGAATACTGAAACTTCTTTTTCACCACTCCCGACCCCAATTGATTCCCCCCCCCTTCCAAAATGCGTGTTTTTTAAATTTTTAAAGGAGATTCCAAATACTAATTTTCATGTCGGTAACATTTTTTGTTTTTGAGATATAAGTATCCACAAACAAAGAATTCAACTAATTTTTCAGTTAATTCACCACCCCCTTAAGTGGATTTTCCAAAGACAAATGATTATGTGTTTCTTTACTTTGAAAGAAAATTTCAAATACAAATTTTCATGTCTGTAACATCTTCAGTTTTTTGAGATATAAGTATCCTCATGAAAGGAATTCAACTCCTTTTTCACTCCACCCCTGCCCATTGGGTTGGTTTCCCCCCACCCAAAACATTGGTGTTTCTTTATTTTTAAAGGAGATTCCAAATACCAATTTCCATGTCTGTAACCTTCAGTTTTGAGATATAAGTTTATCCAGAAAAAGAATTCAATTTTTTTACTTCCTTTCATACTCCCCACTCAAGTG
The DNA here is from genome assembly GCF_040414725.1 of Anabrus simplex. Classification (NCBI taxonomy): domain Eukaryota; kingdom Metazoa; phylum Arthropoda; class Insecta; order Orthoptera; family Tettigoniidae; genus Anabrus; species Anabrus simplex. The sequence continues at coordinate 1,741,545,079 of NC_090265.1, read as the reverse complement.
AATTTTCCAAAAACAAAGAGTCCCCTTTTCTTTAAAAGAGCTTCCAAATACCAATTATCATGACTGTAACATCTTCAGTTTTTGAGATATATGTATCCTCGTAAAAGGAATTCATCTCCGTTTTCATCCCCCCCCCCCCCCCCTACCAAGTTGATTCCCTCACCAAATGCGTGTTTCCACGTTTGTAACATCTGTAGATTGTTTGGTGTATATATACATTCTCATACAAATAATTCAACTAATTTTTCAATTCTTTAACCCCCGCCTCGTTAAGGGTTATTCCCGAAAACCGAGGAATATGTGTTTCCTTATTTTTAAAGGAGATTCCATATACCAATGTTCCCATCTGCAACATGTTAAGTTTTTTTAGATACACTGTAGAAATGCTAATTTTAAAAATTCACTCTCTTTTTCAGTTCCTCTTAACTGGATTTTCTGAAAAAATATTCATGTTTCTTTAATTTCACAGGAAATTCCAAATACCAGTTTTCAAATCTGTAATATGTTACGCGTCTGAGATATTTTGCAGATATAGTCTTTTTTTAAATTCACCCCGTTTGTCAATCCTGTTCACTCCCTATTCATCAGATTATCCAAAAATGCAAAAATTGGTGTTTCTTTATTTTCAAAGGAGATTCCAAATTTCAATTTTCATGTCTGTAACATCTTTAGTTTTTGAGATATAAGTCTCCTCATAAAAGGTGTTCAACCACTTTTCCCCCTTTTTTTACCCCACTTAATGGGATTTTCCAAAAACAAAAAAAAACATGTTTCTTTATTTTTTAAGGAGATTCCAAATACCAATTTTCATGTCTGTTACCTTCAGTCCTGTGATATAAGTATCCCCATGAAAAGAATTCACTTTTTCCACTTCCTTTCACACTCCCCCCCTTAAGTGAATTTCCTGTTAAAAAAATACTTGTTTCTTTAATAGTAAAAGATCTTCTAAATACCAATTATCATGACTCTAACATCTTCAGTTTTTGAGATATGTGTCCTCACCCCCGCCTGCCCAAAATGATTTCCTCCCAAAACACTTTTTTCTTTGTTTTTAAGGAGACCCAAATACCAATTTTTACATCTGTAACCACTTTAGTTTTTATTATATGTAAGTATCCTCATACAATTAATTCAATTAATTTTTCAGTTCTTTCGCCTCCCTCCCTTCATTGGATTTTCTGAGAATACGTGTTCCTTTAATTTTAAAGCAAATCCAAAATAACAATTTTCACGTCTGCAAAATCTTTCGTTTTTGAGATAATGGTATCCTCATACAAATAATTCGAAGAATTTTTCAATTTCCCTCCCATCCTTAGGTGGATTTCCGTAAACAAAAAGGAGGTTATCCTTTATTTTTAAAGGAGATTCCAAATACCAAATTTCACGTCTGTAACATCAACTTTTGAGTTATCAGTATCCTAATTAAAAGAATTCAACCCTATTTTCAGTCAATTTTACCCCTCTACCCAAGTGGTTTTTCAGAAAACAAAAAATACATGTTTCTTTATCTTTAATAGAAATAAAAAATACTATTTTTCACTTCGGTAACATGTTAAGTTTTTGAGATATACTCTAGAAATGCTCATTTTAAAATGTCACTCCCTTTTTTGTTCCCCTTAAGTGGAGTTTCCAAAAACAAATCACCTAAGTTTCCTTACTTTTACAGGAGATTCCATATTCCAACATTTTACATTTCTGAGATATACTGTAGATATAGTCTTTCTAAAAATTCACCCCAATTTGTGTTTAACTCCCATTAATTGGATTATCCAAAAAAAAAAAAATACATGTTTCTTTATTTTTTAAGGAGATCCCAAATACCAAATTTCAGGTCTGTAATATCTTCAGTTTCTGAGATATTAGTACAAACATTAAAGGCATTCAACCTCTTTTTCACCCTTTTCCACCCTTCCAATTGGGATTTTCTGAAAACAAAAAATACGTGTTTCTTTATTTTTAAAGGAGAATCTAATTGCCAATTTTTACATCTGTAAACTTTAAAGATTTGAGATATAGATACACTCATTTTAAAAATTCACCCCCTTTTCAATCCCTATTAATTGGATCTGTAAACTAGCCCAGGTCCGGATAAGGTTTTATTGAAATCTGTTTATGATCCACTTGCTGCTAATATTTTAGCCCATATCATCAGAAGAATATTTGAAAGTGGGTTCATTCCTGAGGTTCTTAAGGCAGCGAGGACTGTTCTTATACATAAAGGCGGTGAAGTCCAAATGGAGACCGATTAGTATTTGCTCCATTATTCGGCGCATGTTAAGTAAGATCCTTGATAAAATAAAATACATCCCTTTGAACCAGTTCCAAAGAGGTTTTGTCATGACCCCTGGCTCTTTCATTAACGTGAATATTGTTGATGGCATTTTACGAACATCTGTAATGAAAAAGATTTCAGGCTGCGTAGTATTCCTTGACATCAGCAAAGCGTTCGATAGTATTGGACACAATCACTTAAAGGCGACAATAGAGAACTCTATACTACGCAGATCCATTAAGAAGTTACTAGTCAACCTTCTCACAGAAAACACAACACAAGTTTAAACTGCTCGTGGTCATACAGATAAGATAAACATCAAATGTGGAGTGATGCAAGGAGATCCCATTTCACCTTTCTTATTTAACTGGGGTATAAACCACATCCTTGATGAACTCACAGACATCAAAGTATCAGAAATGTATGGTTTTCAATTGAGTCCTAACACTGTACCTTTAACATCCCTATGCTTTGCCGACGATCTGGTGATCATAGCTAAAGACCAAGCAGCAGCTTCAGTCCTAGTCGCTTCTGTCATAAATCTGCTTCAAGAAATAGGTTTGCATATAAATGCAGACAAATCAAATGCCATTATTATAGAAAATGGTAAACTTCATTCTGATGATATCGTGACGGTCTCTGGAAACATTAGAAGTATAAATGATAGTGAAGAAATAAAGTATTTAGGAGCAACTTTCAGACAGACTTTAGTCTTCAATGAACATCAGGTACTTGAAAAATTGAAAGCTAACTTAGATCAGATTACCAGGACTCACTTACTCCAACCGCATCAAAAATTGACTGTAATAAATCAGTTTATTGGCCCTACACTGATATACCCCTTCCAGACTGTTTCGGTTGAGAAAATTCCCAAATCAAGTCTGTTAAAAGCCGACAACATGATCAGAAGCGCATTTAAAGAAATTCTACAACTTCCAAGTGACACACCGACAAGTATGAATTCGATCCACAAATATAAAGGGTTAGCACTAATGCGCGCTACTTGGGAAGCATACCTTCAACAGCTGAACATCAATCTTAAGCTAGAAGCTGTGAATGATTCGCACGTAAATGCTATTCGAAATTTCACAGCAATAAAAACTCGCTGCCTATCTGAACTTCAACTCAATGAAGAGACATCAACGAAATCTGTTAGACAACTGCGCGATATACTTAGAACACGTGAATTTGAAGCTTGGTATGCATATCCACAAAAAGGAAGAGGTGTTGAGTTATTTGCTCAAGTTCCTGCTGCTAATTCTTGGGTTACCAGAAGAGATGGTTTAACTTGTTCGGAATGGAGGGAAATGTTGAAGATGACTGCGATGGTTGCACCAGTACGTACTCTGCCGGGACGTTCTACCAGCACAGGCCACTGCAGACACTGCAGTGAGTATGAAACCTTACCACATGTGCTGGGGAGTTGCCCTCAAGGAGAACTGCTTAGGATCAAACGCCATAACATCATCAGAAACCTGATTTCTAATGCTCTTCATCTCAAAAATCTAGAAGTGTACGAAGAAGTCCACTGCCTCGCCGAAGGAGGCAGCACTCGCAGGATTGATATTATAACGACTGACAGACGGAGGAGCGAAGCAGAAATTATTGATCCTACGGTACGCTTTGAATCTTCAGCCTCTCAGCCGACTGACGTAGACAATGAGAAAAAGGATATCTATAATCCAACCATCCCTTTCTTTCTTGAGTCGTATAACCTTAAAAAAATTACGGTGACTGGACTTTTCTTTGGCGCGAGGGGAACAGTTCCCAAATCTTTCATCACATGGCGACAAAAATATAAACTAGCAAGAAGCCTACAAGATGAGATAGTCGTCTCACTCATCAAATACTCCGTTTCGATTCTTCGTCACCATTTATATGGAGTTCATGCCATTTAACATGGTTAATTGTAACCTATCATTTTTTAAACATTAATCTTTTTATCTTCCCTCAAAATTGTTATTGTGAATTATTCTGTGTCTTATGGCAAATCTAGGGTGTCCTGGATCAGACTAAATAATAAATAATAAATACACTCAGTTTAATATGTCACCCCCCTTTTCACCCTCCCAATAATTGGATTGTGATCTTTCTTACTTTTAAAAGCTTCACTCAAGCTTATTCTTCTACTTATGTCATTCCATGCCAACTCACCACTGACAGCTCAAAACATACCACCAATGATAAAAATGTTGATTCCCATAGGGAACCTGAAATATTTATCCTGAATGAGTAAATTTATAATACCTGTATAAAAGGTCCATATTGGACATTATAAATTTTCCAGCCAACTCATTCCTGGTTACCAGCGTTTTGCCCGAGTGTGCTAAGTTGGGCTCATCAATTGGTAAATAGCACACCTACCAAGACGCATGGCTAGTGCATATCGTGGAGGCCACTGCGTAGGCTAATTGTAGCCACTGGCAGTGCTGGTAATGAGATAAAGTCTCTTGTAGTGCATGGATATCCACGAAGTTAGTGCCTTGGTGGATACAAACTGTATGGCAGTGCGAATAATTTTGCTGACAATTTCTAAATAATGATGTTTAATGATTTTCACTTGGGTTCCTTTTATTTTAGCCTGTGGTTAGGCGACCCTTCACACTGATATGGGAGGATGGTGATATACAAAGAGCTTTTAGACAATAAAGCGGTAAATATGACCTTATCCTAACTGGCCTCTGCCAGCAGTTAATGGGAGGAAAAAAGGTTCCAAAAGGGAACAGCTCAATGCATCGGTAGTCGCGAGATGCAATTTCTAACAAACCTATCACTGGAGGGGTCTCGTGCCAGGTGTGAGGCCTATTGCATTACAGTATGTTAAGAGATCTATCTGTTTCAATACCTTTGGTGTAATATAGTTCAATATTTTTTTTTTTTTCTATTTGCTTTATGTTGCACCGACACAGATATGTCTTGTGGCGACGATGGGATAGGAAAGGCCTAGGAATGGGAAGGAAGTGGCCGGGACCTTAATTAAGGTACAGCCCCAGCATTTGCCTGGTGTGAGAGGACTTTCCTTCTTGGTGAAACTTACAACTTGACTTTTCATTCCATTTGCATTCGTACCAGTGTCTGCTGCCCATCTCACTACATTGTTTAAGTTCCCCTGCAGTTGCTCACAATCCTGCAACTCATTTACTAGGCCTACTCTATAGAGCAGGGATGGCGAACCTATGCCACGCGTGTCACTAGGTGACACGCGAACACAATTTCGGTGGCACACCACATGCACATATTAACGTTCTTATGCACGTCTTGTTCTATAGACTATACTTATCTCATGCATCGTATAGTCAGAATGTTTCAGGTTTAAGTTATGAGTACCGAAAATTTAAATTCAGGTTCCATTCGGACGTGCATTATGGCAACACTGCTAGATATAAATGTCAGATGCAGCCGGCGAGGCATTCACTCACCCACACCCGTCAATTAGTGAAGTTAAGTGAGTGTGTGGTTGTGTAATTGTGTATTGCTTTGAAATTTGTAAGAGAAATAGTTGCCAAAAGATTATCCGATTTTGAGATTTGGTAAAACTATGGCATTTTATTTCAAAGCCTCATATTGCACACATGAATGATATGAAGGTCAATTTTTTGAGTGGCTAGATATTGACAGTTTAGTAATGGAGTTGACTGGATTTCAAGAAAGCAGTACATGGGGAAAAAATTGTACAACTTGGTAAAGAATTGGTGAAAATCGAGTGTGATGGTGAATATTCTCTTCACAAACCGGAGAACTTAATGCTTGAACAGAGGAACAGCCTCGGCCATGAAGAAACTTGCTTCAGCGCTACTTACACTATTTTCTGCAATGAATGCCAACAGTTAGAAACCGTCTTGGTTCAGATCTAAGTGCTTCTTGCTTGTTATTGAAGACAAGAAGTTATGAACCTAACATAAATGACATGGCTACTAAAATTCAGCAACAAGTTCCACACTGAAGTTGAGAACGATATTTCTCTTAATGTCCTTTAGCAATATTAGTAATTTTGATTTCTATATCTAATAATACTTAATGACGAAGTGTGTTACATTGGGCACTTAATATACCTTTATAAATAAATTATGTTAGGTATTTTAAATCTTACATATTTGAAAATGTATTTCTGCGGTATTGGCAAAATACGACCACAGAACGTGCAATCAAAAGTAATATTTTACAATATATATATAATAACATATTATGAAACATAATTTGGAATTATGGATGGAAGACGAGGGGGGGGGGGGGGGTTGTAGCCATTCCAGAGGAAAATAACAAGTGGCACAGTAGACAGTTGAGGATAATAAACCAGACTTAAAATGGCACACTAGTTGGAAAAGGTTCGCCATCCCTGCTATAGAGTATAACATCATCATCAAGTTTCAGTGAGTGGCAATAGCACCCATTATATGATTTACCGGGCTGAGATGGTTGAGGCGCTGGCTTTCTGAGCCCAAGTTGGTAGGTTCGATCCTAGCTCAGTCCAGTGGTATTTGAAGGTGCTTAAATATGTCAGCCCTGTGTCGGTAGATTTACTGGCACTTAAAAAGTCTCCTGCAGGACAAGATTCTGGCACCTAGGCATCTCCAAAAATTGTGAAAGTAGTTGGTGGAAGGTAATAACAAAATAACAAATTATTAAACCACTGATCCAGATCTGGAGGAGAAGTGATCACAATGAGATACAGAACACTATGAAATCTAACACTGAAAGGAAAACATATGTTGGGAATATCATGAAATGAGGAAAAGTACAATTACCAGAACCAGTAGAAGGACTTCAAAGATAGACAGAAGTGTTTGAACCCTACCGTCGAACAACATAAAAAGGGATTTCTCTTTTATCAAGCAAAATGCTGGGATGGTACATATCTCCAAAACACCATCACTTCCATTCCAAACTCTTTTCAAAATTACACCAAACAGAAGGGGCACTGCAGTTATGCATGCTACCAGTATTACAAAGACAAGTACATATACAAGAAAAACTTTGATAGCTCAAAGTCTTGAAAGAAACAGTAGTACGGTAACCACAGCAATACATAAAAAATGGCTATAAATTCCTGAAGTAAAGAAACATATTTATATTGGAGGAATCTGAGGCTTTCTAGTTTTCCCTCAAGCACTACTGCTGGTAAACTTTGAAAATCCATAACCTCTAGAGCCTAGGAACTTAAGACTTGACTCCTAAAGAAAGGTGTGTCTTTTAAGGCATGAATTCCAGAATTGAATAACTGTACAAGATACAGTTCCAAAAGGTGGAATTTATAATAATATAAAAACTTCACTGTAGTTACTGTACTTCACCTCTAATACCTTAAGTCATGTAATACTTACTTTGGCATAGCTCTTTTCTGCACATGACGAGCCACCAAAATTGTGGACATCTTTCTTCTTTCTTTCACTAAAACCTTCTTCTGACTATTTCTTGAAGACTGGCAGGAAGAATGGGAAGAGCCCAGCAGCAGTTGGCCTAATATAGCTTCCAGGGGAGATGACTGAAGTCAGGGGTGAAGAAGGAACTAAATAGCAAAGAGACCTTTCTAGTATTTTTGTAATAGGAATTTTCATAATTGCATTTTAGAGGGCTTTCTTTAAGAATACATTTTAAATATGAAGTATGTAAAAATTTACATTTTAAAATTTATATGAAACAAAATGTGCATTTTAGAATTTGATTAGTTGGTTGATGTGATGATTCCAGAAGATCCTTTATTCAATAATAATTTTAAAAAATTTTAAAAGATAATTTTAGGAAATTTTTTTATTGAAAAGTGAAGAAAGTTTTAAAATATCTATTTGAATTTAGTACCTACATCATGATTTTCCTGTGGGGGCCCTAAAATGGACTATTCTGCCTACTTGTCAGGTTATGTATTCTTTTTATCTTATTTTATTTCAAGTTTAAAAAACTGAACTGTACTAAAAAATTTGAGACTATAATTAGAAATTGAGTCTTTCAACTTCACTCCTAACTGTAATAGCCAAATTTTGACTGATACACCAATGAACTTTAGTACTGTCTCTAATACTATTTTAGGCCTATGGTATGTCTGCAATGCACATCTTGTTTTCTAGTTCATGAACTCTGAATATGGTTTTCCATGGTTGCCCACTTTCACATCAGGCAAATGCTGGGACTGTACCTTAATTAAGACTATGGATGCTTCCTTCCCTATCCCATCATCGTCATAAGACCTATCTGTGTCAGTGCAATGTAAAACAAAATTGTAAAAAAAATTACAAGTACGTATTAAACACTTTCAGCACTACCGTATTTTAACATGGGCTCTGGCAGTGAACTGGGTCTTTTTCCTGAAGTTTAATACATTATTTCATAACAGCAAAACATAGTACATATATGATTTTTGTATCATATGAAGGTATCAGCCATCCAAAATGAAGTTATCAGTCATGAAGTATATATCTCATGTACTTTAAATATAACAGTCCTATGAAAAACATTGATAATGTATGAAAAAAAATTTACAATCAAGTTATACCAATATGCCTGCTCAAACAATAAAAATGAACAATTTACTGTGGCTACTTAAGCTTAACAAACACAATTACTTTTGAAATACAAAATATACCCATTTAGTTTGTTTTGGTATAGTAGCCCTAAAAACATTAGGCAATGCACAGTCCAACCTTGCACTACTTGCATCATCACCTACTTTCTTTTTGCGGTACAGGTGAATCATCAGCCAGAGTCTAAATGAAAAATAAGTCCAAATTTCTGGAGAGGGGAAGTATTTTTCATCGTTTGTATTCGGGCTAAAATAATACAGTTTAAAACCTGTGTTCAAAAGTGATGTAACAAATAAAAATCTTGCCCAAACTATCACTTGATATGCGATCTGGTTCGTAAGCGGAGTCTTCGTCACTGTCATCTACAGTATTTCTGAACTTGCATCTCCCGATAAAATATCCAAGATATCATGATCATTGAGCTGGCACTAGGACATGCTTGCACAGTAACATGGTTGACAGCGCGACAGATTTGGTGCGCTCAGCATCTGGCACATCAAGTGCTTCGGTCGAGGGCACATCAAGGAGAAACTACTCTTTTTATAATTTCAGTTTGAACTTCCTGATAACTGCTGCATTCTAGTGAACACTAGATAAACTACTACCCCCCAAGCAAGGGACAGGAACCATACGGGATACATGCAGCTGGCTTTAAACACGTGCGAAAATCACACCCGTATGGCATAAGATGCCGTCCACAACCAGGAAAGCAGTTCGTCTGCATCCCGTACGGGCATAGTGTTGAAAGTGTTAAACTTTTATCACCAATCTGGAGAAGGAAACTAAATAGAGTTCTGAACTCTGGACAAAGAGAGTGTCTCTTTAGAAAAGAGTGGTGGAAAATGAAAAAATAATTTTAGCCTTGGTTACTTGTAATACCATTGGGGTCAGAAGATAACAAGAATTAACCAAGGTAGAACAGACTATAAAGATTAGAGAGTGAAGATTCTGGTCCTGGTAAGTTGAAGCGCTTCAAGGCAAGGTGTTAACCAAACACTGCAGATAGGCACCATCATTAGAGTGACTCAAGACTATGATTGGCACCAATCTGTTTATACGAGGAGGTATCAAATATAAACAGGATTATATTTGTTATTTAAATTCATTTATTGAAAAACACAAGACAATTACAATTTATTTTTCCACATAGTTTCCTGCTTTGGAAATGCATTTGTCCCAACGTATGGGCAGCTTTTTGATGCCCTCATCGTAAAAAGAACAGGGTCGTGTCACCAGCCAGTTGCGCACGAAGTCTTGCACACTCTTGCCATTTTCAAATCGTTGCCCTCCTAGAGCTTCTTTAAGTGGTCCAAACAAACGGAAATCGCAGTGTGATAAGTCTGGGCTGTCGTTTCCTGTAGCTTGGAGACAGTTAGAGCTGCAGTATGGGGCCTCGCATTGTCGTGGAGGAGGATGACCTGTCGAACCGGTTGGTCTCGTCTTTTGCGGCGATATGCAACCCTTGCCTTGTTCAGCAACTTGCAGTGGTAAGCAGCGTTGATTGTTGCGTCACTCATGCAAAAAAATCAATCAGCAATAATGCCTTTAACCCCATGAATTTTTTTCGTCTGTAATGCTGGTCCGAGGACGGCAATCGTGTTGCTGATTTTCCACACATTCTTGTCCTTCCTTGAACTTTTTATGCCAGGCAAACACATGCGTCCTTGACAATGTTTGATCACTGAACTGTGCAGTCAATCTCTGGCAAATTTCCACCGCTCTAACTCCTTCATGAGTAAGAAATTTTATAATTATGCGTTGCACAGCAGAGGGGTGCACCTGCTGCTCTGACATTGTGAGCGTTATTGACAACACGGCAGGAAATATCTAAAAGCACACTCTCCCCACTCCTAACGGTTCTGCCTAAGCATGGTAGAAGCACAGGGCCAGTCCTACCAACTGTTGATGTTCAGGAACAAAAATCCCATTTATATTTGATCGACTTCCGTAAATACAGCAGGCAGATGGAATCTGGAAACAATTCTGTAACTCATGCTAAGTGTATTCAGCCAGCATTGGACATCATTTACTTTTCTCTTAAAACAAGTCAGATAACAAAAGAAATGCATTTCACAATATTTGATTTGAAGATATAAAGGTAGACAAGAGCTGATATTCTTATACTTCATTTATGGAAAGTAAACCCCATGGTGCTGCAGCCCTGATGATCTGGGCCTACCAAGTGATTGCAGCTCAGCCTGAGGGCCTACGGATTACAAGGTGATGCATGGTCAGTGCAACGAATTCTCTCGGCCATTATTCTTGACTTTCTAGACCAGGGCCGCTATCTTATCAATAAGCTATTCAATTATTTTCACTTACACTGAATAGACCTTGAAATAGCTCTCAGATTCAGGTAAAAGCCCTGATCTGGCTGGGAATCAAACCCGGGGCTCTGGATAAGAGGCAGGCTTGCTAACGCTAGCCCACAGGACTGACATACTTAGTTTTTCTTTCTTTCTTTCTTTCTTTCTTTCTTTCTTTCTTTCTTTCTTTCTTTCTTTCTTAATCCATTTATGCTCCAGGGTTGTTTTTTTCCTTGGAGTCAGCAAGAGATCCCACCTCTACAGCCTCAAGGGCAGTATCCTGGAGTGCAAGACTTTGGGTTGGGGGATACAACTGGGAAGAAGGACCATTACCTAGTTCAGGTGGGCGCACCTGCTATGCTGAACAGGGCCTTGTGGGTGGATGGGAAGATCAGAAGGGATAGACAAAGAAACGGAAGGAAGCGACCGTGGCCTTAAGTTAGGTACCATCCCAGCATTTGCCTGGAGGAGAAGTGAGAAACCACACAAAACCACTTCAAGGATGGCTAAGGAAGGAATCGAACACCCCTCTACCCAGTTGACCTCCCGAGGCTGAGGGGACCCTTATGCCACTTTTCAAATTTAATGGCAAAGGTAGGAATCAAACCCGGGCCTCCGGAGGTGGCAGTTAATCACACTAACCACTACACCACAGAGAGGGACATACTTAGTTTATAATGGAAATATCTCTCCTTTCCTAATTTTAAATTTAAACCTGTATAGTATCAAAAATATAACTTGCTCCTTGTGTGAATGTTCAGCATCGAGGCCGTCGGTTCAGATGGTCCCGAATTAATTTTCCGTCTGAGTCAGGGATTTTAATCACATCAGGTTAATTCCTAACAGCTGTGAACTGGCATTTGGTACACAGTGGGTTGGAACCCCACTGTCAGTAGCCCTCAAGATGATGGCCATGGACACTTCCTTCACACTCCTAGCCCTTTCCTATCCCATCATTGCCATAAGACCTATGTGTGTCATTGCAACAGTAAAAAAAAAAAAAAAACTCAGCATTTAGACTGATACTTTCAGGGCCTAGATTAATGGATTCCTTCCAACATTGTTAGAACAGTCGTAATCATAGTCAATTGAGCTTCTCTTCTGTGAAATGTAAAGAGTCCATGAAATTTGGCTCTCTCATATGGCAAAAGCCCAAATGATGATATATCTGTCCCAGCATCTTGATGTAACACTTGATCAAACTCTGTCTTTCAAATAATAATTTTGTCAGAACATCAAAAATAATAATATCATCACAGGAAAGGCAAAGTATTGTAAGTGACTTTTTTGTCAAAATTGAGGTTACAAACTTTGTACGTCAATCGGACTCCACTGCATATGCTGGCAAAATATCATAAGCGTCAAGTGAATCTAGAGGGTAAAAACAATTTAAAAAAGAAATTATCCTAACCACCATCAGTAATATACAGAACACCAGGTTATCTTAACCCTCTTGGAGTCAGGAGCCGATCTGATCGGCCGCTCACTAGCAGCTGGAAGAGGCCAGAGCTCCGCCTGCACTCTACTACTGTAAAGTGCCAGGCCGTTTTTAGTAGAATTACGTGCATTTTAACATTCGCGTATATCTAACGGTGTATGTCAAATACCGGCAAGACATTTTCTATACGTCGACTACATAAAATAAACAACTGATTTAGAGTGATATAAATAATTAAAAAGTATTATTGTTGATATTATGGTTGTCGAAAACGTTTACTTTTAGGAAGAGAAAAACATTTTTGCACTTTCTTTCTCAATATCTACTTTGAAAATATCATCTACGATACAAAAGAATATACGTCTAAATGCAGAATTTATTTCTAAATATAATTCTATAAAATAATTATTTTGAACGCGAAAAATAAAAATATAAAAAATTAAAATTCAAACGTATGTCCCTAATGAAAATAAGACAATTTTACTCACCGATAAAATTCATGTATATATCGATGTATGGCAAACACTTAAGATAAATTTTATATATGTGGTGTAGATTGTATAAAAATAGTTCTGAGTTATTAAAAAGTAAAAAATAATAGTTGAGATTATAGTTTTTATTTTATCGGAAATCCCCTTTTCTAGTTTTCTGTTTCAGTATCTATTTTTAAAAACATTTTACAATACAATACAATATGCGTAATTAAAACATCTATGGCACTAAAGCCCTGATGGGCCTTGGTCTACTAAGCGAGCGCTGCTCAGTCCGAAGACCTGCAGTTTACGAGGTGACGCATGGTCAGTGGGACGAATTCTCTCGTTCATTATTCATGGTTTTCTAGACCAAGGTAGCTCTCTTAGCCTAAGATCTCTCCTCGATTGTCATCACTTAGGGTCACTTAGTTTGAGTGGACCTCGAACTAACACTCAGACCCAGGTAAAAATCGCTCACCTGTCCGGGAATCGAACCCATAACCTCCGAGTGAGAGGCAGGCACAGTACACTTGACCCATGGGGACCGGCATTTACGTAATGATACAGAATTAATTTATGAACAGAATAATTGCTCTGAACGAGAAAAAGAAAAACAAAAAATGCAAACACAAATTTACTATGTCACTAGTAAAAAAGAAGGAAAATGACAAAATAAATTTACTTACCGAACATTTTTGAGAAGAAGACCCGTCACCGCTATATAATGTTGTTCAAAGTTTGAGACCACTGTTGAAGCACTTAAGGTTATTTACACTAACACTAATCACTTATCACTAACACTAATCACTTATCACTAACACTAATAGGAACAATAAAAAGCGTAACGCAACGTCATATAAAATCTCTATTTTTTGTTCAAGTAGAACTTCAAATATATTTTGTTTATTTAGGGCACTTATGAAGAGCTGCACAATGTCCAAAATTTTATCCCCCACTTGTGATGGTGCTTATTCGGCATGTATTGGAGTAGTTGTGTATGGCATTTAGTTCCAACTAAACTTTCGTCTATGGAAAGTTGCTGATGAGGAGTATAATGATGTCTAAATAGCCTATTAGCATGATCTACAAGAGGCTGGAATCGAGCACAGGGATCATAGTTTGGAGAGCCAGGAGGAGAAAGCTTACTGTTGTCAACTAAATGAAAAAATTTCAAAATAAGCTGAAACCTATTCCTTGAGAACATTTCACTAAACCAAGGGGTAATGAAATGGTCTACAGTACTCCAGTACGAAACAATGGTAGGTTTTCTTATCAGTCCCATATTCATGATGACAGCTATGAACGCCCTTATTTCATCAATTGTAGTGCGTCTCCAACATCGAGAGCAGGAATTAGGTGACAGTTCATTACAAGTAAGGAGTTGGTCAGCGTAGCGATTGGTCTCTGTGACAATAAGGTTTAGCAGAGAAAAAGTGAAAAATAAATTGAAGTATGATATGGGCGGAGAATCAGGCGGAGGGGCATGTTTAGGTCCAGGAAGTTCCATGAACGAAACAGCAGGCTGAGGAACGTTGTCAGGTTCATTGGGAGAAATTTCCACAAAATGTTCTCCAGAGACATCATCATCATCATCATCATCATCATCATCATCATCGTCATCACTAGTTTCATCAACAACAGTATTCACAGTAGCTTTACTGCCATTAGAAACAATTAAAACGCCTCTTCTTTAGCTGTGGTGATCCCGGGGGCGTGTCTGGTATAATTTCATCACTACTCTCTGAACTAAATTCACTACCGCTATCCGATAAATCATCCGCGTTCACTTCGCATTGTTCCAAATATTCCATTAATTTATCGTCATCAATACCTGCTGAAAATATATCACGTGATCCACTTGCCATTCTGCTGTCAAGAATACACTCACTGCAAGAAGCAATCTTGTACTGACCGGTTAGCGGTATTTCTAAACACAGGAAACAACTCTTGTGAAAGCTAGAACACCCTCTTAGAAATTCCAAAGCAAGGTCAGGCACACAATACCTTGTAGCCCCTTTACTACAGGTTGTCACAAAAGTATGCACGTCACTATAGACTGCCAAAAAGTATGTATATCACAGAATTTCCAGCCGGCCGATGTAATCGGCTCTGGCAACTTCCGCACGGATATTTAAAGGCCGATCTCATCGGCTCTGGCAATTTAAAGGGCGGACGCTCGCAGTACCGCCTGGCTCCAAGAGAGTTAAGCACCAATCATTACATCTTAAGCACCTGAATTACAATCTTGTAATTTGCATACAGATTATTGTACGCGATAAGTTTTAATTCTGGAGGGAACGTGAGATGTGTCAGTTTCAGTGTTCGTGACTGTTGTCGGTCATTGCAGTTTTATTTTTTATTTTTATGCTAGTTGCTTTACGTCGCACTGACACAGATAGGTCTTATGGAGACGATGGGACAGGAAAGGGCTAGGAGTGGGAAGGAAGCGACCGTGGCCTTAATTAAGGTACAGCCCCAGCATTTGCCTGGTGTGAAAATGGGAAACCACGGAAAACCATTTTCAGGGCTGCCAACAGTGGGGTTCGAACCTACTATCTCCCGAATACTGGATACTGGCCGCACTTAAGCGACTGCAGCTATCGAGCTCGGTGGTCATTGCTGTGGTAAACATTTTTTTTTAACTGCCTCAAATCTATTTTGGCGCCTGCTGGCAGACCTATCACATGTTGATTGACAGCTAGTATACTAGTGGAATGCAGAAGAGGGATGGGAAGAGAAGAGAAGGTGTTGCTTGTTGTAACAGACTTGACTGAACAAGTATGGTCAGTAGCTAAACAAATCAGTTCACTGTCAGTACATATTCCTATCGTTCGTGCCCAAAGTGAATTATACTGCTGAATATTCTAAACTGAAGTTTGCGACAACAAGAGGAGAAACGCAAGATATTGTCCAGTGTTCATAGTTTTAAGAATAAGGAAGCTGAGGACAGAACAAATAAAACACAAGAACAGTATAGAAAGAAGTTGTTAAAAGTACAACAAAAAATAGCAGATGCAGCAAAAGTGTTGTAGAGGATGGTCAAGAGAATTTTATCTGAGCAAGTTGGCCATGTGGTTATAGTTGAGCAGCTGTGTGCTTGCATTCAGGAGGTAGGCAGTTTGAATCCTACTGTCAGCAACCCTGAAAATGGTTTTCTGTGGTTTTCCATTTTCACACGAGGCAAATGCTGGTGGGGCTGTACCTTAATTAAGGCCACAGTGGCTACCTTTCTAATCCTAGCCCTTTCTTATTTCCCCGTTGCCAAAAACCTTCAAGGTGTTAGTGTGTCGTTAAACAAATAGCCAAAAGGAAATTTGTAGAACAGAGACAGTACGATACTGAAAAGGCTTCATTTAGTACACCAGCAAAAACATGGAAAGGGAAAAAGCATGTAACAGATTTTAAAGATTTTGATGCACAATCCATGAATTCTACGTTCTTCAGAAAACACCTCCATCAATATCTAAATTACAATCTGTGTCAAAACAGAGGATTGGTTTCCAACATTACTTATGACTAGAGCCCGGATTTCCATGCACTATCAAATCTCAAAATATGCATGCATTCATGCACTATCATATGGCAAAACATGCACAATAAATTGAAAAATATGCACTATCAAAATTATGTTCCTTTTGAAACTTTGTACAACAACTACCGTAATTTCTCCAAGTTGCCTTGATTTGACCTCATCCATTTATATGTCAGCATGTTCTTAAGCACAGAAAATGATCTTTCTACGTTGCAAGAAGTGACAGGTGCCTGTACATAACTGAAGACATTTGGGACAAAGTGAAGTCAAATTGTACGTCTTTTGCATTTTCACCACAATACATCTTTTATAAGCTTGATGAATTCAGAATAAGGATTTCAACAGATCACTTTGTTCAACCTATCTCTAGCTGCCACAGCTACTTCTCTGTGTGATGACTGCAGACACATTTGAATGTCCCCAATAACTGGTAACGATTGCCTGCTACGATAACAAAGACCTGTGATGAGTGAGAGTGCCGGGTAGGAAATTCCAGAACAAGAGGATTCAGTGCAATACCACGGTTTGTAAGCTGCTATCTTAGTAATGCAGCATCACAGAAGTGTGATACAAGTTTTGTTTTGTTCGTCTAACATAGGCAAAAAAATGAGCCCTCAATGAGTAATGCACAATTTTACAGTTCAGTTTATAACAGTGCATAACTGGGACACCTTATTCCTAAGAATTACAGAGATTGAAGTGAGACCTTCCGTCTTATGTCAGTGTTTACTCAAACAACAGATAAGAAAGTGCTTAGTTAATTGGATTATAGACCTCTACCATATGTACTAACTTTGGTTGTCACTTAGGATGCCAGGAATACATTCTCTCCATCTCTCAGTAATAGACATACTCTATAACATGGAAAAATGGTCTCAATTTCTGCAAACCAACGTTCATAAATTTGCACTCTTCTGCAAGTTCATATTATACATGCGCCAAAGTCAGAAGAAAAGTCATTAAATGCAATATTAAGCATCCAAATATTTGCTATTGAATCCAAAATTTTCAAAATATGCATTATCCATGAATTTTCTCCTAAAAAGACCAAAACATACAAACATGCAGGAAAAAAAAGAACAGTTATTTGGGATCGTTAAACCATAACACGAGTATCTGTAAAGTTTGAGAACTGTAACCAGCTTATTTAAGAACATGCATTTGCATGGAAATCTGGGCTCTACTTATGAGTCTAAAACCAGTGATCTATTACCACAAATGGATGAGGAGGACAGATCAATGTTCTTTTCTTGACGTACTGTAATCAGTGTAAATTTTTACTTTCATTCTCATATTGTAGTGTAATAAACCAATTTTCCTATTTTTTAAAATCTACATTTCTTAATACAATCATTTTAAGAAAATCTTTTATTTTTCTCATGCCTTATAGGTAGTCCTTCAAACCAATCCCTCCAAAATATTATAAATGCTACAAAAGCTACCATGAGAGGACCCCTTTGTTAAACAATGCACTTGACAACCCCTGGCAAACAATCACAAGTGACATTCATAACTTTAAAATACGTAGGTGGTTTGAAAAGTTCTCAGAATGTACTAGAATTAAGTATCTTACCTCAGTGGAACTGCTTTTATTTTTCAACATAGTCTCCCTGTAGACTAATGCATTTAGTCCAGCGATGTTCCAATGCCTTGATCCCATCTCGAAAATGAGATTCCTCCAGGCCTGCAAAATACCTCTCCAATTCGGCTGTCAGTTCTTCCCTTGTAGAAAATCTCCATCCACCGAGGAAAATTTTGAGCTTGGGGAATAGATGAAAGTCTAGTGGTGCCAAATCAGGTGAATAAGGTGGATGTGGCAACAATTCGTACCCCAGTTCATGAAGTTTTGCCATGGCAATTACACTTGTGTGCGACAGAGCGTTGTCCTGATGAAAGATGACCTTTTTCCTTGCCAAACCAGGCCTTGTTTCTCGTATCTTTTCCTGTAGTTGGTCTAGGAGGTTTGCATAGTATTGCCCGGTAATTGTTTGGCCAGTAGGAAGATAATCTATCAGCAGAATGCCTTTTGCATCCCAGAAAACTGAGGCCATGACCTTTCCGGCCGAACGCACTGCCTTTGCTTTCTTTGGTGGTGGTGAATCAACATGTTTCCACTGCTTTGACTGCTGTTTTGTCTCTGGGGTATAGTAGTGGAATCAAGTTTCATCTGTAGTCACAAACCAGTGCAAAAAATCTTGTTGGTTGCACTGAAAACGGGACAGACTTTGTTCGGACATTTCCAATCTGGTGTGTTTATTGTCCAATGTCAAGAGCCGCGGCACCCATCTTGCGGATAGTTTTTCAACCCAATTCTTCGGTTAAAATATAATATACCCATTCAGAAGACATCTCTACAGCTTCAGCAATCTCCCGAACTTTCAGTCGACGATCCTCCATGACCATTTTATTCACTTTTGCGATAAATTTTGGGGTCGTAACACTTTTTGGCCGTCCACTACGCGGATCATCATCCAAGCTCTCCCAACCAAATTTAAACTTGCTGGTCCACTTGGAAACAGTTGAAAATGAAGAGCAGAGTCCCCCAGTGTGTTCTGAAAGTCGGCATGAATTTCCTTTGCTTTCATACCTTTCTTTACAAAGTATTTAATCACTGCTCGAATCTCAGTTTTTTCCATTGTCACAAATCGCTACGCGGGAACAACAACAAAGAGTCGTCACTACCACACTCCTGCAGCTAGAGCACTGACGTGCCACATGTTCACTCACAAAGGATGTGTGATTATTGCGTGGGAACCTCGTTGCTCTAGCACTGACATCTAACGGTGATTCTGAGAACTTTTCAAACCGTCCTCGTAAGTTCCTTTTTGCCAGTAATTTTTTTTTGCTACTTGCTTTACGTTGCACCGACACAGATGTCTTATAGCGATGATTTTGCTATGATTGAATAAATATGTAACGTAATATATGACAAGAATGTGAAAAATTCATTTTTGGAGTAAGTATTCGACTCGCTAATTGTTTTTGTTATCTCTTTTAAAATTCATATTTTCTCACTTAGGATATTTGCCTTTCCAGAGATTATATTATTATTATCATCATTTTTTGATTCATGCACTCCCATACTAGGGATCTTCTGTCTAGTCTGTATATTTTTTGTTTAGATTTTTCAGTACATTTGTGTTTGTTTATTAGAGTTTTGTATTTTGCTCTGTTGGCCCTGCGGTGTAGGGGTAGCATGCCTCCCAATACACAGAGGCCCTGGGTTCAGTTTCCAGCCAGGTCAGGGATTTTTACCTGGATCTGAGGGCTGTTTCGAGGTCCATTCAGCCTACATCATTACAACTGAGGAGCTGTCTGATGGTGAGATGGTGGCCCCGGTCTAGAAAGCTAAGAATAACAACTGAGAGGACCACACGACACCTCATAATCTGCAGGCCTTAGGGCTGAACAGCAGTTGTTTGGTAGGCCCTTTAGGGTTATTGTGCCATTGGAAGAGGGGGATCTTTTGCTCTATCTTGATTTTTTTTTTTTGGCATTGCCAATTTCTTGTAGGTATTTAATTATTTCTACTAGCCAACTGTGTTGCAATTTTTCAGGGATATTGCTGTTTAGAATTTTCTTTCTTAAGATCGACTGGTATTGACCAATGCAATTTATGCATTATCAGCGCACTGTACTGGAATCAAACCGCAGATTTCGAAATGGACCAAAGAACATCAAAAGTGACTACAATCAGAAAAGGTGTTCATTAGGGTTGTGTGCTGTCAACTCTCTTATTCAACATTTATTCTGAGGCAATATTTAGAGAGGTGTTATTGGAGGAAAACAGCGGGATAGTTATAAATGGACAGGCAATTAACAATATCAGGTACGCAGATGATACTGTTGTCATAGCAAATGAATTACCTGTTCTCCAACGCATGACAGACAAATTAGTCCATCGCAGTGAAGAGTTTGGCCTGTTTGTCAATGCTTCCAAGACCAAAGTTGTGGTCTTCTCTAAAAGAAAAATTAAAGCAACCCTGTCAATAAAAGGCAGTAAGATTGAACAAGTATCCTCCTTCAAATACTTGGGTACTGTGCTAGATGAGGAATGTGATTCCAAGAGAGAGATAAAATCTAGAATAGAACAGGCCAGGAGACAATTGAATGGATGAAAACCATAACGGTATAAGTGACATTTAAAAAAAAAAAAAAAAAAAAGTTAAGTGCAGGATGTAACTCCGGGAGGATGTATCCTTTCACCAGCAAAGAGATACAAGTGATAGCGGTAATATTCTGCGCTCTAGTGATGGGTGGTATAACTACAAATAGCATGCTTTATATGAGTGTTGAAGACGTTTAAATGCCTTTTTCTCTGAATGACCAAAATGCTACTTATACCATTATGGTTTTCATCCATTCACTTTTTTAGCATGAAACAGCTATTTACAAAATCGGATCTAAGTGTGCAATTAAGAATGTGAATGATTCAGTGCTATGTATTCTCCATTTTTCTCATTGGATATGAAAGCTGGACATTTGACCTAAATCTAGAAAAAAGAATTGATGCTTTTGACATGTATCTATATTGGCGCCTACTCCGAATACTTTGGGTGCTGAAAATTTCAAATGACGAAGTCCTTCATCGCATGAAGAAACAAAAAGAAAAGAACTACTACTTACTGTAAAAAAAAAAAAGAAAAACCCAGTATCTAGGGCACATTATGAGAGGCGAGAAGTACCAGCTATTACAACTCATTATTGAAGGTAAAATACAGGGGAAAAGGTCTGTTGGCAGGAGGAGGAATTCATGGTTGAAGGACAATCGAAGATGGCACAACTGCACTTCAGTAGATGCTTTCCATGCTGCAACATCACGTCCTGAGCTGGCTATGTGGACTGCCAACCTCCGCTAGGATAAGGCACCTCAAGAAGAAAAGAAGCTTATTTTTATCCACTCTGTACAGGTGATCATAACATTTTAATCATATTTTTCTGATTGTATATATGGATTTTTCATCCATATTCCATTTCTGTATTTGGTCCTAAGATTTTTTCGAGAACATTTCTCTCTCTTTATTTGAGGTCTGCTACCAATTATCAGAGTATCACATTCAAAAAAAGCACTTCTGGTTTGATGATTGTGTTGTTTACATCATAATTTTTTATTTTGTGAAAAAGATTATTGGTTATATCTGTTCCAGGTGATTTCACTTTCACTTTTTGTGATTGTACAATTCTTTTTTTGGTTACTGATTTGAAGCTTTACATAGATTGACTAGTAATTAAATTATCCTCTTACTGAGTGAATTGGCCATGCAGTTAGGGTTGTACAAATGTGAGCTTGCATTTGGGAGATAGTGGGTTTGAACCTAACCGTCGGCAGCCCTGAAGATGGTTTTCCGTGATTTCCCATTTTCACACCATGCAAATTAAGGCCATGGCCATTTTCTTCCCACTCCTAGCCCTTTCCTATCCCATCACTGCCATAAGACCTATCTGTGTTGGTGCAACGTAATGCAAATTGTAAAGAAATAAAAATAAAATAAATTATCCTCATCATTAAATAAATCTCCCTCTGTACATCAGTGATAGAGTGTCAGCCTGTGGCTCCCTAGATCATGGATTCAAACCTGGCAGAGGCAGTTAGATTTGTGAAGGGCAGAAGAAAGTCCATTGAACATTGCATGTTATGCGCTGTCGGCATGTAAAAGATGTCTTTTAACACATTTGGTGTTTCTCTAACAAAATTAAGACTCAGCCATAGTTCACTCAACAGAGATTCAGTTTAATCTACCACCGGATAGAGTAAAATGGAACATCAAAACTGTTGCACAGGCAGCATCAATGGCATCAGATTAAAATGCCTGCACATGTTACCTTAGGCCACATTATCATTATTATATAATTCGCTGGGGCCATCAAGGACCACGTTAAGTCTTGTTGCATTTGACACTGAACTTGGCCTTCTTTAGAACCCAAATTTCCCTCATTCTTTGTGAGTGAGCCTGCTTACGCTCCTCTGTCCAAGGGGCACCGTGTCTTCTCTTCGGTTGCTCGTCTCAGTTTAGCCCGTTCGTCAATATTTTCTTGCGGAAGAGATCTCTGTTAAGGGCGTCTTCAGCTGAGATATGTAGCATTTGCAGGTCTTCTTTGGTATTTCTAAACCAGGGAATTGTGGTTTTGGGGTTTGAATCAAAAAAGTGAAAGATTTCTTTAGTTAACTTTCTTCCGTCCATTCTTTTCAGATGACCGTAAAATCGTGCCCGTCTTTTTCTGATTGTGTCGGTAATTTTCTTTTTTTTTTGCTGTAGACTTCCTTGTTGGATCTCTTTTGATGGATTACATTTCTGTAATTTGATCCCAAGATTTCTCTCACAATTTTGCGTTCTCTTTTCTCCAGTTCTTCAAGGAGTCCTTTGTTGGCATTTAGAGACAGGGTTTCAGCTGCATATAGAACTACTGGCTTCAGAACTGTTTCATAGTGACGTATCTTAGTGTTTTGGGAAATGCATTTTTTGTTGTAGATTGTGCAGGATGTTTGGTAGGCTATTTCCAGTTTGTGTACTCGCTCCTGAAGTGCTTCTTTGTCCAGTCCATTTTTCATGATGATCTCACCCAGGTATTAGAATTTGTCTACTCGGGTGATGTCCCCGTATTTTGTATGGAGTTTTGGTGGAGCCTCTTTGATGTTAGTCATTACTTCTGTTTTCTCAGACGATATCTGCAAACCAGTTTGTTCGGCAATTTCCTTGAGCTCTAGCGGTTTCTATGTCGTTTGAGAGAACAGCAATATCATCGGCAAATGCTAAGCAGTCTGTTGTGATCCCCTTGGATTTGGTTCCTATTCTCAATGGACTGTAGTTAGTTTCCTGTAATCTCACCCGCCAGGTTCTGATGATCTTTTCAAGAACACAGTTGAAAAGTATCGGGGATAGGCCCATCACCTTGTCGGACTCCTGTTTTGATGTCAAAGGAATGCGAGAGACATCCGTGGAACTTCACCTTGGATTTTGTATCGGTCAGGGTGGCTCTAATTAATGCCAGCAGTTTCAAATCAACTCCAAATTCATTTAAGATGTTTAGCAGGACTTCCCGGTCAATGGAGTCGTACGCTTTCTTAAAGTCCACAAAGACAGACACATACTGCTTGGACCTTAGTGTACAATAACTGATGATCGTTTTGAGATTTTGGATCTGTTCAGCTGTTGAGCGACCTTTTCTGAACCCTCCTTGGTATTCACCTATTTGATGTTCGACTTGTGCTTCTAAACGCTCCAGGATGGCAAGTGATAGAATTTTGTAAGTCACGGGTAGCAAAGATATTCCTCTGTAGTTGTTGATGTTCTTCATGCTGCCTTTTTTGTGTAATGGATGGATCAAAGCTATTTTCCAATCTTCGGGTAGGGTCTCCTTGTTCCAAATTTCTTCTATTTGCTTTTGCAAGATATCAAGTGATTGCTCTTGGGCATATTTCCATAGTTCTGCTACTACTGAGTCTTCCCCCGGCGCTTTGTTATTTTTGAGACGGGCAATGTGGCGCTTGATTTCATCTCTGTCGGGTGGTCTGGAATCTGGGTACCTGAGTAAGGGTTCCTTAGTCTCAATGGCGCTTTGCGGTTTAGAGCAATTAAGTAAATTCTTGAAGTAATCTGCCAGAATGCTGCAATTTTCTTCATTTGACGTCGCCAGTGTACCGTCCTTTCACTCAAAGCATAAAGATGGTGGTTTATAGCCAGTGAGTTTGCGCTTGAAGGCTCTGTAGTACTCTCTGCTTTCATTCTTCCTAAAGTTTTGTTCTATCTTTTCAATGAGAGATTTTTCGTATTTACGTTTCTCAGTTCTGAACACCCTAGCTGCTTGGGCACGTTGGGTTTTGTAGGTTTCCCAATCATTTTCTGATTTCGTAGAGTAGTACTGTTTCCATGCATTGAGTCTTTCTTGGAGGACTGATTCGCAGGTACCATTCCACCAGGCATGCTTTTTGCTTCTTTTGATTTCTGCAACGTCTTTGGCAGCCTCAACAAGGAGACTTTTGGCGTTGTTAAAGTCACAGTCCTTTGGTCTAGCCTTCTCCTGGAACTCCTCGACCCTTTGCCGAAGTTTATCATTGTCAAAGCATGTGATCTGTTTGGTTGTCTTCCTTGTGTTTGCGGGAATTGGCTTGAATTTGATGAGAGACATATAATGATCTGAGGCCACATTGATGCCTTTCTTTACCTTGACATTCATAATCATAGAGTAGGTGAAGCTTTGTCTGACCCTGTAATAGTTGAGAGGGGAGTTCCTCAGGGCAGTGTTATCGGACCTTTATGTTTTCTTATATATATAAATGATATGAGTAAAGGAGTGGAATCGGAGGTAAGGCTTTTTGCGGATGATGTTATTCTCTATAGAGTGATAAATAAGTTACAAGATTGTCAGCAACTGCAACGTGACCTCGAAAATATTGTGAGATGGACAGCAGGCAATGGTATGTTGATAAATGGGGCTAAAAGTCAGGTTGTGAGTTTCACAAATAGGAAAAGTCCTCTCAGTTTTAATTACTGCGTTGAAGGGGTGAAAGTTCCTTTTGGGGATCATTGTAAGTAACTAGGTGTTAATATAAGGAAAGATCTTCACTGGGGTAATCACATAAATGGGATTGTAAATAAAGGGTACCGATCTCTGCACATGGTTATGAGGGTGTTTAGGGGTTGTAGTAAGGATGTAAAGGAGAGGGCATATAAGTCTCTGGTAAGACCCCAACTAGAGTATGGTTCCAGTGTATGGGACCCTCACCAGGATTACCTGATTCAAGAACTGGAAAAAATCCAAAGAAAAGCAGCTCGATTTGTTCTGGGTGATTTCCGACAAAAGAGTAGCGTTACAAAAATGTTGCAATGTTTGGGTTGGGAAGAATTGAGAGAAAGAAGAAGAGCTGCTCGACTAAGTGGTATGTTCCAAGCTGTCAGCGGAGAGATGGCGTGGAATGACATTAGTAGACGAATAGGTTCGAATGGCGTCTATAAAAGTAGGAAAGATCACAATATGAAGATAAAGTTGGAATTCAAGAGGACAAACTGGGGCAAATATTCATTTATAGGAAGGGGAGTTAGGGATTGGAATAACTTACCAAGGGAGATGTTCAATAAATTTGCAATTTCTTTGAAATCATTTCGGAAAAGGCTAGGAAAGCAACAGATAGGGAATCTGCCACCTGGGCGACTGCCCTAAATGCAGATCAGTATTGATTGATTGATTGATCTCAGGGCTGTTTCTCCTGGAGATTGCAACATGATCAATTTGGAACTCTCCGAGAGCTTGGACGGGAGAACGCCAAGTCATTTGCTTTCTGGGTAGATGGCGAAAGTGGGTCGACATGACCTGCAGGTTGTGATTTTCGCAAATGGACACCAGTCTTTTGCCGTTGGGATTGGTTCTTTTGTGAGCAGGGTAATTTCCTATAATTTTCTTGTACTTCTGTTCACGACCTAGTTGGGCATTGAAGTCACCCAAAAGAAGCTTGACATGGTGTATGGGGATTTTGTTTAATTTTTCATCCAGTAGATCCCAGAAATTATCAACTTCGTCTGGATCAGACTTGTTCTTATCGTTTGTAGGAGCATGTGCGTTAACTAGGGTGTAGGTTTTGTTCGCGCATTTAATTGTGAGTATAGACAATCTATCATTCACAGGTTCGAGATTTGCAACCGATTTAAGGATCTTGGTTCTAACAGCAAACGCGGTCCCAAACATCACAGCTCCATTGAGGATTCCTCTTTGCACTTTACTCTTGAAAAATCGGTAGCCTTCGGATACAAAAATCTCTTCATCTGGGTACCTTGTTTCCTGTAGGGCCATTATGGATATCTGATTTTTGTGAAGAGCTTTAGTGGGGGTTTTCAGCTTGCCAGTTTGTGTAAGTGAATTTATGTTGAAAGTTGCTAGAAAGGTTTTAGATTTTGGCCTGAGTTTTTGACTCTTCGGGGTACACCGAGATGCTCCGACTCGTCTCTTGCATGATGTCGAGTCTCCCCCAGAATCCGAACGAGACTCGTGCGCCATGGCGTTCACGATGAGGGATTTATCCGAAGATTTACCCCCTGGGGTATGTTTCTTGAAATGTTGTGCCATCATGCTTTTTGACTTGACTTTGCTTTGGACGGGTACCCGTCCTTTTACAACTAGGGTTGTTAGCCCTAGAGGTTGCCTCAAGATATTTTCTGGCTTCTGGTCATTTACCAGTCTTCGCCGTAACACTGACAAGGGACCAGTTTTTTTTTCACGGTGGTATTTTATTTCCCTACTACCCTCTGACTGCCGGCGGCAGAGCCAGCGAGCTTCCCCAATTCCAATGGGACGTGCCCGATGGAGGTAACCAGTAAATCCTCACACGGGTATTATTATTATTATTATTATTATTATTATTATTATTATTATTATTATTATTATTATTATTATTATTATTATTATTATTATTATTTGATATGTTATGCCCAACTAAAAGCCCATCTGAACTTATTAGCACTTTTTAGGTTCTTCTTCTCTTTGCAATGTTTTTCATCTGCTTGCTGTGTTCCTTTTTACATTGTTTAGTCCATCCTGTATTTAGTTGGGTGGGCTTTACAGAAAATTTGTGTTTGTGAATTAAGATTATGAATTTTATTCTAACTTGTAAGGTTTCTTCATTAATGCCAATTTCATTTAGGTCTTCACTGATTTGTTTTAGCTAATTATTGTGGTTTTTCATTGATAAGGCTAAGTTTACAATTTTCTTTGTGAACCTGTTATTATCCCTTCTATATAAGTGACCATAAAATTTTCATCATCATTTCCTGATTTTATCTGTGATTTTTTTGTAACTTGATAGATTTCAGGAGTTTTCTTTTTCATCCAAATTCCATTTTTGCTCTTTGGTCCTAAGATATTCCTAAGGATTTTTCTTTCTTGTTTTTCTGATCATCTTTATTCAAGATCTGCCACCATTTATAATAGTTTCAGATGCATAAAGTGTTTCTGTTTTAACTACTGTGTTATGTCATCCTAAAATGTTTATTTTCGATGTAGTGTTGGTCAATGTTTGCTTGATCAATTATCTTGTCGTCTTCTTCTTCTTCTTCTTCTTCTTCTTCTTCTTCTTCTTATTATTATTATTATTATTCAGGCTTATTTGTCTACTATCATTATTATTAATAGTATTAGTATTACATCTGTGTCTGTTAGGTATCAGCTAAGAGCCCAGAGACTGTTTGGATCCTCAAATACCACAACCACAGCCTATGTGGTTAGGGAAACTGCAAAAACCAATGGCAGCATCAAAACGAGGCATACTAGGCAAGATGAGAAGTAAGGTAGTTTGCCATTGGTTTCTTCACTGGGCGAGAAAGTGCTATTGCAGTACAATTAATCCTATGAGTAACACCTTGCATATCAGTCAGACGCACTAGTCAAGCTTTAAATGTCATTACTCAGCACCACCCATTTCCCAGCAGCTTCCGTATTGTCACAGCCATGGATGAGACTGGGACTTCAATAGAAGCTACACTTTGCTCTATCCTGTGCCATGAGACAGATGCTCAAGTACTGCATCTATCAAAAAATGGCAACAGGCAGTATTTCATATCATTGTAAACTGTTAAGAGACTGGGATTAGTCCCAGTATAAAAGGGATACCAAATAAAACTTTCTTAGGTGTTCTAGGGCTATTATCCCATTTCAAATGTAAGTATATTTGATTTGATCAATCAGTCACCTCTGATCTGTATTTAAGACTGCCATCCAGGTGACAAAATCCCTATCTTTTATTAAAAGTGTCAAAGATGTTGGAATTTTATCGAACATCTACCTTGGTAAATTATAATCCCTAATTCCTCTTTCTATAAACAATTATTTACCCCTATTTGTCCACTTGAATTCCAACTTTATCTCCATATTACGATCTTTCCCCCTCTTTTCAAAACTCTATTCAGGCTTATTTGTCTACTAATATCATTATATGCAACCTCTCCGCTGACCGCTCGGAACATACCACTCATTGTTACAACTATTCATTGTTATGATCCGTATTGAAAATGACTAAGAATGAGCAAGTACAATTTGAGGGTCCACCTGTTCAATACTCATAAAATCCATTTATAATTACCATATTTCATTATCATTTTATTCGCAGAGCATGTTTCATCTGATATTTGAACATCATCAGCTGCTACCTACTGATGAAGATTAAAATTGAAATTAAATTTAAACACAGGTTTTTAAGGAGTACTGCTGATGCTTAAAGTAACCTGTCTAGAATACAATGATTAAAACATTTAAGTCGATAAAACCTCATAATACAACTTCTTGCTTGTAACAGTTCTTATAAGAGTACAATTATTTAAAGAACGCTTGTAAAAAGCAACGATAGCTAATCACATAAATGGGATTGAAAATAAACAGTACAGATCTCTGCACATGGTTATGAGGGTATTTAGGGGTTGTAGTAAGGATGTGAGGAGGCTCGTACACAACCGCACCCAGCTTGCTGGAGCAAAGAAATGATGATGATGATGATGATAATGATGATGATGAGTAAGGATGTAAAGGAGAGGGCATATAAGTCTCTGGTGAGACCCCAACTAGAGTATGATGTATGGGACCATCACCAGAATTACTTGATTCAAGAACTGGAAAAATCCAAAGAAAAGCAGCTAGATTTGTTCTGGGTGATTTCTAACAAAAGACTAGCACTAGAAAAATTTTGCATAGTTTGGGCTGGGAAGACTTTGGAGAAAGGAGATGAGCTGCTCAACTAAGTGGTATGTTAATTCAACAATGATGCAAAATATTATTGTCTTGTCTTATTAAATTTTTGTATCATTGTTGAATTAATGTACATTTCAATACGGACCAGTCATGAGATTTGTAACATGTAAGTGGTATGTTCCAAGCTGTCAGTGGCAAGATGGTGTGAAATGACATTAGTAGGTGAACAAGTTTGAGTGGTGTCTTTAAAAGTAGGAAAGATCACAACATAAAGATAAAGTTAAAATTCAAGAGGACAAATTGGGGCAAATATTTATTTATAGGAAGGGGAGTTAGGGATTGGAATAACTTACCTAGGGAGATGTTCAATAAATTTCCAATTTCTTTGCAATCATTTAAGAAAAGACTAGGAAAAAACAACAGGTAGGGAATCTGCCACCTGGATAACTGCTTTAAATGCAGATCAGTAGTGATTGATCTTGACTTGATATGGATTTAAAGAGATTAAAAATCGTGTAGAGCTCTATGGCTGGATGGTTGTCAAGTATTCTTAACATGGAGCTTAAAAATGATTGTGTTGAATAGGGCACTCCTGAAGTTGTTAATAAAATGGATCATGTATATTCTTATGCATGTATATCTGTGGACATATGGTACATGTACGAGGGTAATCCCAAAAATAAGGTCTCCAATTCTTTTATAAATACAGAACTCTGTTCGTGTGGCTGTTGGTCACAATATTGTGAAAAGTGTTTCCCGTGCTCACATATAAACATGCACACGCCGCGCTGAGGCACTCAGTCTTGGCTTGGCAGCCGTTGAGAATGGAGCTCCCGTTGGATGTTACCGCCAAGTGCGAAGTGCGCGCAAAAGGTACTGAACCGATAGAAATCCATCGCCAATTGACGGAAGTGAATGGTGAGTCGTACATGGAAGTCAAAAATGTTCGTAAGTGGTGTAGAGAGTTTGAAGCTGGTCGGACTGAAATTCACAACAAACGAACAAAGGAGCAGGAAACCGTCAATTTCCGTTGAGACAGTCGTGAAGGTTGAGCAAATCATGCGTAAAGATTGGCGGATCACCCTGGATGACCTCTGCACTTTGGTTCCTGAGGTTTCCCGAAGCACCGCTAACAACTTCCTGAACAGCATGGCGGTGAGCTGGAATGACATGGGCATACAAGAACTGTCACAGTGTCTACAAAAATGCATCAACCGAAATGGTGATTATGTAGAAAAATAGCTAAATGTTCAAGCTGTAAAATGATGTAAACCATTGTAGAAATAAACTGGTCTATGTATTTATAAAAAATAGGCGACCTTATTGTTGGTATTACCTTCGTAGTTCCTTTAAGTCCCCTATATATTTGTTTTCTCCCCGCAGCCAGATACTACACCAGACGCAAGATGGCAGGCAGCAAGGCATGTGACGGCACTTGAATGAGCTGCAGGGAGGATAAAGCTAAGGAACACACCAAAGGATGTTTCCTGCTAACCTTGTGAACATTTCAATATCTGCAAACCATCAGATTGGGCAGGTGCCATCACTGTTAACAGGCTGATTGTGCCACGGGTTTTATTTTTGTGCTAGGTTCCTTTCTTTCATCTTACCAGTCTAACATCCCTTCGTTAATTCTTGTTATCTTCTAAATCTGACAGTACCTGGTTTGTGCAACCATGGTAATATTCCAGTTCCCCACCAATCATAGCTCTTTCTTTACACAATACTATCATTCTTTGAGAGGAACCCTTCGAAGAATACCCAGTTCTTATTTTTTAAAATCTTTTTTACAATTTGCTTTATGTTGCACTGACACAGAGAGGTCTTATGACAACGATGGGATAGGAAAGGGCTAGGAGTGTGAAGGAAGTGTTCATGGGCATGGAAAACCATCTTTGGGGCTGCCGACAGTGGGGTTCAAACCCAATATCTCCCGAATTGAGGCTCACGGCTGCACAACCCTAACTGCACGGCCACTTGCTCGGTACTCAGTTTTTAAAAATTTGATGTATATATTGTATTATGTTTACCCTTTAAGTTTAAATATTATACAGAATGCTTTCCTTCTCTTTGAGAGAAGCATGCAGAACACAGTGTGAGATTTTGGAAGACACTTTCCAAATTCCTGTATTGTGATCCCTCTGAGTTGTGAAATCTAAGAAATAACCTGATAAGGCTTCCTGCCTCTAGCATGAATCATACCCATGTTTCGAATTTCTCATCCCGGATGAAGACAGCTGTCAAACTTACTAAGTCATGAATCATCCTTTTCACAGAGATCTGTCTCACACAGTTCTAATTACAGTTTAAAGAGGATATTCACATTCAGATAGAGGTTTGAAATTTTCTGTCCTCATAGCTATATGTTAGTAACACATATCAAAATATGTTTTGTATCCCCTCTGTAAGTTCAATAGTCTCTGATGTTCAATAATAATAATAATAATAATAATAATAATAATAATAATAATAATAATAATAATAATATGGTCTCAGGAGGCCATGATATCTAAATGGCATTGCCACTGGCTTCTCACCAAGGTAGCCCTGGCAATGAATGTGGGAAGGTCACATCACCGTGGTTCAGATTTCATGTAAAATTAGAGATCCCACAGCTATGATCAAAATATCAACTAAATAAAATTGCAAGCTTACTTCTTATGGTCTCAGCTACCATGAATAGGCATCATCACCACTGATTTGTGTTTATGGCAGTCGCCCATGTGGCAGATTCCCTATCTGTTGTTTACCTAGTCTTTTCTTGAATAATTGCAAAGAATTTGGAAATTCATTGAACTTCTCTCTTGGTAAATTATTCCAGTCCATAACTCTCTTCCTGTAAATGGATATTTGTGCCAATTCTCCTCCTGTATTCCAAATTTAGCTTCATAAATTGTGATCTTTCCTACTTTTAAAACCACCACTCAAACTTGTTTGTCTACCAATGTCATTCCACGCCATCTCTCCACTGACAGCTCGGAATATACCGCTTAATAATACCAATATAGTTGGTCCGTTGAAAATCCACAATGTTTCCAGTCCTTTGACAGGGTCAGGAATGGAATGAATATAGCCCCATCTATTGGCGAGGATAGGAAACGTGCCAGCTGCCGAAGCCTGTCGCACTCCTCTGGGGCAATGATAAATGACTGACAGATGAGATGAAATGTTATTGCAGAGTGTTGCTGGAATGAAAGATGACAGGGAAAACCAGAGTACCCGGAGAAAAACCTGTCCTGCCTCCACTTTGTTAAGCACAAATCTCACATGGAGTGACCGGGATTTGAACCATGGTCTCCAGCGGTGAGAGGCTGGTGCGCTGCTGCCTGAGCCACGGAGACTCAAGTTGGTCCATTATTGGACATTATGAATTTTCCAGCTAACTCATTCCTGGTTGCCAGCATTTCTCCCCAGTTTGCTAAGTTGGGCTCATCAGTTGGTTAATAGCACACCTACCAAGACGCATGGCTAGTTCATACTGTGGAGTCCACTGCATAGGCTACTTGAGTCATCTGCAGGGCCAATGCACTATGAGAGATTTTGTCTCATTTTCAAAAATTGATGCCTGCCTGGCCATCAGATGATACAGATGATGATTCCCATGGGAACCTGAAATTTTTGTCCTGAATGAGTAAATTTATATTACCAATATAGTTGGTCCGTTATTGGTCTGACTCATTGGCTGAATAGTCAGCGTTGAGGTCTTTGGTTTGGAGGGTTCCAGGTTCGATTCCCACCTGGGTCGGGGATTTTAATCAAGTCTGATTAATTCTTCTGGCCCGAGGATTGGGTGTTTGTGTTTGTCCCAACACTTTCCTCTTCATATCCAAATAACACACTACACTACCAACTACCTCAGAAACACGCAATAGTAATTACATTCCTCCATGTAGGGTTGGCATCAGTAAGGGCATCTGGCTGTAAAAAACATGGCCAAAACCATATATGCAACACAGTTCACACCCGCAACCCCACAGATATGGGAAAAGCAGAGGAAAAAGAAGAATAAGGACAACTTGGTCCATTATTGGACATTATAAAATTTCCAATCAAACTCATTCCTGGTTGCCAGCGTTTTGCCCCAGTGTGTTAAGTTGGGCTCATCAGTTGGTAAACAGCACATCCACCAAGATGAATGGCTAATACGTACCATGGAGGCCATTACATAAGCTACTATGGTATTATAAATTTACTCTTTCTGGACAAATATTTCAGATTCCCTACGGGAATCAACATCTGTATCATCTGATGGCCAGGCAGGCATCAGTTTTTGAAAATGATACAAAATCTCTCATAGTGCATTGGCACTGCCGGTGGCTCCAAATAGCTTATGCAGTTGCCTCCACAATCACGGTGGTATATTATATACGTCGCTGGTCATCTCAGAATATTGCTGCTACTAGTATCACTTTACATTTATGTGTGGAAGTTTCCAGAACCTTCTAGATTCTTCAAGACTCTTCTCCATTCTTCATGATGAGTCAAGCACTCCATACAGCACCAGGATCTCCGAACGGCTCTCCTAACATGGAAACCGAACAGCAAAAGCAAGCTCGAGGCATACAACAAGTGGAATCACCAGCACCGTATGAAGGACGAAAGAAAATATGCGGGAACCCAGCCTCTGGCACCTCAGGCTCTATGTATATGTCACCTAGTTCTCTCCTCTCTGTCCGAGAAAATCTTGCCGGGTCACCTGTGCCAGGCATCGAACAGCTTCTGGATCCTTCTGGAAGGAATATTGTGGAACCATTTCACCTGCCGCCATGCTCACCACCAGCTACTAATTCTTCTACCTATATGCCTGCGCACGTACACAGTTTAGCAGAAGTCGCCAAGAACGCAGCCCTGGCACCACACATCCGAAATTACAGTGTCATCCATCCATCACCAATACCAGCTGCACCATTCCATGTGGTAAAGCTTATGCATATCGATCTGGCCAAAGCCAATACACGCAGCATCTACCAGATTCTCACCCGCTTCACACCGAACTATGCAGAATATAACATCGAACTTCAATGCACCTGGAATGGCAATACAAAAACTTCGAAACCATTCTACAACCACCTTCTAATGAACATCACGGTGGAGCAGTTTGGGTCTCATATCTGTGCCACTAATTTGACTCAGGAACATCCTACACGATGGTCCAGCGCCACCATCTCGACCATCACCCATCATGTCCGTGGTTGCCCACAGTGTGCAGCGTGATTGGACTGACGATGAGGTGGCCGCTCAACTCAGCTCGAGGGCCACCAAATTTTCAAAATCGTCCATATCCGCAACAAACGAGGTCCCGCTTTGCTGATCAGGATCCTCTCCGAGGACATCAACACCCTGCATGAGCTACTTCGGGATGGTGCTGTTATCTATGGGTGTCACCACCGGGTGAAGCCGTCACGCTCGGTGCCACTGCAGAGGATTCGTTGTGACCAGTGCCAGGGGTATGATTATCCTCCTGGTGCCCCCGTCATTTAACAACAGGTATGCACCACCTGTAGCCAGGATCATAACACCTCTGCTTGTCCAAATAAGGCTACACCTAAGTGTGTAAATTGTTCTCCCCCTCACCCCACCTTTTCTCTGTAAATGTAAGGCCAAACCTGCTCCTAACCCCTCACAACCTAAATCCATCATCCCAGTTATTTCCCATGATCCACCCACTCCCGCTTCCTCTTCCACTCTCCTCTTTCCCAGCTCTGAAAATATCATTCGCTTCATGGCGATGGTACTTCAGAACGTCATACCCTTCAGCCATCCCCATATCCTGACCCAGATCCAATTGGCAGCGCGACTGATATTCAATACCCATTTGGACATAGCTTACTTGGGGAACAAAATGCATTTTGCATTTTTCTCCTTAATGCTGCGCCTTTAATTAGCTAAAGGTCATTAAGACCTATTATGCTAACATTCAATCTGTCCACTCGAATTGCACTCCATTGGATCTCTCCCTCTCCTGAAGTTTTTATTTTGAACGAAACTTTCTTAACACCTAAGCAACAGCCATGTTTTTCCCAATATCACCTCTTTCAAGAGGATAAACCCGGAGAAGCTCGAGGCAGTGTGGCTGTTGGTGTTAAAAATTACATTGCTACTAAATAACATTTCTATACATTTCCTAACTATTTTTCTGAATATTTAATTATCGAGACTTTTCTCCCTAATAACTCCTCCCTTGTCTTTGCAACACTGTACCTACCTCCTCGGTCCCCACCCTATATCGATTTTATAAAACATATAGATAATACTTTTCAAAATTATATCTTCATTGCTGATATAGATATTCATTTTTATACAGCTGCACAACAAACAAAATTTGATACATTAGTTTTTCAAATTCAGGGCGTACAAATCCCCTTTCCCTTCCCTACCCATCCTATTTCCAATATACCTCTGATGTCCTTACCATATCACCTTCCTTAGTTACCTAACCTACCATCATCCAGTCACTAGCTTTAGGTTCTGACCATACCCCAGCCCTCATTACTATCCTATGAGAATCGCTTTACTACATCTCGACCACCCACCTACTAGATGCTACTCACAAACAAACTGGACTGAATACAGACCTACTTACAGACCGCCCACTTCCCACCTCTATTCCCAACCTTCTCTCCCTCATAAAACAAGTAGAATTGGCTCTTACTAGAGCAGATCATCTTCATATACCACATCACTCATACCACCCAACCAAACCACCTATCCCACCTAAAGCTCTTTCCCTACTTAAACTTTCTCACGACCTCTATAACTCATATGTACGAACCTGGGATCTTACAACTTTACGACAACACCGACAAACTATGAGACATGTACGCTCTTATATCAAAGCTATGAAACATAAACAGTGGACAACAGCCTGTTCTGATCTTTCAAATATGCATGACTCAAGACAATTCTGGACTACTTTTTGACGTATGACACAAACTAGACCACCCCTCACCTCACCCCCCTTTGAATGACAAAGAAAAGGCTGATGTATTTGCTCTCCATTTTACTACCGTCTTTTCTCCTTCTACTAACCTTTTACATGACCACCCTGATGGACCCGCCATATATCAATACTATCAACCTAATCTTACCCACTTACGATCGTCATTTCTCCATTTTCCTACTATTGATCATACATACCCTCTTAATGCTCCCATCTCACCACAAGAAATCCTTAACTTTCTCCAAAACCATCGTAACACAGCCCCCGGAGGTGACCGTATTACCTACTGCCACATTCATGAAGCCCCCATGCTCCTTATCAATATCCTATCCAGCATTTATACCATGCTTTACACAGGCATTTATCCCAAACACTCGGGTAAAGCAAACATCCTGCTTTTCCTAAAACCAAGCAAACTTCCCTCCGACATTTGCTCCTACCGACCTATCGCTCTCCTCATAGTCTTGTCGAAAATATTTCAAGGTATACTTACAAAGGCCGATCAAATATAAACGGGATTTTTGTTCCTGAACATCAACAGTTGGTAGGACTGGCCCTGTGCTTCTGCTATCTTTAGGCGGGACCGTTAGGAGTGGGGAGAGTGTGCTGTTAGATATTTCCCGCCGTTTCGTCAGTAACATTCAAAATGTCGGGGCAATAGGTGCAACCCTTCACTGTGCAACGCATAATTATAACATTTCTTGCTCATGAAGGAGTTACAGCGGAGGAAATTTGCCAGAGATTGACAGCACAGTTTGGTGATCAAACTTGTCAAGGACGCTTGTTTGTAATGAGTGGTGGAGGAAAGGGGAGGCAGCACCAGTGAAAGCCAAGACTCGACCGTCAGCTGGCAAGGTTCTTGCAACCGTTTCTTTCGATCAGCGAGGTATTTTGCTGATTGATTTTTTGCATGAGTGATGCACAATCAATGCTGCTTACTACTGCAAGCTGTTGAACAAGGTGAGGGTTGAATATCACCGCAAGAGATGAGACCAGTCCATTCAACAATGCTCGACCCCATACTGCAGCTCTAACTGACTCCGAGCTACAGTAAATGCACTGGACTACGCTTAATTTCCATTTGTTCGGACCGCTTGAAGAACATGTAGGAGGGCAAAGATTTTGAAGATGACGAGATTGGGGAAGACCGTGCGCAGCTGCCTGGTGACATGAGGGCATCAAAAAGCTGCCCATACACTGGGGCAAATTCATTTCCAAAGCAGGAAACTATGTGGAAACATAAATTGTAATTGCCTTGTGCTTTTCAATAAATGAATTTAAATAAAAAATAAAATCCTGTTTATATTTGATCCCCCCTCATATTAAGAGAATGTCTAAACACTTACATTCCTTACACCTCATCCCCTCCTCCCAAGCTGGTTTTTGCTCTCATTTCTCCACGCAAGATCACTTCTTTCATATCACCTCTTCTCTTACCACCTAACTTAAAACTCATCAATCCACTGTTTTGATAAGCCTGGGTGTCAACAAAGCTTTTGACAGTGTGTGGCATCCTGGGCTTTTTACAAACTTAATCACTTACCGCTCCCCACTACCATACTTCGTTTCCTTTACAACTACCTTAACTCCCATGCGCTGATGTACTAATAATAGTAATAATGTTATTTGCTTTACGTCCCACTAACTACTTTTATGGTCTTCGGAGACGCCGAGGTGCCGGAATTTAGTCCCACAGGAGTTCATTTACGTGCCAGTAAATCTACCGACACAAGGCTGTCGTATTTGAGCACCTTCAAATACCACCGGACTGAGCCAGGATCGAACCTGCCAAGTTGGGGTTAGAAGGCCAGTGCCTTAACTGTCTGAGCCACTCAGCCCGGCACGCTGATGTACTGATCCATGGAACCCATCCCTTCACCTTCCCCATCTCATCTGGACTTACCCAAGGCTCACCCCTATCCCCTGTCCTATACTCCTTGTTTATGTATGATATTCCAAATCCTCGTAGCCCCTTAAGTTTATACCAATATGCTGATGACCTTGCAGTTTCAGCCCTCGGTCATACCCATGCTTCCCTTCAATCCAAACTTCAAAAATACCTAACTACTCTTGAATTCTGGCTTAATACGTGGTGCCTGTCCGTTAATCCTAATTAAACCCAATTCATGGTTTTCCGCTCCAAATCCTGCATATGTCGCCAAACCCATAAAGTCCACTTAACCGTGTATAATACCCCTCTCATTGAAACTAATCAACTAACATACCTAGGAATTAAATTTCAAAATAACCTTAAATGGAACCTTCACCTTTCCTCAAACCACCGTAAAGCCCTCAGCCGATTCCGAGCCCTTTGTTCCCTCACTGGACTCAAACCCCCACAAATCATAAACATTTATAAATCCTTTATTCCCCCAGTCATCACCTATGCTTCTTTGATCTCACCCCTTAGACTATGGAAACTACTTAAATATGACAGGCATGCACTATGTATCGCATACTGACTTAAACTTGACACTCCTTCTGCTAATTTTCAACCTTTTTACACCTTTCCTAACATCCTCACACATATACTTTCCCTCCACTGTAAATACCTTACTACTGGCATCTGTAATAATAATTCATAATTCAAGAAGCTCTCCTACTTGCCCCTCTCACCGTGGCTATTTTCCAAGACACTCATACCCCTCAGCATTCCTACCTTTTCCCCGCACCGACTTCTTAACTTCCACCCACCCCTCCCTACCTCTGCACTGTCCCGCCTTACATTTGTAATTTCATATGTAATAGTCTTACAATACAAGTTAAATTGTACAAGATCCCCCTTTTCAATACAAGATGTGTTATTGATTAAAATTACAACCTCATTTATTTATGGTACCAGTTTCAACATCCATAAAGGTCATCATCAGCCAATTAGGGTCATTATACAAAGATAAACATTAAAGTTACAATACACAAAATTGACCCTCATAATTAAAACTGTCTATAACAAGTCAAAATACAAAGCATATTTATGCTAAATGTCCAGGTTTGAATATGTAATTAGTACAAGTTTGACAACTTGTTAGTCACAAATAATATAAAAAACTGAAGCTGAGAAGCCTCGCAGAAAAATAAGTTCAAAGTCTTTGACATTCTTAAAAAGAGTAGGTGAAGCTTTATCTGACCCTGTAATAATTAAGAGGGGAATTCCTCAAGGCAGTATTATCGGACCTTTATGTTTTCTTATATATATAAATGATATGAGTAAAGAAGTGGAATCGGAGGTAAGGCTTTTTGCGGATGATGTTATTCTCTACAGAGTGATAAATAAGTTACAAGATTGTGAGCAACTGCAACGTGACCTCGAAAATGTTGTGAGATGGACAGCAGGCAATGGTATGTTGATAAACAGGGTTAAAAGTCAGGTTGTGAGTTTCACAAATAGGAAAAGTCCTCTCAGTTTTAATTACTGCGTTGATGGGGTGAAAGTTCCTTTTGGGGATCATTGTAAGTATCTAGGTGTTAATATAAGGAAAGATCTTCATTGGGGTAATCACATAAATGGGATTGTAAATAAAGGGTATACAGTAGATCTCTGCACATGGTTATGAGGGTGTTTAGGGGTTGTAGTAAGGATGTAAAGGAGAGTGCATATAAGTCTCTGGTAAGACCCCAACTAGAGTATGGTTCCAGTGTATGGGACCCTCACCAGGATTACCTGATTCAAGAACTGGAAAAAATCCAAAGAAAAGCAGCTCGATTTGTTCTGGGTGATTTCCGACAAAAGAGTAACGTTACAAAAATGTTGCAATGTTTGGGTTGGGAAGAATTGAGAAAAAGAAGAATAGCTGCTCGACTAAGTGGTATGTTCACAATTAAGTATTTATTATTTTCCACCTAGTCGATACAATGATTGCTTAAGGCAATTTAATGGTTAAAAGTGGTACATGTTTCGTATTTTATCAACATCTTCAGCCACATAACACTGTTTAGATGAAAAATATAAAAAATTGACAAAGTAATGCTTAAGAGGAAGTGTCAGTGGAGAGATGGCGTGGAATGACATTAGGAGACGAATAAGTTTGAATGGCATTTATAAAAGTAGGAAAGATCACAATATGAAGATAAAGTTGGAATTCAAGAGGACAAACTGGGGCAAATATTCATTTATAGGAAGGGGAGTTAGGGATTGGAATAACTTACCAAGGGAGATGTTCAATAAATTTCCAATTTCTTTGAAATCATTTAGGAAAAGGCTAGGAAAGCAACAGATAGGGAATCTGCCACCTGGGCGACTGCCCTAAATGCAGATCAGTATTGATTGATTGATTGATTTTTAGGTTTGGGTGCTCTGTGCAGCATTGCCAGCCAATGTATATAGAGAAATGTATGCTGAGTGTGATGTGGTAATGTTAAATACATTAAAAGAATGGATGTGTTCCTCTGTGAGCATAAAAATGATACTGAGTCAATAGATAATACATATGAAAACCATCTTCATAAAATACGGTGTTATGTCATATTGTACTGGAGCGAGTGAATCTTGTGGCCAGAACTGTGTGTTAAAGAAGTTAAAAGATTCTTGATCCAATGCAGACCTGTAATATGAAAGATAAAAACGAGTTAAACTCGGATAGTGGAAATGGGGCAAGTAAGTAAAACTTTATGAAGAGACTCACCTCAGTTGGCTGGTTGTGTGTGCTGCGGAGTTGAGTTGAAGAGGAACTGGCTAGGAAGTCACATGGACCGACAGGGGAAGGAAGGGGAGAGGGAGGAGTGTGTTAGGGAGGAGGAGGGGGAGGGGCGATAGACTGGGCGGGATCAGAGGGTTTTGGAGGTAGGAGGGGATATCGTGTCAAAGAGTTACGTCCTATCTGAAAGACTGAGCTTTTTCCGGTGTTTTGAACATATTAAATGCTGCAATGAGAACATCAAACAGGCTTTTCAGTTTCTCAGACATGTCATTTAAATTAAAGTTTGAAGTAAAAAACTGGTCCAAGTGAATGTAGCAGCTTTCGGTAGTATCTAAAAGAGGGCCCTTGCTAAGCATATCAAGCATCTCAATATCCTGGTCTATTCTGTAAAATTTGTGCTTAGTGTCATGTTTATGCTGGCCTACTGTGGAAAATCTATTATACCTAATTGCATTTGTATGTTCCGTGTACCTGATTTTTATGCTCCGGCCAGTTTGCCCAATATATGAGCTGCTGCACTTCTTATATGTATATATATATATATAAGGAAACAGAGGTACCTCCCATAACATGGGCATAAACAGAAACAGACCTTAAGAAGATGCCGCAAGGGAAATCCCCAGGAATCATTGAAGTCAGCATGGACACGATTAAAGCAGCAGGAGTCCAGGGTTTACAATGGCTAC
Source organism: Anabrus simplex (assembly GCF_040414725.1). Taxonomy (NCBI): domain Eukaryota; kingdom Metazoa; phylum Arthropoda; class Insecta; order Orthoptera; family Tettigoniidae; genus Anabrus; species Anabrus simplex. Next base: position 1,741,503,611 of record NC_090265.1, on the reverse strand, counting down.
ACGGAGTGCTCAATGCAGTTTGGAAAGATCGCAAGATACCTACGTATTGGAGCAAGGGTGTCATTATCCCCCTGTTTAAGAAAGGAAATCGCCAAAAATACTCCAACTACCGGGGATTAACATTCCTTTCTCATGGGCTTAAGATTGTTGAGAAAATCTTAAGAGAGCAGATTGCAAGTCATCTTAGAGCCACAGTTTGAAGAGGAACAGTATGGCTTCAGGCCTAACAGGTCCACAACAGACCTAATCTTCAGTGTCCGTATGTTAATGGAAAAATATTGGGAAAAGAGCAAAGATCTCTTTATGGTTTTCCTTGACATTGAGAAGGCATATGACAACATTGCAAAAGAGAAGATATGGGAATTCCTGAGAAAAAGGAATGTGCCAGAGGGACTGGTGAGGAAAGTTCAGATGCTGTATGAGAACTGTACCAGCAGTGTGCAATTGGGTGATGGGCATTCATTCTGGTTCAAGACCGAAAGTGGAGTCCAGCAAGGCAGTGTACTATCCCTATTATTGTTTATCAACATCATGGATGACATAATGAAGAACATCAAGAAAACCTCGGTGAACTAAATGCAATGACCTTTGCTGATGATGTTATGATCTGGGGAGAAACTGAGGAACAAGTACAGTCGAGACTCAATGAATGGAAGGTGAAGTTCCAGTTCAATCTCAAGATAAACAAACTCAAAACAGTAGTGATGGCAATAAACAAAGAGGAACGACCAGCAAACATCATGCTAGGAAACCATCCACTAGAAAGTGTGGAAAACTTTACATACCTTGGCAGTGTAATATCTTGAGATACACTAGCCACAAAGGAGGCGGCAAATAGAGTGCAGAAGAGCTCTCATTTTTACAACCAAGTACGAACACTCCTCTGGGGTCCCAAAGTACCAACAAAATCAGAGCTGGTGATGTTCAATCAATACTTCATACCAATCTTAACCTATGGTATTGAAACCTGCACCCTCACTAAGAAAGACTCATCAAAGTTGCAGGCATCCAAGATGAAGTTCCTTAGGTCCACAATTCAAAACACCAAACTGGACAAGTTGAGGAGTGATGTGGTAAGGAAGGAAGCTGGGATTCTTACATCATTGTTAGATCGGATCAGCATGTCAAGACTGAGATGGTTTGGACATATAATGAGGATGGAGCCAACAAGGACAGTATATGTTAACTTGGAGCGACACGTGGCAGGGAAACGGATGGTGGGAAGACCAAGAACCCACTGGATGGACATCGTAAAGATGGACATTGCAGATCGGGGAAGGACACTGGAGGACGTCATTAACAACAGAATGTATCTCAATAAGACAGAATGGAAGACGCTTGCCAACAGTACCCGGGAAAGTGGGACTATAAAATGATGATGATGATGAAGGAAACATCAAGGTCCAATAATACTGCCTTGAGGAATTAACCCTCTTTATGATTACTGATTTCTTTATTTGATCCTATTTAGACTGCTTGAGTGTCAATTTTGACATTATATGTAACACAATCACATAGCAAAGAAATCAGAATTTCATAGAGTAAGCAATAAAAAAATCAAACCTTATGGTGCTACATTCTGATAACCTTGATCTACGAAGCAACTACTCCTCAGCCCAAATGATAGCAGATTACAAGGCGATGCCATTATTCTTGGCTTTTTAGACCGCGGTCGCAATCTCATCATCAGATATCTCCTCACTTGTTCTCACATAGGCTGAGTGGCTCTCCAACCAGCCTTCACATCCAGATGACAATCCCCATCCTGGCTGGGAATCGAAGCCAGCACCTCCCAGTAAGAAGCAGGATCACTATAGTTAGAACTCAGGAGTCAGCTGGGTGACCAATTGTTCATTTTGTCTCATAAACATTGAACATCATACCAGAGATCTTCTAAGTTCTAACATCATATGATATGGAGTTCTGAATGGACTTTATTCTGGCCTTCAAAAATCCCATTACCAGTACCTCTTGCTGGCTTGATCTTGGGATCAAGAGGTAGACACTCTCACTGAGTGTCAAGTTTGACATTATATGTAACACAATCACATAGCAAAAAAAATCAGAATTTCATAGAGTAAGCAAAAAAAAAAAAAAAAAAATCAAACCTTATGGTGCTACATTCTGATAACCTTGATCTACGAAGCAACTATTCCTCAGCCCAAATGATAGCAGATTACAAGGCGATGCCATTATTCTTGGCTTTTTAGACCGCGGTCGCTATCTCATCATCAGATATCTCCTCACTTGTTCTCACATAGGCTGAGTGGCTCTCCAACCAGCCTTCACATCCAGATGACAATCTCCATCCTGGCTGGGGCACTTACTGAATGGTATGCCACATCATCAGTAAAATATCGGTACAAGTAAATAAATCAACATGTGGCTTGTATTTCTCACACATAAAGCAGAGTTAAGGCTGAGCTGAGTGGTTCAGACAGTGAAGTGTTAATTTTCTGAGTGCAAGTTGGTGGGCTCAATCCTGGTTCATTCCAGAGGTATTTGAAGATGTTCAGTCTTATGTTAGTAGATTTACCGACATATAAAAATCTTCTGAGGACAAAATTCCAGCATTTTAAAATTTCTGTAAACTGCCAAAGGCTTAAAACAATAACATTATTACCTGTATTCTAATATATTGCTGCCAGTGATGAAAATTAGGCTTTCATAGCTTTATTCATCTCATCTTCTTTGTTTTCTTTAGTGTTTATCCCACTTGGTTATAGGGTTTGCTACATGGACCTGCTGTCTCCACTTTGTTGTATTTCAGGCTGCATCTGGAAGGATATTCATGCTCGTATGTTGTGCCTTTTAGCTTGTCCCTTTGGTCCTCGGCCAATGACCTCTAGACCGTAGCCTGTCATTGCAATTATGTCGGTTTCTGCATGTAAAATGTGTCCAAACGATGGGAAACAATTCTTTTACATTTTGTCATGGATTTTTGCAATGCCAAACCTTTCCTAATACTGTCATTGCTAAAGCGATCTAATTTGCTGATCTATGTTGTCCACCTCAGCACCTTTGTCTTCATCACACTAATGTGGTGTTCTGGCTGACTCACAGCCATAGAGTGTGACAGGATGGATGAGAGTATGGTAGATTTTTTAAATTTTCGTGTTCTTTCTTCTTGCAGTTGCAAGAGACTACAGTTGTTGTTCACCACTTCATCCAGGCTGCATTAATTCTGATGTTGACCTCTTTGAGGTATCGACCATAATCAGTTATAAGGGAGTCCAACTCATTGGCTGAATGGTCAGCATACTGGCCTTCAGTTCAGAGGGTCCCGGGTTCGATTCCCGGCCAGGTCGGGGATTTTAACTTTCATTGGTTAATTCCAGTAGCCTGGGGGCTAGGTGTTTGTGTTGTCCCCAACATCCCTACAACTCACAAACCACACATAACACTATCCTCCACCATAATAACACGCAGTTACCTACACATAGCAGATGCTGCCCACCCTCATCGGAGGGTCTGCCTTACAAGGGCTGCACTCTGCTAGAAATAGCCACATGAAATTATTATTATTAGTTATCAGGGAACCAAGGCATTCAAACATTTTCACTTGTAGTAAGTCATTACCTTCTACTTTGATGTTTACCATTTCTAGTGCACTCAGTTTCCTTCTGCTAAGGCACAGGCCATATTTTGCCAGTCAGTCACTCCATTTTTGTGTTGGGCATTCTAGATTCAGCTTGTACTCTGTAACCAACATGACATCATCATCTTGCTTCCCTAGTTTTAATACTCATTCTAGCAACTTTTCCTTCTAGTTTTCATATCGCACATCACCAGACGGCAGTTGATTTCCACTCAATAGTCTGGCTGGCTATAAATCAATTTGATCTACATTTGTGAATTTGTAACATTTTAGAAGTTTTTATATTAAGTGGAACAACAATTTTATTGAATCAACTGTCATTATTTTTGCATGAAACAAATTTTAAGGACAGAAGAAACTTTTAATTACATCATTGTCATTTGTTGTAGAACTGTTCTAACTTCATCACATTACATCTAGTGACTTCTTGATGCGATAATGATTCAACATGCACTCATTTCAATTTACAAATACAGTATATCATAAATATGAGTGTGAATTTTATTCATGTTTTGTGACTTTTAGTATTTTCATTTTAAGTTAATTCTAGACAGCTGAAGATGGCTTAATGCAGCTGAAACCTATCCTGTTATTTTAGTGAGATGCTTTTACAACTTTGAATTATAAATAAACTTATAGCTATTGACTGTGTGGAACCAATATACTAGTTTTTTAACGTATATTGCATAGAGAAGGGTCCACGATAATGGGCAGTGCAGGCAGGTCAGATGTCACAATGTATGTGTCAAATCCTCATTCCATTTCTCTCTAGGTTCAGGTATGAGGAAAGATCATAGAGAGATTTTACAACCAGCTGACCTTTGGGACATTATCCTCATCAGAAGAGTAATAATGAGATGAAATGAATGACATAATATATGATAGGAGGGAAGAGGTTGAAACGTGGTGCTGGCATAGAACTCCGAGAGGTCTGCTCAAGGCTTAGTGTCCCCATCTGATTGATGAATCACTAGATACAGCGTCATATGCCCTCACTCCAAATGAATGCTGCAGAAAAGTTTCGAATTGAATCCAGGCTTCGGGTACACAGCCTAGTGAGTAAATTGTACTCCACTACTTCTCATATTCTGCTGGCTGACATTCTGGAGGTGAATATTTAACACTGAAAACATTTCTTAGGAGACAATATAACGGTCCCATACTACGAAAAAAGTAAAACTAAGCAATTTCCTCAATTGTGCCAAAAGTTGAAGGCCTAAAGGACCCAGAAAGGTTTCAAATTGCAAGTCTTGGATAGAACTATCAAACTTTAAAAAAAAATTAAAATTACTTCTGGCCTAAATGCAGTTATGGAAAAACAGCCTAAAATTGCTTGTTTCTTTACTTGTTTTATTTTTCATTCAAATCTTAGCCAAATTAACTTATTTACATAATTCTTTCTGTACTGTGTTCCTTGGTTCAATGTCCTCAGGTGTTTTTCATACATACTTACATAGATACATTATCATTATAGACTGTTATGCCTTTCAGCGTTCAGTCTGCAAGCCTCTGAGAATTTACTAAACGTCGCCACAATCCTCGATTTGCAACTAGTGTTGTGGCCTCATTTAGTTCTCAAGTTGTTTCCAAGGAGTCCCTCGCCTGTCAAATGGGAGTGGGACTCCATTACTCCCATAGGTCCGAGGCTTGCTTAAAGTGTTCTGAGCTCGGTAAATTCATGAAGCAGGATGCTGCCCTACTTGCACATAGTCCAAGTGAGGATCTCTCCTCTAACGGGTTATGGACCACCGGTGAATTGTATAGTCCTAGCCGCCTGAGCACAAGGAGGGCCACGACTCAGAATATGTCTGAGATGCCCACTCCTATTCCATAGCAACTGGTATCCCGACTCTCAGGACCACTTACTAGGCCACTCAGCCGTTGCTCATGGTTCATGAACTAGGACGTGACTACAGTAACCCACAAACATGAACCATTTTAAATGTGCACACCAAATATGGTTTTAAGGGCTTAAGTGAAACAATGTATTGACTCACATTAGCACTCATAGTGGTAAAGAATGATAAACTACTATTCTAACTGACTGGATAACAATGATTAAGAAAAGGACTGTAATTTTTAGGAATAAATAAAGAATATTTTCTCATAATTTATTATATTTTATTTACCTAAAATTCATAGCTCATATCCCTAGGATGTTTCCAAAATTCAATTGCTTGCCTGTGGAGTTTTTTCCATAAATGAGACCCAAACCAACTGACCCATGGTGTCAGACTGCAAAGACCTTCAATCACTGAAAATCATATTCAGGGCTGCTGATGGTGGGATTTGAACCCACTAGCTTTCTTTTCTAGTATCCACTGTATAACAATGGATCCTACTGCGCTTTCATCATTTCCACACATTCCCACTGCTTTCCCCAGTTTCATTCATTTGAAAGCCATTTCCACCTCCTCCATCATGATTTCACTCTTGCATTCTGTGTCCTCATAGTCTACCTCTATCATCTCATCTACAGCCCTTCTCACATTCAAGAGTTCATCAAAATAATGCTACTGTCTTTTCCTTGTCACCTCTGATTTTGTTATCTCTCTGTCTCTTTTTCTTTTTTTCCTTTCCCCTGCTTTGTGTAGACTCTTTCGTTTCTCTTCCTACAGCAGCCTTTTACTGCTATACATGACCTTTTCCAACTCATGAGTGTTGGCTAGAACATGAAGTAGTCTGCAAGATACCAGCACCTGTTAAAAAGAATTGAACATAATGAAAAGCTGCCTCCTGGTTCAAAAGGAGTGGGTTACATAGAAAACTTTGAAACGCATCTGCACCGAAGTGTCAAGGACAAAGGACAACTTGTTCAAGTGGGGTTTCCGCAAGGACTCGCAATGTGTGTGATAAAGAACACTCCTTATAACTTGATACAAGTCACTGTGCTGGATGCAGAAACCAACAATTGTACTTCCACACTAACAGCCAAACTTAACGAACATCCTCATTTAAGAAAGTCTTACTTACAATATTTCATTCTCATGCTGGTGGGTACAGTCAACATGACCTTGAAGCAGTAGGAGGCATTGACCTCACTGGAGGGTTTGACGCATATCTGGCTCCCCTGCTGGACAGGGAAGGAACAAGTGACAAACTTAAATGCAGCAGCTTGGAGCACCATTGCCAAGTCTCTCCTACCGATCATAACAGGTCATAGCTAGAATACTGCTTGTTAATTATGTTAATGCTATTAAGGTCTGCAGTAGACTGAATGATATGGCAAGCTTTTCTCTAGCACCTCACTTGTTCAAGGTAAGTGTTCCCACTTTCTGGCCTATCCAAAACCAAGAACACAGAAACCCAAGTCATTTAGTTTAAGATGTTGAATGTTAAAATGATAGGAAAGTCTGTGGAAACCATGGTCATTACAAGATGTTCTCATACTTCTGTTGCCCTCTAGACTTTTCAAGCATGCGACTCAATGAACAAAGACCATTTCTCAAGTTTTATTTTTGTGATTTTCTCCTTGTTTTTTAGTGTGACATACTCTATTTTCAGACTAAGAGGTTCTCAACCTTGCTACAACCTCATACTGTATTAACTTCATGATGTTGCACATATTTTTATATATTCTTTCTCATCCTGTGTATTTTACTGACATTCTCTTGTAGTTTTTAACATTTTCACTGAAGATGGCTCAAAAATGAGCCGAAACATGTTTGATTAGAATTACTCCATCTAAAAGATGGATATATACGTATTGAATAGGAGGATGCAATAAATCCTTTCCTTTGTAAAGTGAAACCATGGTCAGCAGGAGTCACTCTGCATGATGAAGTGCACAATGAACACGTGCAAGGATCCTTTAAAGTTGTGCCCATCAGCGACAAGATGGAGGAGAAACAGCTCCGCTGGTATGGTCACATCAGAAGAAGAAATGAACACCATTTAGTACAGAAAGCGCTTGCAATCAAAGAGCCAAAGAGAGGAAGAGGGCGTCCTAAGGCAACATGAAAACAAACTGCTGAAGTGAAGTGCCATTAGATCTGGTACAAGAACGTCAGACATACTCTCTCCGAGTCAGACGAGCCGACCCAGAGTGAGCTCGGGTGTGCCTGTTTTATGGATACATATACAGCCAGGAAAGGAGAATAAGAAGAAGAATGTCTCTAAAAACCATAGGAGAAGCAAGTGAACACTTCTCCTGCTGTGTATCATGCAGTACATGTATTTTGATGAAGTTCTACCTCACATTATAAACTGCCTGAAGTCCTGATCTTCCTTCACCATAGACACTTGATCCACTCAAGACATTCTGTAGTAGATTAACGAGTCACGGTGTGCCATCATTCTCTGGGCTTCATCATCTAGCCATGGACCAGAATGGCAAGAAACCTGTATTCGACGTGTATATGTGTGTGTGTATTTCTTTGCCGCATTATATGTATAAAAAGTCACTTCTTTATTGCTTATCAAATTATTATTATTAAGCGTATGGAATTTACATAATGGACAAGTATATACAATCTTATACAAAAGAAAAACCTGCAAAGAATACATGGTACAAAGTAGGGAACAATTACACATGGATATCTAAATTATTTATCCACTGCACTAGAGATACTGAGACATCAGCAAAGTCTTTCCGGTCTCCACCATAAGCACGCAGAGGGCATTCGTCCATTATATGATGCATGGTCTCGACCAATGCACCACAATCACCTGCTGGAGAGTCCCTGAAGCCCCACTGGTGAATGGAGAATGCAGATCTTCCACAATTATCACATGACCATTATAATAATAACATTACCATATTTATTCTAAACCAGAATATTCCATCTTTACTCAAACTGTCTATTCTTCCATTCATTTCACTTGTACTCAGAATATATGAAATGCTGCAGTTATGTTGGGATGGGATTAACAGAGGTAGCTGGTGGAGGGGGGGGGGGTGTCGTCTAAGGAGTCCAGACACCCCAGGAGTTTTAATAAATGTACTTTTATTGAGCATTTTATAGATCATGTATATTAATATTAGCTTCCAGAGTCCGACTCATTGGCTGAATGATCAGTGTTGAGGTATTCAGTTCAGAGGGTCCCACGTTCGATTCCCCGCTGTGTCGGGGATTTTAATCGCGTCTGATTAATTCTTCTGGCTTGGGGACTAGGTGTTTGTCCCAACACTTTCCTCTTCATATTCAGACAACATACTACACTACCAACCACCAAAGAAATACACAACAGCGATTACATCCTTCCATGTAGGGTTGGCGTCGGGAAGGACATCCGGCCGTAAAAGAGGGCCAAATCCATATGTGAAGCACAGTTCGCACCCGCAACCCCACAGATGTGGGAAAAGCAGTGGAAGAGAAGAAGAAGAAGAATATTACTATTAGCATGAATCCACCACTCTTACTTGTATCCAAGGACACTCATTTCCTTTTTAGTTATTCTACACCACCTAAACTCTGGACACCTATCAAAAGAAAATTCTGGATGAATGGGCCCCACCCAAACCGAAATCCTGGCTACACTACTGGCTCTGACATAAAGTTGCAGTACTATAAAGCTTCAAAAATTCAAGAATTTGCTCCATATCTGAATTTGTGTTCACAGTAGCCACCATGCTTCAAATTGCAGTAGAACCTCGATAATTTGAAATCGGTTAATTCAAAATCCTGCCTAATTCAAAGAACTAAACACATGATAAATATTCATATTGAATTTGAAAAATGAAATTTAAGAAAAGTAAACTTGACTCAAACGGTCAATAAAATTACAACCATGTCCCGAGCACATCTGAAATTTAATTACAATAAAACACAAACAACGACAGTCGGACCAAATGGAAGTTTGCATGATTTTATGTTTGTCAGTAATTTATCCAAGTGCATTATTTTAATACCGTAAATTCACCTTGTTATGTACATTCTGGGAATCGTTTTTTTTTTCATGTCATATGAAAGGTTTAAACTATAAGTTAATTGCATGCAGTAATGGGTCTTCGAATATTTTGTGATGCAGCAAGAGTTGGCATTTCTGAATCATGAGTTCAAAGATATTAAAATCATTCCGTATTGATGGTTTATTCCTCTCTAAAGTGAATCACAAGTTGGCAGTTAATTCAAAGTCCGATTTCTGCATCCCAACGACGTTGAATCAATGAGGTTTTACTGTATTGTGTTGCTTCATACCGCTGTCATCTGTTGCCTTTGAGTATACGTACAAATGGTGCAGTGCACTGTACTGCTGCTGCATCAATATTGCTACCACTATCACCACGGCATTTTGCACCAGTGTATGGGATACTTTATTGGAAACTTCACATCAGGAGTTTATAGACAAATTAGAAAGGCATGTAACTTTGTAGTTCACCTCTGTGGTGTAGTGGTTAGTGTGATTAGCTGCCACCCCCGGAGGCCCGGGTTCGACTCCTGGCTCTGCCACGAAATTTGAAAAGTGGTACGAGGGCTGGAACAGCATCCACTCAGCCTCAGGAGGTCAACTGAGTAGAGGTGAATTCAATTCCCACCTAAGCCGTCCTGGAAGTGGTTTTCTGTGGTTTTCCACTTCTCCTCCAGGCAAATGGCGGTATGGTACCAAACTTAAGGCCATGGCCACTTCCTTCCCTCTTCCTTGTCTATCCCTTCCAATCTTCCCATCTCCCACCAAGGCCTCTGTTTAGCATAGCAGTGAGGCTGCTTGGGCGAGGCACTGGCTATCCTCCCCAGTTGTATCCCCCAACCCAATGTCTCACGCTCCAGGGCACTTCCCTTGAGGCGGTAGAGGCAGGATCCCTCACTGAGTCCGAGGGATAAGCCAACCCTGGATGCTAAACATATTAAGAAAGAGAATTAAGAAAGAAAGAATGATATAACATTGTAAATGGTAACATATGTATTACAGAATATATTTAAAATATACTGCTTATTTTATCACAATGCCAATGTGAACCTAATTACACATCACAATTTCTGGTAAATTCATCCAGCTTTTCTTGTCCACAGAGTTGTTGTTCAAAAAATGTATTCCAATGTATTTTTGTCCTGTAAAATTAATTTCAACCAATGTTGATTTTAGTCCATATGGTACCAATAATTTGTCCCATTTTCATCATTGTCCAAGCCAGTAGATTGTAAACTTGTAAGTCATAGACAAGAAAATAATTTATTTTATATTCACCAAGATACCAGCTTTTTTATTGTTAGTTTGTCTATATGGTTACAAGGTGAATTGATTTCTGGATTAAATAAGGTGAGACAAATTTATTGTGTTTGTGCTTGTTGTGCCTATGACTGAATTTACACAGCAATCCATACCACAAAATCAGTTACATATCTCTTATATGTCAGTAGTCTGATATTCAAAATAAATTATGTATAATGTAACCATTACATTCTCTAATCACTTATTCTTTGCCTCTTTATTTCACCAAATCTGTTTCAGCTCAAATAATTTTGAATGGCAGAGGATGAGATGGTAATAACGTGAAGAAAAAAAAGAATGAAGTGGAAAGCTGGATTAAAAAGGTGAACAAAATGTTACTCGACAAAAAAGGATATTGGACTAAATAACTTAAGGACAAATGCGAGAAGTGGACAGGAATAAAAATGGACAGAAATGGACAGGAAAAATCTTCTTATAACTACTTATCATGTATTTCATAATCTGACTGTGGTTTCTCGCAGACAAAAACATTGACATCTTCGCAAGGAAAATCATAGAGAGCCTTCTCTTCAGTATCCAGAAAGATGCAGTCTCCACTCTGGTCAGGTTCATTCTGGGCCCAGTGTACGTATGCCAGGAGAGACAATAATGTTCCTGTGGGTAGGAAATACACACATCATTACCATGCTCAGTAGATACTCAAACAAGAGTCTAGTGTATGTATAACAGGTCAGACAATAATACTTTAATAATACTTTATTAACGGTAATACCATTTTACACACAACAGAGAAAAATAAACAAAACAACCAAACTAAAAAGAAATGTCAGTGGAATGTAAGAAGAAAAATAATGTACAAATATATAAGTATATATATAAGTAAGTACAGAAAAGTAATAGTCACTTCTGGAGATTATGAAATTTATTTATCAGTTTTGACAATGAGCAATTAAATATATCACTCACTATCACTTTGTTTAGCAATCTTAACATTCATTTAATTGGCCCATTGGATGCATAGTTAGTTTTATTCCAATTTGTAGACAATTTGTGATTAAACCTTGTGCATCTGTCTGGTTACATGTAAGTTAATTTCTTCTGGGAATTGTGGTCAATTAACCAAGGAGTGGAGCAATTTATAAATGAAACATGTATCCAGGAATTCATGGCATTGTGACAGACTGTGCAGATTAAATGATTGTTGTAAGGCTATATGATCAACATTTTCATACGGGAAGCCTGCTCTAAATGAATATAAATGAAGAAATTTATGTTGTATTATGTTTATTCAATGAGCCAATTGAACTAATGTCAAGATTTCTAAACAAAGTGGATATTGATACATTTAACTGCTCATTGTCAAAATTTAGAAATCACTTACACAATCTCCAGAAGTGATTGTTACTTTCCTGTGCTTACTTGTACTATAACCTGTGTATACATTTGTACATTTTTTTTTCTTCTTATACTCCACTGACCTCTCTTTTTAGTTTTTTGTTTATTTTTCTCTATTGTGCGTAAAATGGTCTTTGGGTGTGGCGAGCTCAATGTAACAATAGCCTATATGGATAAAGCAGATATGGTGCCTCGGTAAAAGTTAGAGCGTCCCCTGATAAAAGTGACGCGCAGCTCTTTGGGTGCTGGGAGAACTGTGAGAAGTGGGCAACCAGCACCAAACTACATCAAGATTGTGACAGTAAATGTCCTGACACTGATGGAAAAGACAGAAGAACTGCTTGACTTCATGAAAGAAGAAGATATAGCCATACTTGGACTGGGTGAGACCAAGAAGAGGGGTACGGGAGAGATTCCTCTGAAAAAAGAGGATACAGGCTGTATTACAGCAGAGGACCTGAAGCAAAAAATGGAGTGGCCATCCTGTTTAGAAAAGAAATCCAAGAATATGCGGAATCTACAAAATGCGTCAGCGATAGGATGATGGTGATGAGAGTCCAGTTTGAAAATGGCACGAAAGATCTATTTCAGTTGTATGCCCCACAAACGGGTTGCATATGTGAACATCTAGATGACTCTTTAGAGGAAGTGGAGAGACAGATAGAAGATAAGGAAGTGCTGTTGATGGGAGATCTAAATGCACAAGTTGGAATGGAAAGACAAGGAAAGGAAGATGTTGTAGGGCCCTTTGGATATGGAAATGTAAATCCAGAAGGCATGTTGTTGGTGGATTTTTGCACGAGGAACCAAATGATTGTTGGAAACACCTGATTTAGGAAGAAGAACAGTCAGAAGATTACAAGGTATGGTTGGGGAGACAGACAAACAAAGCCCATGATCTATATATATAAAATAGCTTGTCCTGACTGACTGACTGACTGATTCATCATCGCCGAGCCAAAACTACTGGACATAAAGAAATGAAATTTTGGGCATAGATTCATATTAAGATGTAGGTGCCCGCTAAGAAAGGATTTTTGGATATTCCTTCGCTAAGGGGGTGAAAAGGGGGTTGGAATTTTAAAATGAGTGAATCTATATCTCAAAACTTTGAAAGTTTACAGATGTAAAAATTGGTATTTAGAATCTCCTTTAAAAATAAGGAAATACGTATTTTTTTGTTTTCAGAAAATCCCAATAGGAGGGGTGAAAAACGGTAAAAAAGGGGGTTGAATGCCTTTAATCAGAATACCGGTACTTATATCTCAGAAACTGAAGATATTACAGACCTGAAAATTGGTACTTTTGATCTCTTTTAAAAATAAAGAAACACGTATTTTTTTGTTTTTGAAAAATCCAATTAATGGGAGGGTGAAAAGGGGGGTGAATTATTAAAAACAGTGCATTTATATCTCAAAACTTTTAAAGTTTACAGATGTAAAAATAGGTATTTAGAATCTTCATTAAAAATAAAGAAACACGTATTTTTTTGTTTTCGGAAAATCCCAATAGGAGGGGTGAAAAGGGGTGAAAATTGATTAAATGCCTTTAATGAGGATACTTATATCTCAGAAACTGAAGATATTACAGAGCTGAAAATTGGTACCTTTGATCTCTTTTAAAAATAAAGAGACACGATTTTTTTGTTTTTGGAAAATCCAAATAATGGGGGTGAAAAGGGGGGTGAATTTTTAAAATGAGTGTATCTATATCTCAAAACTTTTAAAGTTTATAGATGTAAAATATGGTATTTAGAATCTCCTTTAAAAATAAAGAAACACTTTTTTTGTTTTCGGAAAATCCCGATAGAAAGGGTGGAAAAGGGTGAAAAAGGGGTTGAATGCCTTTAACGAGGCTACTTATATTTCAGAACCTGAAGATATTACAGACCTGAAAATTCGTATTGGGGATCCACTTTAAAAATAAGGAAACACGTATATTTTCGTTTTTGAAAAATCCGGATAATTGGGGGTGAAAAGGGGGGTGAATTTTTAAAATGAATGTGTCTATATCTTAAAACTTTAAAAGTTTACAGAATCTTCTTTAAAAGTAAAGGAATAAGTATTTTTTCGTTTTCTGTAAATCCCAATAGGAGGGGTGTAAAAGGGTGAATAGTGGGTTGAATGCCTTTGATGAGGATACATATATCTCAGAAACTGAATATATTACAGAACTAAACATTTGTATATGGGATCTCCTTTAAAAATAAAGAAACGCGTATTCTCGGAAAATCCAATGAAGGGGGGGGGGGGGAAATAATTCTAAAATTAATTGACTTAATTGTATGAGAATACATACATCTAATAAAAACTAACGTTGTTACGGACGTGAAAATTGGTATTTTGATCTCCTTTAAAAACAAAGAAATACGCGTTTTGTGGGGGAAACCATCTTGGGGGGGGGGGCGGGAGTGGAAAGGAGTTGAATTCCTTTCATGAGGACACATAAATAAAAAACTGAAGAAGTTAGAGTCGTGATAATTGCTATTTAGAAGATCCTTTACTATTAAAGAAACAAGTATTTTCCCCCGGAAAATTCACTTAAGGGGGGGGGGGGGAGAAGTGTGAAAGGAAGTAAAAAAAGCGAATTATTTTTATGGGGATACTTATATCTCAAAACTCAAGGTAATAGACGTGAACATTGGGGTTTGGAACCTCCTTTAAACATAAAGAAACACTCCTTCTTGGGGGGTAAATAAACTTAACGGCGGTGGGGTTTAAAAGGAGGTGAGACCAATTGATTTTGCTGTTCATAATGCACTTATAAGGAGCCTCCGTTGCTCAGGCGGCAGCGCGCCGGCCTCTCACAGCTGGGTTCCGTGGTTCAAATCCCGGTCACTCCATGTGACATTCGTGCTGGACAAAACGGAGGCGGGACAGGTTTTTCTCCGGATACTGCGCTTTTCCCTGTCATCATTCATTCCAGCAACACTGTCCAATATTTCATTTCATTTGTCATTCATCGATCATTGCCCCAGAGGAGTGCTTCGGCAGCCGGCACAATTCCTACTGTCGCCGCTAGATGGGGCTTTATTCATTCCATTCCCGACCCTGTCGAATGACTGGAAACAAGCTGTATATTTTCGATGTACTTATTCTGATCATAAACCGATCTTTTTAATCTTCCCTGGGTTTGGTTTCTACAGCCAACTTTTCCTTCGGAGAACGTTCTTATATTACAGTAGATTCCCCTGGCATATGAATAAAAATTTAAACACATTTGAAATAAACGATAGGAATGAGATTGACCGTCCAATTGTTCACCTCTATAATAAGGTCAATAATGCACTGAAGTATGTCATTCGTATCGCCAGAAATCCCGCACACTTGCCTACGCGCGACATTGGTGCTGGTCACATTCTCAACAATAACAATGGCAGCAGATGTAATTTACCGCCAAGTAGCGGTCTTGCATCTTGCTGTGGGGTCCAGAACATCTATCATAATAATAATAATAATAATAATAATAATAATAATGTTCTGGACCGTCGTCAAATGTGCGGATCGCGGTGGAAACGGGTCCTGGACGGGTAATGACTAAGAATGCAGTCTGGCCGCGGGTTCAGTACCGCCAAGGCACCCAAGACGACACCACGCCGGATCTCCTGAAGGATTTGTTCCATATTAAAAATGCTTATAAGAAAAGATGACAAAGATTTAGGGACCCAACTGACAGGGTGGAATACCTGGACGTAGCCTGGGAAGTACGAAATCGATTGCTGGAAATATTGAAAAATGGGAGGAAACTTGCCATAATCTATTAGAAAACGAGTCAGATCGCGAATTTTGGCGGATTCTCGCAGAAAACGATTCAGATCGCGAATTTCAGCTGATTATATATCTAAAACAACATTCAATTATAAATTTCAGTATAACACCGTAGCGAAGCACGGGTATCTTGCTAGTCTATATATATAAAATAACTTGTCCTGACTGACTGACTGACTGACTGATTCATCATCGCAGAGCCAAAACTACTGGACGTAACGAAATGAAATTTTGGGGATATATTCATATTAAGATGTAGGTGCTCGCTAAGAGAGGAT
Organism: Anabrus simplex; assembly: GCF_040414725.1. Classification (NCBI taxonomy): domain Eukaryota; kingdom Metazoa; phylum Arthropoda; class Insecta; order Orthoptera; family Tettigoniidae; genus Anabrus; species Anabrus simplex. Next base: position 1,741,487,460 of record NC_090265.1, on the reverse strand, counting down.
TTTTGGATATTCCTTCGCTAAGGGGGTGAAAAGAGGGGTGAAATTTTAAAATGAGTGTGTCTATATCTCGAAAGTTTAAAAGTTTACAGATGTAAAAATTGGTATTTAGAATCTTCTTTAAAAATAAGGAAACACGTATTTTTTTTGTTTTCAGAAAATCCCAATAGGAGGGGTGAAAAGGGGTGAAAATGGGGAAAATGGGTTGAATGCCCTTAATCAGTATACCAGTACTTATATCTCAGAAACTGAAGATATTACAGACCTGAAAATTGGTACTTTTGATCTCTTTTAAAAATAAAGAAACACGTATTTTTTTGTTTTTGAAAAATCCAATTAATGGGAGGGTGAAAATGGGGTGAATTTTTAAAATGAGTGAATCTATATCTCCAAACTTTTAAAGTTTGCAGATGTAAAAATTGGTATTTAGAATCTTCATTAAACATAAAGAAACACGTATTTTTTTGTTTTCGGAAAATCGCAATAGGAGGGGTGAAAAGGGGTGAAAAAGGGGTCGAAAGCCTTTGATCAGGCTACATATATTTCAGAAACTGAAGATATTACAGACCTGAAAATTGGTGTTTGGGATTTCCTTTAAAAGAAAGAAACACGTATTTTTTTGTTTTTGGAAAATCCAATTAATGGGTGGGTGAAAAGGGGGTGATTTTTTAAAATGAGTGTATCTATATCTCAAAACTGTTACAGTTTATAGATGTAAAAATTGGTATTTAGAATCTCCTTTAAAAATAAAGAAACACGTATTCTTTTGTTTTCGGAAAATCCCAATAGGAAGGGTGTAAAAGGGTGAATAATGGGTTGAATGCCTTTAATGAGGCTACTTATATTTCAGAACCCGAAGATATTACAGACCTGAAAATTGGTATTTGGGATCTACTTTAAATGTAAAGAAACACGTATTTTTTTCGTTTTTGGAAAATCCAAATACTGGGGGGGGGTAAAAAGGGGGGTGAATTTTTAAATGAGTGCGTCTACATCTTAAAACTTTAAAATTTACAGATGTAAAAATTGGTAGTTAGAATCTCCTCTAAAAATAAAGGAACACGCATTTTTTTGTTTCCTGTAAATCCCAATAGGAGGGGTGTAAAAGGGTAAAAAATGGGTTGAATTCCTTTAATGAGGATACATATATCTCAGAAACGGAAGATATTACAGAACTGAAAATTTGTATATGGGATCACCTTTAAAAATAAAGAAACACGTATTTTTTTAGTTTTTGGAAAATCCTATTAATGGTGGTTAAACAGAAGTGACAAATTGGGGTGAATTTTTTGAAAGATTATCTTGGGAACGTAAAATGTTACAGACGTAAAAAGTGGGTGTTTGGAATCTCCTGTAAATGTAAAGAAACATAGGTGATTTGTTTTTGGAAACTCCACTTAAGGGGAACCCAAAAGGGGTGAAATTTTAAAATGAGAATTTTTACAGTATATCTAAAAAACTTAACATGTTACAGAAGTGAAAAATGGTATTTTTATCTCTATTAAACATAAAGAAACGTGTATTTTTAATTTTCGGAAATACCACTTGAGTGGAGGGGGGGGGTGAAAGTGACTGAAAATGGTGTTGAATTCTTTTAATTAGGCTACTGATATCTTAAAAATGAAGATGTTACAGACGTGAAATTTGATATTTGCAATCTGCTTTAAAAGTAAAGAAACACGTATTCTCGGAAAATCCAATGAAGCGGGGGGAGGGGGTGAAAGAATTGAAAAATTAATTGACTTTAATTGTATGAGAATATATACATCTAATAAAAACTAAAGTTGTTACAGACGTGAAAATTCGTATTTGGATCTCCTTTAAAAACAAAGAAAAACGCGTTTTGGGGCGGAAGGCATCTTGGGGGGCGGGAGTGTAAAGGAGTTGAACTCCTTTCATGAGGACACATAAATCAAAAACTGAAGAAGTTAGAGTCGTGATAATTGGTATTTAGAAGATCCTTCACTATTAAAGAAACAAGTATTTTTTGCGGGAAAATTCACTTAGGGGGGGGGGGAGTAGTTTGAAATGAAGTGACAAAAGTAAATTATATTTATGGGGATACTTATATCTCAAAACTGAAGGTAATAGACGTGAACATTGGTGTTTGTAATCTCCCTTAAACATAAAGAAACACGCCTTCTTTTAATTTTGGGGGGGGGGGGTGGCAGTAAAAACTAACGGCGGTGGGGTGTAAAAGGAGGTGAGGCCAATTGATTTTATTGTTCTTAATGTACTTATAAGGATCCTCCGTTGCTCAGGCGGCAGCGCGCCGGCCTCTCACAGCTGGGTTCCGTGGTTCAAATCCCGGTCACTCCATGTGACATTCGTGCTGGACAAAACGGAGGCGGAACAGGTTTTTCTCCGGATACTCCGGTTTTCCCTGTCATCATTCATCCCAGCAACACATAATAGTAATAATAATAAGAAGAAGAATAAGAATAAGAATAAGAATAACATTAATAATAATAATAATAATAATAATAATAATAATAATAATAATGTTCCGGACCGTCGTCAAATGTGCGGACCGCGCTGGAAACGGCTCCTGGACGGGTAATGACTAAGAATGCAGCCGGCCGCGGGTTCAGTGCAGCCAAGGCTCCCAATAAGACACCACGCCGGATCTCCTGAAGGATTTTATCCAGATTAAAAATGATTATAGGAATATACGGTATGTCAAAGATTGACGGACCCAACTGACCGGGAAGAATACCTGAGCCTAGCCCGGGAAGTACGAGATCGATTGCTGGAAAGGAAGATTGAAAAATGGGAGGAAACGTGCCGTAATCTAATAGAAAACGAGTCAGATCGGGAATTTTGGTGGATTCTCGCTGAAGACGTGTCAGATCGCGAATTTCGGCGGATTATATATCTAAAACAATAAGCATTCAATTATAAATTTCAGTATAATACCGTAGCGAAGCACGGGTACCATGCTAGTAAATCTATATATATAAAATAGCTTGTCCTGACTGACTGACTGACTGACTGATTCATCATCGCCGAGCCAAAACTACTGGACATAAAGAAATGAAATTTTGGGCATAGATTCATATTAAGATGTAGGTGCCCGCTAAGAAAGGATTTTTGGATATTCCTTCGCTAAGGGGGTGAAAAGGGGGTTGGAATTTTAAAATGAGTGAATCTATATCTCAAAACTTTGAAAGTTTACAGATGTAAAAATTGGTATTTAGAATCTCCTTTAAAAATAAGGAAATACGTATTTTTTTGTTTTCAGAAAATCCCAATAGGAGGGGTGAAAAACGGTAAAAAAGGGGGTTGAATGCCTTTAATCAGAATACCGGTACTTATATCTCAGAAACTGAAGATATTACAGACCTGAAAATTGGTACTTTTGATCTCTTTTAAAAATAAAGAAACACGTATTTTTTTGTTTTTGAAAAATCCAATTAATGGGAGGGTGAAAAGGGGGGTGAATTATTAAAAACAGTGCATTTATATCTCAAAACTTTTAAAGTTTACAGATGTAAAAATAGGTATTTAGAATCTTCATTAAAAATAAAGAAACACGTATTTTTTTGTTTTCGGAAAATCCCAATAGGAGGGGTGAAAAGGGGTGAAAATTGATTAAATGCCTTTAATGAGGATACTTATATCTCAGAAACTGAAGATATTACAGAGCTGAAAATTGGTACCTTTGATCTCTTTTAAAAATAAAGAGACACGATTTTTTTGTTTTTGGAAAATCCAAATAATGGGGGTGAAAAGGGGGGTGAATTTTTAAAATGAGTGTATCTATATCTCAAAACTTTTAAAGTTTATAGATGTAAAATATGGTATTTAGAATCTCCTTTAAAAATAAAGAAACACTTTTTTTGTTTTCGGAAAATCCCGATAGAAAGGGTGGAAAAGGGTGAAAAAGGGGTTGAATGCCTTTAACGAGGCTACTTATATTTCAGAACCTGAAGATATTACAGACCTGAAAATTCGTATTGGGGATCCACTTTAAAAATAAGGAAACACGTATATTTTCGTTTTTGAAAAATCCGGATAATTGGGGGTGAAAAGGGGGGTGAATTTTTAAAATGAATGTGTCTATATCTTAAAACTTTAAAAGTTTACAGAATCTTCTTTAAAAGTAAAGGAATAAGTATTTTTTCGTTTTCTGTAAATCCCAATAGGAGGGGTGTAAAAGGGTGAATAGTGGGTTGAATGCCTTTGATGAGGATACATATATCTCAGAAACTGAATATATTACAGAACTAAACATTTGTATATGGGATCTCCTTTAAAAATAAAGAAACGCGTATTCTCGGAAAATCCAATGAAGGGGGGGGGGGAATAATTCTAAAATTAATTGACTTAATTGTATGAGAATACATACATCTAATAAAAACTAACGTTGTTACGGACGTGAAAATTGGTATTTTGATCTCCTTTAAAAACAAAGAAATACGCGTTTTGTGGGGGAAACCATCTTGGGGGGGGGGCGGGAGTGGAAAGGAGTTGAATTCCTTTCATGAGGACACATAAATAAAAAACTGAAGAAGTTAGAGTCGTGATAATTGCTATTTAGAAGATCCTTTACTATTAAAGAAACAAGTATTTTCCCCCGGAAAATTCACTTAAGGGGGGGGGGGGGAGAAGTGTGAAAGGAAGTAAAAAAAGCGAATTATTTTTATGGGGATACTTATATCTCAAAACTCAAGGTAATAGACGTGAACATTGGGGTTTGGAACCTCCTTTAAACATAAAGAAACACTCCTTCTTGGGGGGTAAATAAACTTAACGGCGGTGGGGTTTAAAAGGAGGTGAGACCAATTGATTTTGCTGTTCATAATGCACTTATAAGGAGCCTCCGTTGCTCAGGCGGCAGCGCGCCGGCCTCTCACAGCTGGGTTCCGTGGTTCAAATCCCGGTCACTCCATGTGACATTCGTGCTGGACAAAACGGAGGCGGGACAGGTTTTTCTCCGGATACTGCGCTTTTCCCTGTCATCATTCATTCCAGCAACACTGTCCAATATTTCATTTCATTTGTCATTCATCGATCATTGCCCCAGAGGAGTGCTTCGGCAGCCGGCACAATTCCTACTGTCGCCGCTAGATGGGGCTTTATTCATTCCATTCCCGACCCTGTCGAATGACTGGAAACAAGCTGTATATTTTCGATGTACTTATTCTGATCATAAACCGATCTTTTTAATCTTCCCTGGGTTTGGTTTCTACAGCCAACTTTTCCTTCGGAGAACGTTCTTATATTACAGTAGATTCCCCTGGCATATGAATAAAAATTTAAACACATTTGAAATAAACGATAGGAATGAGATTGACCGTCCAATTGTTCACCTCTATAATAAGGTCAATAATGCACTGAAGTATGTCATTCGTATCGCCAGAAATCCCGCACACTTGCCTACGCGCGACATTGGTGCTGGTCACATTCTCAACAATAACAATGGCAGCAGATGTAATTTACCGCCAAGTAGCGGTCTTGCATCTTGCTGTGGGGTCCAGAACATCTATCATAATAATAATAATAATAATAATAATAATAATAATAATAATAATGTTCTGGACCGTCGTCAAATGTGCGGATCGCGGTGGAAACGGGTCCTGGACGGGTAATGACTAAGAATGCAGTCTGGCCGCGGGTTCAGTACCGCCAAGGCACCCAAGACGACACCACGCCGGATCTCCTGAAGGATTTGTTCCATATTAAAAATGCTTATAAGAAAAGATGGCAAAGATTTAGGGACCCAACTGATAGGGTGGAATACCTGGACGTAGCCTGGGAAGTACGAAATCGATTGCTGGAAATATTGAAAAATGGGAGGAAACTTGCCATAATCTATTAGAAAACGAGTCAGATCGCGAATTTTGGCGGATTCTCGCAGAAAACGATTCAGATCGCGAATTTCAGCTGATTATATATCTAAAACAACATTCAATTATAAATTTCAGTATAACACCGTAGCGAAGCACGGGTATCTTGCTAGTCTATATATATAAAATAACTTGTCCTGACTGACTGACTGACTGACTGATTCATCATCGCAGAGCCAAAACTACTGGACGTAACGAAATGAAATTTTGGGGATATATTCATATTAAGATGTAGGTGCTCGCTAAGAGAGGATTTTTGGATATTCCTTCGCTAAGGGGGTGAAAAGAGGGGTGAAATTTTAAAATGAGTGTGTCTATATCTCGAAAGTTTAAAAGTTTACAGATGTAAAAATTGGTATTTAGAATCTTCTTTAAAAATAAGGAAACACGTATTTTTTTTGTTTTCAGAAAATCCCAATAGGAGGGGTGAAAAGGGGTGAAAATGGGGAAAATGGGTTGAATGCCCTTAATCAGTATACCAGTACTTATATCTCAGAAACTGAAGATATTACAGACCTGAAAATTGGTACTTTTGATCTCTTTTAAAAATAAAGAAACACGTATTTTTTTGTTTTTGAAAAATCCAATTAATGGGAGGGTGAAAATGGGGTGAATTTTTAAAATGAGTGAATCTATATCTCCAAACTTTTAAAGTTTGCAGATGTAAAAATTGGTATTTAGAATCTTCATTAAACATAAAGAAACACGTATTTTTTTGTTTTCGGAAAATCGCAATAGGAGGGGTGAAAAGGGGTGAAAAAGGGGTCGAAAGCCTTTGATCAGGCTACATATATTTCAGAAACTGAAGATATTACAGACCTGAAAATTGGTGTTTGGGATTTCCTTTAAAAGAAAGAAACACGTATTTTTTTGTTTTTGGAAAATCCAATTAATGGGTGGGTGAAAAGGGGGTGATTTTTTAAAATGAGTGTATCTATATCTCAAAACTGTTACAGTTTATAGATGTAAAAATTGGTATTTAGAATCTCCTTTAAAAATAAAGAAACACGTATTCTTTTGTTTTCGGAAAATCCCAATAGGAAGGGTGTAAAAGGGTGAATAATGGGTTGAATGCCTTTAATGAGGCTACTTATATTTCAGAACCCGAAGATATTACAGACCTGAAAATTGGTATTTGGGATCTACTTTAAATGTAAAGAAACACGTATTTTTTTCGTTTTTGGAAAATCCAAATACTGGGGGGGGGGGGTAAAAAGGGGGGTGAATTTTTAAATGAGTGCGTCTACATCTTAAAACTTTAAAATTTACAGATGTAAAAATTGGTAGTTAGAATCTCCTCTAAAAATAAAGGAACACGCATTTTTTTGTTTCCTGTAAATCCCAATAGGAGGGGTGTAAAAGGGTAAAAAATGGGTTGAATTCCTTTAATGAGGATACATATATCTCAGAAACGGAAGATATTACAGAACTGAAAATTTGTATATGGGATCACCTTTAAAAATAAAGAAACACGTATTTTTTTAGTTTTTGGAAAATCCTATTAATGGCGGTTAAACAGAAGTGACAAATTGGGGTGAATTTTTTGAAAGATTATCTTGGGAACGTAAAATGTTACAGACGTAAAAAGTGGGTGTTTGGAATCTCCTGTAAATGTAAAGAAACATAGGTGATTTGTTTTTGGAAACTCCACTTAAGGGGAACCCAAAAGGGGTGAAATTTTAAAATGAGAAATTTTACAGTATATCTAAAAAACTTAACATGTTACAGAAGTGAAAAATGGTATTTTTATCTCTATTAAACATAAAGAAACGTGTATTTTTAATTTTCGGAAATACCACTTGAGTGGAGGGGGGGGGGTGAAAGTGACTGAAAATGGTGTTGAATTCTTTTAATTAGGCTACTGATATCTTAAAAATGAAGATGTTACAGACGTGAAATTTGATATTTGCAATCTGCTTTAAAAGTAAAGAAACACGTATTCTCGGAAAATCCAATGAAGCGGGGGGAGGGGGGTGAAAGAATTGAAAAATTAATTGACTTTAATTGTATGAGAATATATACATCTAATAAAAACTAAAGTTGTTACAGACGTGAAAATTCGTATTTGGATCTCCTTTAAAAACAAAGAAAAACGCGTTTTGGGGCGGAAGGCATCTTGGGGGGCGGGAGTGTAAAGGAGTTGAACTCCTTTCATGAGGACACATAAATCAAAAACTGAAGAAGTTAGAGTCGTGATAATTGGTATTTAGAAGATCCTTCACTATTAAAGAAACAAGTATTTTTTGCGGGAAAATTCACTTAGGGGGGGGGGGGGAGTAGTTTGAAATGAAGTGACAAAAGTAAATTATATTTATGGGGATACTTATATCTCAAAACTGAAGGTAATAGACGTGAACATTGGTGTTTGTAATCTCCCTTAAACATAAAGAAACACGCCTTCTTTTAATTTTGGGGGGGGGGGGTGGCAGTAAAAACTAACGGCGGTGGGGTGTAAAAGGAGGTGAGGCCAATTGATTTTACTGTTCTTAATGTACTTATAAGGATCCTCCGTTGCTCAGGCGGCAGCGCGCCGGCCTCTCACAGCTGGGTTCCGTGGTTCAAATCCCGGTCACTCCATGTGACATTCGTGCTGGACAAAACGGAGGCGGAACAGGTTTTTCTCCGGATACTCCGGTTTTCCCTGTCATCATTCATCCCAGCAACACATAATAGTAATAATAAGAAGAAGAAGAATAAGAATAAGAATAAGAATAACATTAATAATAATAATAATAATAATAATAATAATATTAATAATAATAATAATAATAATAATAATGTTCCGGACCGTCGTCAAATGTGCGGACCGCGCTGGAAACGGCTCCTGGACGGGTAATGACTAAGAATGCAGCCGGCCGCGGGTTCAGTGCAGCCAAGGCTCCCAATAAGACACCACGCCGGATCTCCTGAAGGATTTTATCCAGATTAAAAATGATTATAGGAATATACGGTATGTCAAAGATTGACGGACCCAACTGACCGGGAAGAATACCTGAGCCTAGCCCGGGAAGTACGAGATCGATTGCTGGAAAGGAAGATTGAAAAATGGGAGGAAACGTGCCGTAATCTAATAGAAAACGAGTCAGATCGGGAATTTTGGTGGATTCTCGCTGAAGACGTGTCAGATCGCGAATTTCGGCGGATTATATATCTAAAACAATAAGCATTCAATTATAAATTTCAGTATAATACCGTAGCGAAGCACGGGTACCATGCTAGTAAATCTATATATATAAAATAGCTTGTCCTGACTGACTGACTGACTGACTGACTGATTCATCATCGCCGAGCCAAAACTACTGGACATAAAGAAATGAAATTTTGGGCATAGATTCATATTAAGATGTAGGTGCCCGCTAAGAAAGGATTTTTGGATATTCCTTCGCTAAGGGGGTGAAAAGGGGGTTGGAATTTTAAAATGAGTGAATCTATATCTCAAAACTTTGAAAGTTTACAGATGTAAAAATTGGTATTTAGAATCTCCTTTAAAAATAAGGAAATACGTATTTTTTTGTTTTCAGAAAATCCCAATAGGAGGGGTGAAAAACGGTAAAAAAGGGGGTTGAATGCCTTTAATCAGAATACCGGTACTTATATCTCAGAAACTGAAGATATTACAGACCTGAAAATTGGTACTTTTGATCTCTTTTAAAAATAAAGAAACACGTATTTTTTTGTTTTTGAAAAATCCAATTAATGGGAGGGTGAAAAGGGGGGTGAATTATTAAAAACAGTGCATTTATATCTCAAAACTTTTAAAGTTTACAGATGTAAAAATAGGTATTTAGAATCTTCATTAAAAATAAAGAAACACGTATTTTTTTGTTTTCGGAAAATCCCAATAGGAGGGGTGAAAAGGGGTGAAAATTGATTAAATGCCTTTAATGAGGATACTTATATCTCAGAAACTGAAGATATTACAGAGCTGAAAATTGGTACCTTTGATCTCTTTTAAAAATAAAGAGACACGATTTTTTTGTTTTTGGAAAATCCAAATAATGGGGGTGAAAAGGGGGGTGAATTTTTAAAATGAGTGTATCTATATCTCAAAACTTTTAAAGTTTATAGATGTAAAATATGGTATTTAGAATCTCCTTTAAAAATAAAGAAACACTTTTTTTGTTTTCGGAAAATCCCGATAGAAAGGGTGGAAAAGGGTGAAAAAGGGGTTGAATGCCTTTAACGAGGCTACTTATATTTCAGAACCTGAAGATATTACAGACCTGAAAATTCGTATTGGGGATCCACTTTAAAAATAAGGAAACACGTATATTTTCGTTTTTGAAAAATCCGGATAATTGGGGGTGAAAAGGGGGGGTGAATTTTTAAAATGAATGTGTCTATATCTTAAAACTTTAAAAGTTTACAGAATCTTCTTTAAAAGTAAAGGAATAAGTATTTTTTCGTTTTCTGTAAATCCCAATAGGAGGGGTGTAAAAGGGTGAATAGTGGGTTGAATGCCTTTGATGAGGATACATATATCTCAGAAACTGAATATATTACAGAACTAAACATTTGTATATGGGATCTCCTTTAAAAATAAAGAAACGCGTATTCTCGGAAAATCCAATGAAGGGGGGGGGGGGAATAATTCTAAAATTAATTGACTTAATTGTATGAGAATACATACATCTAATAAAAACTAACGTTGTTACGGACGTGAAAATTGGTATTTTGATCTCCTTTAAAAACAAAGAAATACGCGTTTTGTGGGGGAAACCATCTTGGGGGGGGGGCGGGAGTGGAAAGGAGTTGAATTCCTTTCATGAGGACACATAAATAAAAAACTGAAGAAGTTAGAGTCGTGATAATTGCTATTTAGAAGATCCTTTACTATTAAAGAAACAAGTATTTTCCCCCGGAAAATTCACTTAAGGGGGGGGGGGGAGAAGAAGTGTGAAAGGAAGTAAAAAAAGCGAATTATTTTTATGGGGATACTTATATCTCAAAACTCAAGGTAATAGACGTGAACATTGGGGTTTGGAACCTCCTTTAAACATAAAGAAACACTCCTTCTTGGGGGGTAAATAAACTTAACGGCGGTGGGGTTTAAAAGGAGGTGAGACCAATTGATTTTGCTGTTCATAATGCACTTATAAGGAGCCTCCGTTGCTCAGGCGGCAGCGCGCCGGCCTCTCACAGCTGGGTTCCGTGGTTCAAATCCCGGTCACTCCATGTGACATTCGTGCTGGACAAAACGGAGGCGGGACAGGTTTTTCTCCGGATACTGCGCTTTTCCCTGTCATCATTCATTCCAGCAACACTGTCCAATATTTCATTTCATTTGTCATTCATCGATCATTGCCCCAGAGGAGTGCTTCGGCAGCCGGCACAATTCCTACTGTCGCCGCTAGATGGGGCTTTATTCATTCCATTCCCGACCCTGTCGAATGACTGGAAACAAGCTGTATATTTTCGATGTACTTATTCTGATCATAAACCGATCTTTTTAATCTTCCCTGGGTTTGGTTTCTACAGCCAACTTTTCCTTCGGAGAACGTTCTTATATTACAGTAGATTCCCCTGGCATATGAATAAAAATTTAAACACATTTGAAATAAACGATAGGAATGAGATTGACCGTCCAATTGTTCACCTCTATAATAAGGTCAATAATGCACTGAAGTATGTCATTCGTATCGCCAGAAATCCCGCACACTTGCCTACGCGCGACATTGGTGCTGGTCACATTCTCAACAATAACAATGGCAGCAGATGTAATTTACCGCCAAGTAGCGGTCTTGCATCTTGCTGTGGGGTCCAGAACATCTATCATAATAATAATAATAATAATAATAATAATAATAATAATAATAATAATAATGTTCTGGACCGTCGTCAAATGTGCGGATCGCGGTGGAAACGGGTCCTGGACGGGTAATGACTAAGAATGCAGTCTGGCCGCGGGTTCAGTACCGCCAAGGCACCCAAGACGACACCACGCCGGATCTCCTGAAGGATTTGTTCCATATTAAAAATGCTTATAAGAAAAGATGGCAAAGATTTAGGGACCCAACTGATAGGGTGGAATACCTGGACGTAGCCTGGGAAGTACGAAATCGATTGCTGGAAATATTGAAAAATGGGAGGAAACTTGCCATAATCTATTAGAAAACGAGTCAGATCGCGAATTTTGGCGGATTCTCGCAGAAAACGATTCAGATCGCGAATTTCAGCTGATTATATATCTAAAACAACATTCAATTATAAATTTCAGTATAACACCGTAGCGAAGCACGGGTATCTTGCTAGTCTATATATATAAAATAACTTGTCCTGACTGACTGACTGACTGACTGATTCATCATCGCAGAGCCAAAACTACTGGACGTAACGAAATGAAATTTTGGGGATATATTCATATTAAGATGTAGGTGCTCGCTAAGAGAGGATTTTTGGATATTCCTTCGCTAAGGGGGTGAAAAGAGGGGTGAAATTTTAAAATGAGTGTGTCTATATCTCGAAAGTTTAAAAGTTTACAGATGTAAAAATTGGTATTTAGAATCTTCTTTAAAAATAAGGAAACACGTATTTTTTTTGTTTTCAGAAAATCCCAATAGGAGGGGTGAAAAGGGGTGAAAATGGGGAAAATGGGTTGAATGCCCTTAATCAGTATACCAGTACTTATATCTCAGAAACTGAAGATATTACAGACCTGAAAATTGGTACTTTTGATCTCTTTTAAAAATAAAGAAACACGTATTTTTTTGTTTTTGAAAAATCCAATTAATGGGAGGGTGAAAATGGGGTGAATTTTTAAAATGAGTGAATCTATATCTCCAAACTTTTAAAGTTTGCAGATGTAAAAATTGGTATTTAGAATCTTCATTAAACATAAAGAAACACGTATTTTTTTTTGTTTTCGGAAAATCGCAATAGGAGGGGTGAAAAGGGGTGAAAAAGGGGTCGAAAGCCTTTGATCAGGCTACATATATTTCAGAAACTGAAGATATTACAGACCTGAAAATTGGTGTTTGGGATTTCCTTTAAAAGAAAGAAACACGTATTTTTTTGTTTTTGGAAAATCCAATTAATGGGTGGGTGAAAAGGGGGTGATTTTTTAAAATGAGTGTATCTATATCTCAAAACTGTTACAGTTTATAGATGTAAAAATTGGTATTTAGAATCTCCTTTAAAAATAAAGAAACACGTATTCTTTTGTTTTCGGAAAATCCCAATAGGAAGGGTGTAAAAGGGTGAATAATGGGTTGAATGCCTTTAATGAGGCTACTTATATTTCAGAACCCGAAGATATTACAGACCTGAAAATTGGTATTTGGGATCTACTTTAAATGTAAAGAAACACGTATTTTTTTCGTTTTTGGAAAATCCAAATACTGGGGGGGGGGGTAAAAAGGGGGGTGAATTTTTAAATGAGTGCGTCTACATCTTAAAACTTTAAAATTTACAGATGTAAAAATTGGTAGTTAGAATCTCCTCTAAAAATAAAGGAACACGCATTTTTTTGTTTCCTGTAAATCCCAATAGGAGGGGTGTAAAAGGGTAAAAAATGGGTTGAATTCCTTTAATGAGGATACATATATCTCAGAAACGGAAGATATTACAGAACTGAAAATTTGTATATGGGATCACCTTTAAAAATAAAGAAACACGTATTTTTTTAGTTTTTGGAAAATCCTATTAATGGCGGTTAAACAGAAGTGACAAATTGGGGTGAATTTTTTGAAAGATTATCTTGGGAACGTAAAATGTTACAGACGTAAAAAGTGGGTGTTTGGAATCTCCTGTAAATGTAAAGAAACATAGGTGATTTGTTTTTGGAAACTCCACTTAAGGGGAACCCAAAAGGGGTGAAATTTTAAAATGAGAATTTTTACAGTATATCTAAAAAACTTAACATGTTACAGAAGTGAAAAATGGTATTTTTATCTCTATTAAACATAAAGAAACGTGTATTTTTAATTTTCGGAAATACCACTTGAGTGGAGGGGGGGGGGTGAAAGTGACTGAAAATGGTGTTGAATTCTTTTAATTAGGCTACTGATATCTTAAAAATGAAGATGTTACAGACGTGAAATTTGATATTTGCAATCTGCTTTAAAAGTAAAGAAACACGTATTCTCGGAAAATCCAATGAAACGGGGGGGAGGGGGGTGAAAGAATTGAAAAATTAATTGACTTTAATTGTATGAGAATATATACATCTAATAAAAACTAAAGTTGTTACAGACGTGAAAATTCGTATTTGGATCTCCTTTAAAAACAAAGAAAAACGCGTTTTGGGGCGGAAGGCATCTTGGGGGGCGGGAGTGTAAAGGAGTTGAACTCCTTTCATGAGGACACATAAATCAAAAACTGAAGAAGTTAGAGTCGTGATAATTGGTATTTAGAAGATCCTTCACTATTAAAGAAACAAGTATTTTTTGCGGGAAAATTCACTTAGGGGGGGGGGGAGTAGTTTGAAATGAAGTGACAAAAGTAAATTATATTTATGGGGATACTTATATCTCAAAACTGAAGGTAATAGACGTGAACATTGGTGTTTGTAATCTCCCTTAAACATAAAGAAACACGCCTTCTTTTAATTTTGGGGGGGGGGGGGGTGGCAGTAAAAACTAACGGCGGTGGGGTGTAAAAGGAGGTGAGGCCAATTGATTTTACTGTTCTTAATGTACTTATAAGGATCCTCCGTTGCTCAGGCGGCAGCGCGCCGGCCTCTCACAGCTGGGTTCCGTGGTTCAAATCCCGGTCACTCCATGTGACATTCGTGCTGGACAAAACGGAGGCGGAACAGGTTTTTCTCCGGATACTCCGGTTTTCCCTGTCATCATTCATCCCAGCAACACATAATAGTAATAATAATAATAAGAAGAATAAGAATAAGAATAAGAATAACATTAATAATAATAATAATAATAATAATAATAATAATAATAATAATGTTCCGGACCGTCGTCAAATGTGCGGACCGCGCTGGAAACGGCTCCTGGACGGGTAATGACTAAGAATGCAGCCGGCCGCGGGTTCAGTGCAGCCAAGGCTCCCAATAAGACACCACGCCGGATCTCCTGAAGGATTTTATCCAGATTAAAAATGATTATAGGAATATACGGTATGTCAAAGATTGACGGACCCAACTGACCGGGAAGAATACCTGAGCCTAGCCCGGGAAGTACGAGATCGATTGCTGGAAAGGAAGATTGAAAAATGGGAGGAAACGTGCCGTAATCTAACAGAAAACGAGTCAGATCGGGAATTTTGGTGGATTCTCGCTGAAGACGTGTCAGATCGCGAATTTCGGCGGATTATTTATCTAAAACAATAAGCATTCAATTATAAATTTCAGTATAATACCGTAGCGAAGCACGGGTACCATGCTAGTTGATTATATAATCATAGAGAAAGAATGCTGGAAGTACCTTCTAGATGTTACAACCATGCCAGAAGAAGCCTTTGGTGGAGATCATAGAGTTGTGATAGGAAAATTGAAAGTGGGAAAGATTGAAAAACCCGAATTATGAAGAGAGAAAAGAATTAAAGTATGGAAGTTGAAAGAGAAAAGCATACAAGGAGAATTTCAAAGGGGAAAATGTACCCTTGGTACCCAGAACGGAGATGGGGAATGTTGAAGATGAATGGAAAAGATTTAAGGAAGCACTGGTTGGATGTGCAGAAAAGGTATGTGGTAGAACATCAGGAAATATGAAAGACAAAGAGACACACTGGTGGAATGATAGGATAAAGAGTAAAGTGAAGGAAAAGAAAATAGCATGGAAAACATGGAAAACATCTAAGACTGAAGAAACTAGAAGAAAATATGTGGAGGCAAAGTATTTGGCCAAGAAAGTAGTGGAGGAAAAAAGGAGGAAAAGCTGGGCCTTATTCACACAGAAATTGAGAGATGATATGCAGGGCAGCAAGAAATTATTTTATGGTATCTGAAGAAACAAGATCAAGTAAACACCAGATTTATAAAGGATGAAGACGGCATAATATTAACAAAGCCAGAAGGAATAAGAAATGGATGGAGATAGTATATTCAGAAGTTGCTGAACATGATAAATAATGACAGTCATTCAATGGACCACAAGGAAAGGCAATTACTCATAGTTGGTGAAGAAATGGATAAAGAAATTACAATGAATGAAATTTAAATGGCAGTAAGAAAGATGAAGAATGGAAAAACTACTGGAATAGATGAAATTTCAGTGGAGATGATAAAGGCAGCTGGAGCTGTAGGCTTGCAGTGGACATATAGAATTCTCAGGATTGTCTGGGAGAATTAGGAGGTCCCTAAGGATTGGCAAAAAGGAATGATCATCCCAAATTTCAAGAAAGGCTATTAGTAAGTATTGAAGAACTACAGGGGAATTACTCTGATATCCATGTTGCTAAGATAATGGAGGTTGAGGTTTGAAAATCAGATACAAGAAAATCAATTTGGTTTCAGAAGTGAAAGGTCAACCATAGAGCCCATTTTCATTATGAGACAACTAATGGAAAAGCAATGGGAGTATGGGAATGATTTGGTGATGACATTCATTGAGAATGAAAAGGCATATGACAGTGTCCCCAGGACTAAAGTTTGGGACAGTCTGGTACAAAAAGGAATTGGACAGGGATTAATAAAAATGATCATGGCAATGTACAAGGAATGTTGTAGTTGCGTGCAAACACAGGTCGACAAGACAAGATGGTTCAAAGTCACTAGTGGGCTGAGACAGGGAAGTGTTCTTTTACCAATCCTGTTTACAATATTAACGGATGACATCTTGAAAACAGCAAAAGCAGCATATGGAGGAAGACAAATAAACATGTTGTTATCTGCAGCTGATATTGTGATTTGGGGAGAAATTGACATGAAGGTTCAAGAAGAGTTGGATGTGGTGAATAGGAAGATTGAAGAATATGGATTGAAAATAAGTGTAGAAAAAAGTAAAACCCTTGTTATGATTAGAGGGGAGAAGGAAGGGAAAGGTTAGATTAGACTTGCAGACAATCCCCTGGAAGTAGTGGAGACTTTCAAATGCCTGGGGAGAGAATTAATGGAGAATGCTCAACTAGATGCTGAAATTAGTAAGAGGATTCAAGCTGGAAGCTGTTTCTATTATAGTGTAAGAAACATTTTATGGGACAACGATGTGCCAATTGAAGCAAAGGAAACTATGTACAAGATGTATTATGTACCCATAACAACTTACAGCACAGAAACTTGGACAATGACAAAGAAGGATGAGAGTCAAATACAGGCAGCCGAAATGAAGTCCCTAAGGAGTTTGATACAGAAGAGTAGAAAAGAGAAAATAAGGAATGAGAAAATCTAGGAAGAAATTGAAGTGGAAAAAATGAATGATAGATTAGAAAGATCCGATTAAGAATTTGGGCACATAAAGTGAATAAAAGAATGCCAAAAAGGTGATGTAAATGCAAATGCAAGGAAGGAGAGGCCACGGAAGACCACGATTGAGATGGAAGGGCACAATCCAACACAGTATTAGAGAAAGAAACCTGGACTGGGACACAATGTTGGTGGAGGAGTGGTGGAAAGACCGAAGAAAGTGGAGAGGAACCATGTTTGCTCCTACCCTGCTACAGCTGGATAATGGGAAAAGATGATCACTGTTGTGATCAATGCCATGTCTAATTAAAAAAGGAGTACCTCAAGGTTATATTATTAGCTCCTTCTTTTAATATTTATCCTCATAATATATCACAATCAAAACACAGTTTACTTACGTTATATGCAAATGGTATTTAAATTTGGCTTCAGATATTTGTAGGTTGATCACCACAACTCAGAATATAATTTGTCACCTGAATAAGTACTGCAAAGATGAAAAATTAAGAATATATCCTTTCTAAACTAGCTATACAGTAGTTAAGAGAAATATAGTTTAGGAGAATATATTGAACTTGTTTGTGTTCTGAAAATATTCAACAGGTAATCTCGGTGAAAATTTTGGGTATGGTATTTCAGTAGATACTAATCTAACATGGGACAAACACATTAAACTTGCAAAAAAAAAAAGATTGTTTTGAAAAGAATGTCCACCTGTATAATCACTGAGAATAAACTCCAATATACTTTGGTATTGTAATACAGAAAGAAGCTGCACACTGTCAAATGGATAGGTTTGATTACAAAAATGTCCTAAGAACAGATGATCACCTACCAGGTTTAGGCATAAGTCTTTTCCGCTTTTATTACACTACACAGCGTATGAATTTGACACATATGTCAGATTGTTTATCTGACATTAACCTACCAACACACACACATTGAGTCTGCCAAACACTAGCATCTGTGTTGTATTGTTCAGTGATCACGTCAACGTTTGTGCCTGGAAAAAGAAAATTTGCATTGCTTCTCTTAATCACAAGAAAAATGCTGTGGAAAGTTATCGTTTGCTGGTAGAAACACATGCTGAACATGCTCCATCAATTAGAACCTGTGAGACATGGTTCCGACAATTTAAATGTGGTGATTTCAGTGTGAAAGACAGTGTGCGCTCTGGTAGACCACAAAAGTGCAAGGACTCTTGAAGCTGAGTGGAACAATTAATGCACAATGCTAATGCCAATGAATGATTAATTTAAATCACACATTGACCGAAAGATGAATGGAATGCGCCAGAAGACATGCCAAAGTGATTTTGTTACACGACAATGCACCATCTCACACAGCAAAACCAATGAAAGACACGTTGAAATCGCTTGGATGGGACATCATTCTGCACCTGCCATATTGCCATAACCTTTCGCCATCGACTATCACCTCTTTGCATTAATGGGGCATGCACTCGCAGAGCAGCACTTCAGCAATTTTGAGGAAGTTGGAAAATGGCTTGACGAATGGTTTGCCACAAAGGACAAGCCATTTTTCTGGCGTGGTATTCATAACTTACCTGAAATATGGACGAAGTGTGTAGGAGCCAATGGACAATATTTTGAATAAACAAGAATTTCCCGTGATAATTACGTGTTTTCTTTACCACAAAAACCGGCAAAAACTTATGCATACACCTGGTAACTCTTTTTAATTCTTTCATCTTTTTCTATGATACTGCACTGGATCCACTGCTGGCAGGTGGGATGCATTGTACTTGGCTGATTCTGATTCCATAGTTCCAGAGTGTTGATACTAGCTGTAAAAAATCTGATTTTGAGAAAGATTTGTTAATGGCACGTACCGTTGACGGTCCTGAATTGCCCATCTTGACGACGGATGCCCACATATGGATGATAGGTTGTTAGTGATGCTATGGCGACATACTCAGCAACTTGACCAGGAATGGCAAGATGAGCTCCTTCTGCTGTACAAGTAGCATTGGCTGTGTCCCAGTTCACCCAGGACTCATGCACTCTGTAGGTGCCAGCTCCACGTATTCTTGTATAACTACTCTCTGAGGCTAGAAATTAGAAATAAACAGAAATATCTTACTTTTCTGTTAAGAACATTGGGAAAGTTAAATAGAAAATATTATCTCACATCATTCAACATACAATAACAAGTCAAAATTAAGTTTCCTTGATTTTCTTTGAAGGTGTGATATATATAAGATCTGTAAGATGGAAATAAATCGAGATTTTGTCTTCACCTATTTATTTATTTATTTATTTATTTATTTATTTATTTATTTATTTGCCTTTCCCCTTCTGCTGCGCAATTGCCTTCTGTATGTTACTCGCATTGTTTCTATGGCGACATGTCTTCCCCTCTTATCTAGCCAGTTGGGCTGGCTTTCCCCACCTCCCTCCACGTCTGCCTTTCGTTCTCTTCTGTCGAGCTCCGGATGAGGTCAGGGACTTGAACTGTAACCGGTGGCCTGGCGATAACTCTATGTTTAAGAGCGGCCTGGTCCCGCATGGGTTTCGAATCCTTGACTGTCCATGGTGTGGAGGTAAGAAGTTAACTAAATAAAGATTGGAGTTTCAGCAGGGGTAACGAAGTTAGGATATCGTTATATGACTTGTGAAACGTTCGGTTATATGAGATGCTTATATTCCAGTGCCTTTTAAGTAAAAGTACACGTCCAGGCACTTTGAAATTTGCTGCCACCTTCGTGGTCACTTGGGTTAAGGTGATGAATTGTAACTTGTTCATTCTCTGTTAAATTGGCCATGAGCCGAGTTGTTTATTAACTCACCTCCCTTTCTTGAGTCGCAGTCTAGCGACCTTGGGTCTTTACATTGTATGTTAATGCTTAACCACTATTCTAGGTCTTGCCTTAAGCAAATTGGGAGTAAGGTCTGGTTAGAGCCAGCTCCCTTATTTTAATATCTCAGTGTATTTAGGATTTATTTGACCCTTGATGTATGATATGTATTGCGATGTTCAGAATTATTAAAATTTGTGAACTTATAAAGAAAATGGGCAATGGTGTGAATTTGTACACGCTAGTGACTAGAGTCACTGTATGCACGAGGTGCTTTAAAAATTGAAGGGAGCGTTGAGGAGTTGAAACTCACTTTCATATTTTTAATTTTTATTATATTTTTGGGGCATGAGGCCCAGCCTAGATGTATATACTTGTTCTACAGCCTGAGGCTGTCTTAAGCTTTAAAATATGTATGTTTTTACATTAATTGTACATGCTAATGTACCAAAGGAAAACCCAGCAATCTACAATAAACGTGTTAATCCCTTGAAAGTTATGCTATTTTTAACCAGGCCCGGGGCCATACGCTGTTTTCCTTTCCTTATCCTGTGTGGGAATGATAGAGAAACTACGCAGGGGTACACTAATTAATATGTATATTATTGAATCTTGTACAAACAATTCTCAATGGCCTAAAAACCAAATAAACTCAATATCTACCATATTTTATTACTTAAGGTTATACGTCAAAATTTTTAGAAAAGTGAAAAACCTACTAACTTCAATCCACCCTTTCCATGGTAAGGGATCTATCAATATTGTATTACAGTTTTTACAGATATGAAGTAGAAAGTGTGAACTGAAATATAGTGAAAAAAAAATTACCTATGTTTGAAAATAGTATTTAATTTAAAAATCCAAAATTATTGAAAAATGACATGTCCAGAGGATTAAAGTACTGTATATGAATGTGAGCAAGACCTCAATGTGTTAATCATTGAATACTTGTAAATAAAACTGTGTGGAATTGACTATCTAACATGTCTTTCATTTTAACCAAAGTCAGACTTGTATTGGGCAGAGTTTTGATGAAAACCAAGTGGGACAGTCTCCACCTGTATTATTTTTTAAATTGACTACCAGCTCAATTAATATGAAAATGTAACATATGTTGAGTGAATGAAAAGCATAAGCAATATAAGTTAAACTAAGCAACATTTAAAGTTACGGTTTGGGAAAAAATCAGTCCCTATGACTACTATACACATCATTCAAGATATGAGCTTCTGAACATTATTTACACAGATTCTCTTACCTACAGAAGATATTATGAACACCACTATCAGCAACCAACTCATGGCTTGCATACCTGTAAAAAAAAAAAAAAAAAGTTATTATTATTATTATTATTATTATTATAATAATACTATGTAAATAAATAAATAAATAATAGCTATAGTAATAATCTTCTTCTTTTTCTACTGCTTTTCCCACATCTGCGGGGTCATGGCTGCAAACTGTGTAGCACATGTGGATTTGGCCCTGTTTTACGACCAGATGCCCTTCCTGACACCAACCCTATTTGAAGGGATGTAATCACTATTGCATGTTTCTTTAGTGATTGGTAGTGTAGCGTGTTGACTGAATATGAAGAGGAAAATGTTAGGACAAACACAAACACCCAGTCCCCCGGCCAGAAGAATTAATCAGAGGCGATTAAAATCTCCGACCCAGCCGGAAATCGAACCCGGGACCCACTGAACCGAAGGCCTCAATGCTGACCATTCAGCCAATGAGTCGAACAATAGTACTAATGACAATAATATCTGAATTCTGGTTAACCAAATATAAAGCAAATTCACTTGTGAAACTGAACAATATTATGAAAGGCATCTGAAAAGTAAATTTACAAGATGTTTAATCATCTGTAAACATGATGCTAGAATAGGGTGACCAGATTACAAGTGTGAAAATATGGGACACTTCGACTGCCGTTGATTATTAGAACTGGTTCTTCTTTTCTATTTTTGCCGACTATGAACCATGTTAATTCAAATTCAGCTTCTTCTGGGTACGAGATCTAACTTTTCCTTGAAACATCTTGGTGGCCTTGATCCTCAACATGTAAGCATCCCTGTTTCTGATTTTCATTCCTTGTATTCCCATTTCTTAAAGGTCCTTCTTAACCTCATGATTTCTATAATTATTAAAAATGGAAGCAGCCCCATTCCAGTATCGTATACATGGTTGTGGCCAACTGAGGTGACTCTCTTCATAAAGTTTTACTTTCTTGCCCCATTTCCACTATTTAACTCATTTTTATCTTTCATATTACTGGCCCGCATTGGATCAAGAATCTTTTAACATCTTCAGCACACAGTTCCGGCCACAAGATCCATTCGCTCCAGTATAATATGACACAACATCGTATTTTATGAAGATGGTTTTCATACGTATTATCTATTGACTCAGTATAATTTTTATGCTCACAGAGGAACACTTTCCACTCTTTTAACGTATTTAACATTACTGCATCGCACTCAGCATACATTTCTCTACATACGTTGGCTGCCAACGCTGCACAAAGCACCCAAATCTAAAAATTTTAAGAATGTCAAAGACTTCAAACTAATTTTTCTACGAGGCCTCTCAGCTTGAGTTTTTTTATTTTATTTGTGACTAACAAGTTGTCAAACTTGTACTAATTACATATTCAAACCTGGACATTTAGCATAAATATGCTTTGTATTTTAACTTGTTATAGACAGTTTTAATTATGAGGGTCAATTTTGTGTGTTTTAACTTTAATGTGTATCTTTGTATAATGACCCTAATTGGCTGATGATGACATCCATGGATGTTGAAACCAGTACCATAAATAAATGAGGTTGTAATCTTAACCAACAGCACATCTTGTATTGAAAAGGTGGATCTTGTACAATTTAACTTCTTGTTTTTTAACTTTGTTGGCAATCCATGAGCAGTCTTGCAAATTTCAAACCTTAGGCCTAATTGCAATTTTCATTTCTATTTTTGCTTAGTAATAACCTATTGTAATTAGGATACATCTGAACATAGTTTAAAAACCTATTGTAGTGTATTGTAGTAACTTATTAGAAATTAGAGTGCTTATTCTACTATTTTGAGTAGTCTTACAAATTCTAAACTTTAATTGTAATTTCCATTTCTATTTGTGCTTAGTAATAACCTGTCGTAATTAGGATACGTCTCAACGTGGTTTACAACTATTGTAGTGTTTTATAGTACATATCTTATTCTTATTATAAGTTAGTGTGTTTATTCTATTACTATGAAATATTTATGTAGCGTAGTATCTGTAGTATCTTTAGTATCTGTGGTATATGTATTTTAACTTTCTTACTAGAATAATGTTGCAGTAATCATGGTAGACTTAACTGCAGTTTAGAATTGTGTAGGCCTAATTCCTGTGTATTACTTTCAGTTTTCAGTAATTAACAGCAATTTTCATTCTGTTAGGGTGTTGTAGAAAAAATAAAATCATATAACTAAGTAGTATTGTAGTAAAGTAGTAGCTTATATTAATTACCTTGTTGTTGTGTGATCTTTGTGATCTATCCTAGACAATATTTCTTTCCTTTCAGTTTTATTTTACACAGAATAAGTTATTTTATTTTTATTTTTCTTCTCATTATTCTGTAAAGAATGGCCAAGGAGTGCAAGTGTAGGAACTGTGGGTGTTGCCAGGCATTAAGGAGTATGATGGAGCAGTTGGAGAGTTTGAGGGAGATAATTAGGATTCCCTCAGAAGACAGGAAGGAAAGCAGGCCTTCCTCAAACAATGTACAGGATACAGTAGGTGTAAAAGAGGGATGGGAAAGAAAGGGAGGAATTGTAGAAGACAGGTCTATTCAGGGTCAGAATTCAGGACAGGTGTCTGTGAGAAATCACTACAAGTCACTGCAGGTAGAACAACCGAGGGAAGATGAGGAACGGAGAACTGTTGCTGAGAAGTGTGGAAGGATAAGGAAGGGAAAACGTAGGAAAAGGAAATGTGGAGTAGTGAATAGGAAAAGACAGGTGGAACAGGGTCATGGGATGGAGAAAAGGGAGGAAGAAGTAGCTTTTGCAGCTGTCAGGAAAGATAGGGCTGACCAGGAGGGGAGGGGATCAAATGAGGTGGATAGAGTTGAGGCTTTGGTCATGGTGGATTCCATGGTTAGACATTGTGAGGAAAGTGTGTGGAGGAAAGGGAACCAGGGTAGAGTGTTATCCAGGAATTAGTTTGAGGCAGATGTTGAGGAAAGTAGAAGAGAAGGAGAAGGAGAAGGTGGTAGTGTTTCACGTTGGTAATAACAACATAAGACAAGCAGGTATAAGTACCAACATGTTGGGGATGTGTGGGATCTGGTAAATGCAGCTTGGGTGAGGTTTAAGGAAGCGGAGATTTTTATCAGTGGAATAATGTGTAGGAGGGATACTGTCTGGAAGGTGATTGGAGATTTAAATGAGACTGTGGAGTGAGTATGTGGGAAACTGGGAGTGAAATTCCCAGATCCTAATGGGTGGTTAGGAGATAGGGATCTGCACTCAGACGGCCTTCACTTAAACCGCAGTGGTACATGTCAGTCAGGAAATTTGTTTAGAAGGGTTATAGAAACGTACATTCAGGAAAACGGGGTGGCCTAGGGAATGGTGGTAAGGGAACAGGGAACTGGAAATCAAGTAGGGATGACATAAAAATGTTAGTGCTCAACTGTAGAAGTATTGTAAAGAAAGGAATCGTATTAAGTAATTTAATAGATATGTACTTACCAGATATTCTAATAGGAGTTGAATCATGGCTGAGAAATGATATAATGGATGCAGAAATATTCTCATGGAACTGGAGTGTGTATTGTAGAGATAGAATAGGAATGGTAGGAGGGGGAGTATTCATTCTGGTGAAAGAAGAATTTGTAAGCTATGAACAAGTTAAAGATGGCAAACATGAAATTCTGGGTGTAAGGCTCATCTCTAAAGATACCGGTAATAGGCAACTTGATGTCTTTGGAGTGTACAGACTGAGAAAGGGTAGCACTGATGCTGATTCAGAATTATTTTATAAGATAATCAGCTATGTTGGAAATGATATGGAAAGGAATGTGATAGTAGCAGGTGATCTAAATTTACCAAATGTCAATTGGGAAGGTAATGCAAACAACAGGAAGCATGAACAACAAATGGCAAATAAGTTAATATGGGAAGGGCAGCTGATTCAGAAAGTGATGGATCCAGCTAGAGGGAAGAATATTGGTGCTGGTAAAACCAGATGAGCTCTATAGAGAAACGGAAGTAATAGATGGTATGAGCGATCACAAAGCAGTTTTTTGTGGTAGTTAAAAATAAATGTGAAAGAAAGGAAGGTATTCAAATTAGGACTATTAGGCAGTAACATTTGGCTGATAAAACAGTCATGAAGGAGTTTAAAAAAAGTAACTATGATTGGTGGAAAACAGTAAATAAAAATGTTGAGGAATGTGAAAATTGCTTTTTACCTTTAAAGGTGGTAAGCAATGGTAAAGATCCACTATATTATAACAGAGAAGTAAAGAGGCTAAGAAGGAGGTGCAGGTAGGAAAGAAATAGAGTTAGAAATTGCTGTGGAAGTAAGGAGAAATTGAAGGAAACTAGGAAATTGAATCTAGCAAAGAAGTCAGCTAAGGATGACATGATGGCAAGCACAATTGGCAGTCATACAAATTTTAGTGAAAAGTGGAAGAGTATGTATAGGACCTTTAAGGCAGAAACAGGTTCCAAGAAGGATATTCCAGGAATCTTTAATGAACAAGGGGAGTGTGTATGCGAGGATCTTCAAAAGGCAGAAGTATTCAGTCAGCAGTATGTAAAGATTGTTGGTTACAAGGATAATGTCCAGATAGAGGTGGTGACTAATATTAAAGAAGTATTAAATGTTACCTATGACAACAATGATATTTACAGTAAGATACAAAAGTTGGAAGCTAGAAAGGTGGCTGGAATTGATAAGATAACTGGGGATATACTAAAGGCAATTGGTTGGGATATACCGTAGTACCATATCTGAAGTACTTATTTGATTATTGTTTGAATGAAGGAGCTATACCAAATGAATGGGGAGTTGCTATAGTAGCCCCTGTGTATAAAGGAAAGGGTGTTAGACATAAAGCTGAAAATTACAGGCCAATCAGTTTGGCATGCATTGCATGTAAGCTTTGATGAAGCATTCTTTCTGATTATATTAGACATGTTTGCAAAATTAATAAGTGGTTTGACAGAAAGCAGTTTGGGTTTAGGAAAGGCTAGTCCACTGAAGCTCAACTTGTAGGAATCCAGGAAGATATAGCAGATATCCTGGATTCAGGAGGTGAAATGGACTGTATCGTGATTGACCTGTCTAAGGCATAGGGTAGATCGTGGAAGACTACTGGCAAAAATGAGTGCAATCAGACTAGAAAAAAAGTGACTGAATGGGTGGCTACATTTCTAGAAAATAGAACTCAGAGAATTAGAGTAGGCGAAGCTTTATCTGACGCTGTAATAATTAAGAGGGGAATTCCTCAAAGCAGTATTATTGGATGTTTATGTTTTCTTATATATATAAATGATATATGTAAAGAAGTGGAATCAGAGATAAGGCTTTTTGCAGATGATGTTCTTCTGTACAGAGTAATAAATAAATTACAAGATTGTGAGCAACAGCAAAATGACTTCTATAATGTTGTGAGATGGACAGTAGGCAATAGTATGATGATAAACGGGGTTAAAAGTCAGGTTGTGAGTTTCACAAATAGGAAAAGTCCTTCTCAGTTTCAATTACTGCATTGATGGAGGTGAAAGTTCCATTTAAGTGTTAATATAAGGAAAGATCTTCATTGGGGTGATCGCATAAATCTGATTGCTAATAAAGGGTACAGATCTCTGCACATGGTTATGAGGGTATTTAGGGGTTGAAGTAAGGATGTAAAGGAGATGGCATATAAGTCTCTGGTAAGACCCCCAACTAGAGTATGGTTCCAGCATATGGACCCCTCACCAGGATTACTTGATTCAAGAACTGGAAAAAATCCAAAGAAAAGCAGCTTGATTTGTTCTGGGTGATTTCTGACAAAAGAGTACCATAGCATTACAAAAATGTTGCAATATTATTATTATTATTATTATTATTATTATTATTATTATTATTATTATTATTATTATTATTCTTTCTTTCTTTCTTGCGAACCGGCCAAACTTAGGACCACGCCAATACCACTTCACTTCCTTCTAATCATCCCTTCTTCCTTCCTCTTTCTCCACAGTGCCTTCATTCTTTCAGAATGTTGCGCTCTTCTCTCTTCAGTCCATCTTCCCCCTCTGTGCTCTTTCTTTTCTTCAACCAGAACTTTTATGTTGGAAAGTCTTTCCCTGAATTGGTCTCTATCACGACATTCTTCATCTGCAATTCCTAACCTCTTGAGTTCTTCCTTCATCTGCTTGGCATATCCCCCCTGGCTCTTCAAGTAGTATATTTTATTAAAAATTTGTTTATTTAACCTTGTTGGATCCATTCTGACCATGTGTCCATAGAATCGCAACCGTCTTTTCCTTATTGTTGTTTCCAGGTCTTCTGTTATTTTGTATATCTCCTTATTTGAGCGTAATCTGTAGTTTCCCTCTACCACCCTTGGGCCGTAAATCATCCTCAATATTCTCCTTTCAATCTTTAGTAGTTTTTCCAGGTTCGTTAGTGTTGTTGTTTCCACCCCATACAGAATCACTGGTTTTACCACAGCATCATAATGTCTTAGTTTCGCATTGATGGAGAGATTCTTTTTGTTGTAAATGGCTTTGGTGGCAATGTTTAGCCTTTCCAACTTAAGTCTTCTATTTTCCATGGCCGCTTTATCCATCCCGTTGCTGCTGATAATTTCTCCCAGGTATTTAAACTGCTTTGTGACCTTCACTTCGCCATATTTCGTCTTCATTGTTCTCTTCACATAATTCCTGTCCGTGCTCATCATCTCTGTTTTCGTGAAGGAGATTTTTAAACCTGTTTTCTCGGCTATCTCCTGTAGTTCATTTATCTGTGTTATTGCTTCCTGTTCTGTCTCAGCGAACAGTGCCAAATCATCAGCAAAGGCCAAACACTTGGGTTTGACATGTTTATTTTTACTACCTATTATAGCACCTGAGTCATTATGTTTCCACAGTGTTTTCATGACCTTATCTAGAACCACGTTGAAGAGTGTTGGGGATAAGCTGTCACCCTGTCTCAGACCTGTTTTTATCTGGAAGGGTTTGCTGATCTCTCCTCGAAATTTCACTTTGGATATGGTGTTTGTTAGTGTTAACCTAAGTAAGTTGAGTGTTTTTTGATCGATACCATATTCTCTCAAAATTTCCATCAATGTGTCTCTATCTATTGAATCGTATGCTTTTTTAAAATCAACGAAAGAGATGAAGATGTTCTTTGGCCGTGCATTGTAATATTTGATTATCATTTTTAGACTTAGGATATGGTCCTGACAAGAGCGCCCTCTCCTGAAGCCACCCTGATATTCTCCCAACTTGTGGTCAATTTGCGGTATCAGTCTGTTCAATAGGAGTTTAGAAAAAATCTTATATGTGACAGATAAAAGTGATATTCCTCGGTAGTTGTTGACGTCTGTTTTCGGTCCCTTTTTATGTAGTGGGTGTATTAATGCTACTAGCCAGTCTTCTGGTATTTTCTCATCTCTCCAAATATTCCGGAACAGTTCTGTCACTTCAGTGATAAAGGCGTCATTGGCTATCTTCCACAGTTCTGCTATTACTCCATCTTCACCAGATGGTTTGTTGTTCTTCTTCTTCTTCTTCTTCTTCTTCTTATTTCTTCACGATTTATATAAATACTGTTTGGGTCCATTTATTGCAGTCTATAACACATACAGGTTAAACCAAAAACGGCAATGCCATGGTACGTTAATATCTTTTTTTTTTTTTTGCTATGTGCTTTACGTCGCACCGACACAGATAGGTCTTATGGCGACGATGGGATAGGAAAGGCCTAGGAGTTGGAAGGAAGCGGCCGTGGCCTTAATTAAGGTACAGCCCCAGCATTTGCCTGGTGTGAAAATGGGAAACCACGGAAAACCATTTTCAGGGCTGCCGATAGTGGGATTCGAACCTACTATCTCCCGGATGCAAGCTCACAGCCGTGCGCCTCTACGCGCACGGCCAACTCGCCCGGTTCGTTAATATCAAGAAAGATCTTAAAGAACTGGGTCTACAAGCAGAAGATGCACAAGACCGAAATCTTTTCAGAGCGGCCATCAATACTTTTGGGACTTTCCGGGACGAAAAACGGGCAACTGGTGCTAAATGGATAGAAGAACGTCGTGCTAAACACAGAGAGATAATGAAGACGATGTGGATCAAGCGAAAAATGAACAAATGCCAGAATGTAAAGCGAGGTTTATCGTGGTCGCTAGTTGGCCGATTAGCGAAGTTTAATAATAATAATAATAATAATAATAATAATAATAATAATAATAATAATAATAATAATAATAATAATAATAATAATAATAATAAGGTAGCAGGTAGGGACCCTCTTCGGAGGTAGCCCTACCCAGGGAGTGGCGCCCCTGCCTATGCGAGTCCCAGAGCACACTGACCCGGTGTGTACCATCTGGTAAGGGTCCCAGCTCAGGGTTACGAGTAAAGACCTCAACGGAATCTACAGCGGAGAAGCTGAACTTCGGAACGGTGGAGATTGCGGAAGAGGCAACCCAGTACTCAGGGGATTGTATGAATACACTAGTTATCAGCAGCGTCTGTCTCCCATGTTAGGGGCGGCTGCAAGGTGATCGGTCAACGGTCTCGAAGGCGGAAGAGGAATCTTAACTCCCAACGGCAATGAGAGCGGAAGAACCTAGTGGAGTAAACCACGAAAATACACTGACTGACAGAGCAAATGCAACACCAAGAAGGAGTGGTCAGAACTTTATGCCAATTGCAGGGTAGACTGACGTCACTGAGGTATGCTCATGATGTGAAATACGCCGCTGTGCTACGCACGTAGCGAACGATAAATGGGACACGGCGTTGGCGAATGGCCCACTTCGTACCGTGATTTCTCAGCCGACAGTCATTGTAGAACGTGTTGTCGTGTGCCACAGGACACGTGTATAGCTAAGAATGCCAGGCCGCCGTCAACGGAGGCATTTCCAGCAGACAGACGACTTTACGAGGGGTATGGTGATCGGGCTGAGAAGGGCAGGTTGGTCGCTTCGTCAAATCGCAGCCGATACCCATAGGGATGTGTCCACGGTGCAGCGCCTGTGGCGAAGATGGTTGGCGCAGGGACATGTGGCACGTGCGAGGGGTCCAGGCGCAGCCCGAGTGACGTCAGCACGCGAGGATCGGCGCATCCGCCGCCAAGCGGTGGCAGCCCCGCACGCCACGTCAACCGCCATTCTTCAGCATGTGCAAGACACCCTGGCTGTTCCAATATCGACCAGAACAATTTCTCGTCGATTGGTTGAAGGAGGCCTGCACTCCCGGCGTCCGCTCAGAAGACTACCATTGACTCCACAGCATAGACGTGCACGCCTGGCATGGTGCCGGGCTAGAGCGACTTGGATGAGAGAATGGCGGAACGTCGTGTTCTCCGATGAGTCACGCTTCTATTCTGTCAGTGATAGTCACCGCAGACGAGTGTGGCATCGGCGTGGAGAAAGGTCAAATCCGGCAGTAACTGTGGAGCGTCCTACCGCTAGACAACGCGGCATCATGGTTTGGGGCGCTATTGCGTATGATTCCACGTCACCTCTAGTGCGTATTCAAGGCACGTTAAATGCCCACCGCTACGTGCAGCATGTGCTGCGGCCGGTGGCACTCCCGTACCTTCAGGGGCTGCCCAATGCTCTGTTTCAGCAGGATAATGCCCGCCCACACACTGCTCGCATCTCCCAACAGGCTCTACGAGGTGTACAGATGCTTCCGTGGCCAGCGTACTCTCCGGATCTCTCACCAATCGAACACGTGTGGGATCTCATTGGACGCCGTTTGCAAACTCTGCCCCAGCCTCGTACGGGCCGTCTCTGTTTTTTCCCCAACTTTCATCCCTTTCGAACCACTCCTTCTTGGTGTTTCATTTGCTCTGTCAGTCAGTGTATAATCATTTCGTACTAACAATCCGATCTTACTTTGGAAGCTAATTCCTTTCTTCACAAATCACAACATCATTCGCAAGATGCAAATGTCGCTGAAAGAAAGCACTACCCCAGGTGGCAACTCGGCAGAGAAATCCACCATTACACTATGCAATGCAACGGGACCTAGGATTCTGGGGAGTCCCAACATCTGCGAGAAAGACGAGTCGGAGCGTCTTGAATCACCTTCCAAACTCAAATTCAAGAAGAACTATTTCATTGGAACAATAAACATCAACTCACTTACCAGAGTCGGAAAACAAAAAGAACTAGAAAAGCTTTTGGAAAAAAAGCAAATCCAGATCCTAGCTGTACAAGAGACAAGATTCCTGGAAGAAAACATCATAGACATCAACCAATACAGAATATTCAAAGGAAAGCCGGCGATTAGAACAACCACCAACATGCCTCTGTTCGGAACCTGCTTCTACGTAAACAAGAAGGTAGTAAACAATGTCACAGACTTCACATCAAAATCTGAAAGATTGTCTCTACTAACTATTAAATGCAAGAATAAGAGGTACACTCTCATCAACTGTCACTCCCCGATCAACGAAGACAACAAGAAGAACCCACAGAAAGTTGATGACTTCTGGAAACTGAAATCACCCGGATACCCAAGAGCAACGTAAAAATCCTGCTGGGAGACTTCAACGCACAGATTGGGAAGGAACGAAAGTACAGAGACATCGTAGGGAAATATCCAGCACATAAGAGGACAAACAAGAATGGGGAAAGGCTCATTGGACTCTTCAAAGCTTCTCAGTTGAAACTTATGTCAATACACTTCAAGAAACTCCCGGGAAAATCAAAGACATGGGTATCTCCGAATCCCGAACTAGGGGAATTCCAATTGGATCACGTAGCGATAACAAGGAAAAACTCAAAGGAGGTGATGAAAGTGATTAGCAACGGTGAATTCGATTCAGACCACTATCTCTCCAAAGTTAAAATCCGTTTTCTCCCAATAGGACAAAAGAGAGACCCACCTAAAATAATGAGATACAACACAAACAAAATGAACATCACTGAAGACATCATTAGAAACTTCAGGGACGAAATCCGGACCAGCAGAAAGGGGAACTGGCAAGAACTATGCACAGGAATCAATGAAGCCGCAAAGAAAACACTCGGACAGGCTAAGAGGAAAAGAGAAATATGGTGGAATGAAGAGTGCGAGGAAGCTCTCAGGGAGAGGTCCGAGAAATGGAGAAAATGGAAATGCTCCAGAGAAACGGAACACGTGGAACAATTCAGGCAAAAGAGGAAAGAAACA
The DNA here is from genome assembly GCF_040414725.1 of Anabrus simplex. NCBI lineage: Eukaryota > Metazoa > Arthropoda > Insecta > Orthoptera > Tettigoniidae > Anabrus > Anabrus simplex. The sequence goes on along the minus strand of NC_090265.1, from coordinate 1,741,455,104 downwards.
TCCAGGATATTTCGAAGGACTAAACGATCATTTGAAAGAACTCAACTGGAAGAGATCCAGACCGACTTTGTGAAGAACAATTCCAGAGACTTTTATCAGACCTTCAAGTTTGAGCTTAAGAAATGAACAGGGTAAAATCGGACTGAACAGCCAAGAAAACTGTGAGATATTAGCCAGATACTTCCACACTCTCTTGAATTGTCCTTCCCCAACCTCTAAACTAGAATTTCCAGACATACCAGAGAACTCAGAAGATGACGAACCACCAACAAAGGAAGAAGTCAAGGAAGCTCTTGAAAACCTCAAAAACAACAGGGCAAGTGGAGAGGACTCAATAACGGCAGAAATGTTGAAATGGGCAGAACCGGAAATCTTAGATGATCTTCACCAAATCATCAAGGAAATCTGGGAGAAGGAGACAATCCCAGAAGAATGGAAAACAGCACTTATCCATCCGTTGCATAAGAAAGGGGACAAGCAGGATGTCAACAACTATAGGGGCGTGTCCCTCCTCCCGATCGCCTATAAAATTATCTCAAAACTGCTTCTTAATAGAATAGAAGCGAGTCTGGACCAACAACTAGGGGAATACCAAGCAGGGTTTAGGAAAGGCCGCTCCTGTATCGAACAAATATTCAACCTGAAGTCAATACTCGGCCACAGAATGTTGAGTGGTAAGAAAATTGTGGTGTCGTTTAAAGACTTCAAGAAAGCCTTCGGTTCTGTGGACAGAGAGATTTTGGATAAGATCATTAGGGAATTTGGAGTCAAAACCAAACTGGCAAATATAATCAAAGAGACCCTAACAGGCACAACCTCCAAGGTAAAATTCTTCGGGCATCTCTCACAATCATTTGAAATTAAGACAGGTGTGAGGCAAGGGGATGGACTATCCCCACTCCTATTCAACTGTGTCCTAGAAAAGATAGTGAGAATATGTAACTCAGAACTTGAACATCAAAGGATAATCCCGATCTGTCTAGGGAGAAAATCAGGTGGGATTAAAGTCAACTGCTTGGCTTTTGCTGACGACTTTGCTATACTATCAGAAAGTCCAGAGGTCGCAACCATCCAGATTAACCTCTTGGAAAGAATCGCCAGCCAAACAGAACTGAGGATCTCAGCAGAAAAGACCAAATTCATGACGAACATCAAAGACGGACCAAAATTCCTGGAAACAGAGATAGGACGGATAGAAAGGGTCAAGAAGTTCAAGTACCTTGGTGAGACGATACAGGAGAATGGACTAGAAAAAGCTGCAGTGGAAGATCGGATCTCAAAAATGGAAAGAGCATATGGCTTGACAAAAAACATCTACAATAAGAAGTGCTTATCTTGGAATTCCAAATTAAAACATTATAACACCGTGGTCAAAACAGAATGCCTGTACGCCAGTGAATGCCTGCCCATGAACTACAAGCTCGAGAAGCTAGAGGTTCTGGAAAGAAGAATCCTCAGAAAAATTATGGGAGCCGTCCAAACTGAAAGCGGATGGAAACTTCGGAGTAACAAAGAAGTTTATCAGAAGGTGGAAAGAATCTCAGAGACCTTGAAGAAAAGGAGGCTGGCGTTTCTTGGACATCTGTACAGAATGAACGCAAACAGACTTACCAAACAGATATTTGAATACTTCTGGAGAAAAAAGACCACTACAGCATGGATTAAAGAAACGAAGAAGGATATGGAAAGGTTAAGCATCTTGGAAGATCAGCTGTTAGAAAGGAATACGTTTAGGAACACAATGAAGAATTTGGAAGGTGTTCAAGCCGCAGGAAGAACTAGGAAGACCGGAAGAGCCTGGACAGATGAACAACGGAAGCAGGCCAGCGAACGCATGAAGGAGTATTAGACACAGAGAAAACTCTGCACGAAAAGAAAGAAATGAAGTTGTAGCGTGATCCTTAGTGGTCCATTCGCTTGTAGTAATAATAATAATAATAATAATAATAATAATAATAATAATAATAATAATAATAATAATAATAATAATAATAATAAAAATAATAATAATAATAATAACCGTATGGCCTCAGCTACCGTGTGCATACATTTCAATTAGACGCCATCTGGCTGTCTGCTCGTCAATTTCGACGTTCTGTTTTTTCTAGAACTACTAGATGGCAGACCGAGTAAACCGAAACTCTCTTGGGCGTCTCCGGCTGAGACTTAATGAATTTTGTGGGGTAAACACCAAATGTGTCACCAGAGATCTTTTACATGCCGACATCATACGACATGGAGTGTCGAATGGACTTTTATCCGCCCTTCAAGAATCCGACTGCCTCTACCGGGTTTGAATCGGCTATCTTGGGATCCGAAAGCCGTCACTCTGCCACTGATCCACAGAGGCAGCTAGTGCATACAGGTTACGAAGCATTTTAAAAAACATTTAATCTCTAAAATGCATAATAAGTAAAGTTAATGCATATTCGGAAGTATAACGGAAAGTTGAATTTAAAAAAAACCATGGCGCAACAGGCCCGTGGCTTACCAAGCGACCACTGATCAGCCTGAAGGCCTGCAGATTACGAGGTGTCGTGTGGTCAGCACGACGAATCGTCACGGCCGTTATTCTTGGCTTTCTAGACTGGGGCCGCTATTTCACCGTCAATAACTCCTCAATTGTAATCACGTAGGCTGAGTGGATCACGAACCAGCCCTCTGATTCAGGTAAAATCCCTGACATGACCATGAATCGAACCCGAGGCGGGTAAAAGGAAGGCACGCTACCCCTACACTGCGGGGCTGGCAAAGTTTAATTATGCTTGTAAAAAATGGAATTGATATTGTAAAAGTAATTACGTTTAGACACTATATCAAGGACCGTCCCTCACAGTGAAAGATACATAGAGCTTCTGTAATTTTTCAGCTCTCTAAAATTAACAGTGGCAACAGACCGTATTAGCGGCAGTGATAGGCGACTGGCGTCGTCACTGACTTAACACAAAAGCGGCTCGGGTTCGAAATGATAAACCGAGCCGCTTGGTCACGTAGCTATCAGCTTGCATTCGGGAGATATAGGGTTTGAACCCCACTGTGGGCAGCCCTGAAGATAATTTTCCGCGGTTTCCCATTTTCACACTAAGTTGAACCTTAATTAAGGCCACGGCCGCTTCCTCCCCACTCCTTGCCCTTTCTTGCCCCATCGTCGCCATAAGAAGTATCTGTGTCATTCCGACGCAAAGCCAATTGTAAATAAATAAAAAGTCCGCCTATGTGGTGTAGTGGATAGTGTGATTAGCAGTCACCCTCGGAGGCCCGGGTTCGATTCCAGACTCAGGAGATTTGAAAAGTAGTACCAGGGCTAGAACGGGCTCCACTCAGCCTCGGGAAGTCAAATGAGTAGAGGGTGTTTCGATTCCCACCTCAGCCATCCTAGAAGTGGTTTTCCTCCAGGCAAATGCCGGGATGGTACCTAACTCAAGGCCACGGCCGTTTCCTTCCCTCTTCCTTGCCTATCCTTTCCAATCTTCCCATTCCCCGCAAGGACCCTATTCAGCATAGCAGGTGAGGCCACCTGGGCGAGTTACTGGTCCTGCTCCCCAGTTGTTCTCCCCGACCCGAAGTCTAACGCTTCAGGACACTGCCCTTGAGACGGTAGAGGTGTGATCCCTGGCTGAGTCCGAGGGAGAAACGGATTAATAAGATGAAGAAGTAAAAAATAAGAAAATCGAAGTGAAAAGTCATATTCTTGTGTTTTGAATTTCAGATAAAACTGGACGTCTCCTGGCTATGATCACGATATCAACAGTCACCTAAAACTACTAGGTAGCTTGTTCGCTACACAAGACCCTAGGATCCTAGCCACTAAAACGATTCACAGCAACAATCTTACATTATGCCACCTTTTACGACACAAATACACACACTCAAAGATATTGTAATAATTTCTTATCATTATTTTGATATACTGTACTTGGTATCTCATAAACAATTCAAAATTTACTGAAAGAGGTGGTTTACTCCCCTTTCACTGTCGACACAGGAGGAGAATAAACCGGATAGGTCTATAACAATCTATTAATTTGCAGTACTCGGAACGAAAGCTACTCCTGATCTGAGTCTAAAATAAATAAATGTTCCATTAAAATGTTTACCTTTCATCTTGATTTGTTGGAGTAGGCGTGCGACTTAATAGGTCGGCATGAAACATAGAACTACAGCACAGTAGAGTGACCGACGTCTCACACTCATAAACTATTTTCTTATCTCACAACATAGATAACTGATGAGAAAAATCGCATGTTCCGAGTCATAGTTCAAGCTAATAAATCTTGAGAGTTTTCTGTCTTTACTGTTGCTATGTTGAGACAACAGAGAACGTAGCATTTAAACAGAACCTTCTCTGTAAAATGCGGGGCATATCGAGAGTTTTAACGATTTCTATATAACTTACACCTAAAGGGGTTGAAGCTACGTATCATACCTCACGGGGGTGGGAGTGATAGAATACTTAAAGGTATCTTCTGCCTGTCGCAAGAAGTAATAACGTGGGAGCGTGGGTCAGCGACCAAGGACACTCTAGCTGAGTTTGATACTGTTGCCACTTAATTGTACTGAGTTACTCAATTTTAACTTACTGTCCGACCTCATTTGGCTACCGTAAGTCTTGCACTTTTCCAACCCTTAAGGTATTAGTTTTGCGATGCCTATTTCACGTCTTTCATGGCCTTTCCCTTTCTTTTGCTGATACTTTCATTCTTCGAAGGGTTGCGCCGCTTACATGTTTTTCTCTGATAAGTGCTAAGAGAGAATGGTTCTTCAGTAGTAGCGGCTGCTTCAGATACTGATTCCACATACAGAAAAACCTCGTTACATCGCTCCCGTTTTTAACGCTATCCCGTTCATTATCCGCCTTTTATACAGTCCGTGGACGTTACATATATACCGGTAATAATTCTTTATAATATTACCCTCTTATAATGCTTCCAAATCCTGCGTATAGCGTTCTTTATCGGATAGGACATGAGTAAATATCCGTATAAATTGTGAAACTTGTGACCTTTAAAAGCATTGTGAATAAATAGTTACTGCGCATGTAATTGCGGCCATTGCAGTTCGAGTGCATGCAAGAAATATTACTCTCTACGTAAAGAAACTCTCCAGCCAGTATCTTTCGGAAGAGGATGTACACTGACTGACAGAGCAAATGCAACACCAAGAAGGAGTGGTTCGAAAGGGATGAAAGTTGGGGAAAAAACAGAGACGGCACGGACGAATAATTGATGTTTATTTCAAACCGATATGCAGGTTACACAATGCGCACGGCATCGACTCAGTAGGATGTAGGACCACCGCGAGCGGCGATGCACGCAGAAACACGTCGAGGTACAGAGTCAATAAGAGTGCGGATGGTGTCCTGAGGGATGGTTCTCCATTCTATGTCAACCATTTGCCACAGTTGGTCGTCCGTACGAGGCTGGGGCAGAGTTTGCAAACGGCGTCCAATGAGATCCCACACGTGTTCGATTGGTGAGAGATCCGGAGAGTACGCTGGCCACGGAAGCATCTGTACACCTCGTAGAGCCTGTTGGGAGATGCGAGCAGTGTGTGGGCGGGCATTATCCTGCTGAAACAGAGCATTGGGCAGCCCCTGAAGGTACGGGAGTGCCACCGGCCGCAGCACATGCTGCACGTAGCGGTGGGCATTTAACGTGCCTTGAATACGCACTAGAGGTGACGTGGAATCATACGCAATAGCGCCCCAAACCATGATGCCGCGTTGTCTAGCGGTAGGGCGCTCCACAGTTACTGCCGGATTTGACCTTTCTCCACGCCGATGCCACACTCGTCTGCGGTGACTATCACTGACAGAACAGAAGCGTGACTCATCGGAGAACACGACGTTCCGCCATTCTCTCATCCAAGTCGCTCTAGCCCGGCACCATGCCAGGCGTGCACGTCTATGCTGTGGAGTCAATGGTAGTCTTCTGAGCGGACGCCGGGAGTGCAGGCCTCCTTCAACCAATCGACGGGAAATTGTTCTGGTCGATATTGGAACAGCCAGGGTGTCTTGCACATGCTGAAGAATGGCGGTTGACGTGGCGTGCGGGGCTGCCACCGCTTGGCGGCGGATGCGCCGATCCTCGCGTGCTGACGTCACTCGGGCTGCGCCTGGACCCCTCGCACGTGCCACATGTCCCTGCGCCAACCATCTTCGCCACAGGCGCTGCACCGTGGACACATCCCTATAGGTATCGGCTGCGATTTGACGAAGCGACCAACCTGCCCTTCTCAGCCCGATCACCATACCCCTCGTAAAGTCGTCTGTCTGCTGGAAATGCCTCCGTTGACGGCGGCCTGGCATTCTTAGCTATACACGTGTCCTGTGGCACACGACAACACGTTCTACAATGACTGTCGGCTGAGAAATCACGGTACGAAGTGGGCCATTCGCCAACGCCGTGTCCCATTTGTCGTTCGCTACGTGCGCAGCACAGCGGCGCATTTCACATCATGAGCATACCTCAGTGACGTCAGTCTACCCTGCAATTGGCATAAAGTTCTGACCACTCCTTCTTGGTGTTGCATTTGCTCTCTCAGTCAGTGTACCTTACGCCTTAACAGTGCTTTAATTTCCGTGAATAGTTGTACTTCCTCTTAAAACAATAATAGCCACCACCACCACTTTCCATAAATGGACTTTGACACTCGAATGAATCCCTGTCAAAACAAAAAGCGGGGGATGTTAACTCAGGGGATTTTGTGTAGCTTAACAATGATCTAGAGACGTCAGAAACCCACGAGGCATTAAATGATTGCGAATCATGCCACCACTACTGCCCAAGATGAATACAAAGAGGAATTTGAATCAGCAGAGGAATATGTCCCTCTACGAAACGAAGCCCTCAGAGCAGTAAATTTCCTTCGAGAATACATTAGTACGGTATTGCTCCCAGCGGTGAATGTAGTTATGCTAATATTTACTTGAACGGCATAGAAAACATTATAATCAGGGCCCGGATTTTGAAGACCTAAAAATGTTTAAAAATGATCTATAAAATAACTACAAATATCCAATAAATGACCCCAAAACTAAAAAAGACCTAAAAATCTGAATGAAACTGACATCATTTCGTCACACAATAAATGCAAACACACTACGTCACTATATGTTGAATGACTTTAATAGGTACCTAATATAATTTAATTACCGGTATTATTTGATAAACACGAATTATTTGCACACAAATACTGGTTATTATTTCAGTCTATTGTTTGGCACTGCAAGTTCTGTAACACTTCATGGTATGTGGAACTTTAAGGCTGCAACATCTGAAGAACAAAAAAGAGAGAATTTCGCCATACATACATACATTATCATTATAGACTGTTATGCCTTTCAGCGTTCAGTCTGCAAGCCTCTGAGAATTTACTAAACGTCGCCACAATCCTCGATTTACAACTAGTGTTGTGGCCTCATTTAGTTCTATACCCCTTATCTTTAAATCGTTAGAAACCGAGTCTAACCATCGTCGTCTTGGTCTCCCTCTACTTATCTTACCCTCCATAGCAGAGTCCATTATTCTCCTAGGTAACCTATCCTCCTCCATTCGCCTCACATGACCCCACCACCGAAGCCAGTTTATGCGTACAGCTTCATCCATCGAGTTCATTCCTAAATTAGCCTTTATCTCCTCATTCCGAGTACCCTCCTGCCATTGTTCCCACCTGTTTTGTACCAGCAATCATTCTTGCTACTTTCATGTCTGTTACTTCTAATCTATATATATAAAATAGCTTGTCCTGACTGACTGACTGACTGACTGACTGATTCATCATCGCCGAGCCAAAACTACTGGACATAAAGAAATGAAATTTTGGGGATATATTCATATTATGATGTAGGTGCTCGCTAAGAGAGGATTTTTGGATATTCCTTCGGTAAGGGGGTGAAAATGGGGGTGAAATTTTAAAATGAGTGTATCTATATCTCAAAACTTTAAAAGTTTACAGATGTAAAAATTGGTATTTAGAATCTTCTTTAAAAATAAGGAAACACGTATTTTTTTGTTTTCAGAAACTCCCAATATGAGGGATGAAAAAGGGTGAAAATGGGGGAAAATTGGTTGAATGCCTTTAATCAGGACACCGGTACTTATATCTCAAAAACTGAATATATTACAGACCTGAAAATTGGTACTTTTGATCTCTTTTAAAAATAAAGAAGCATGTATTTTTTTGTTTTTGTAAAATCCAATTAATGGGAGGGTGAAAAGGGGGTGAATTTTTAAAATGAGTGAATCTATATCTCCAAACTTTCAAAGTTTGCAGATGTAAAAATTGGTATTTACAATCTTCATTAAAAATAAAGAAACACGTATTTCTTTGTTTTCGGAAAATCGCAATAGGAGGAGTGAAAAGGGGTGAAAAATGGGTTGAATGCCTTTAATGAGGCTACTTATATCTCAGAAACTGAAGATATTATAGACCTGAAAATTGGTGTTTGGGATCTCTTTTAAAAATAAAGAAAAACGTATTTTTTATTTTTCTGGAAAACCCAATTAAGGGGGGTGAAAAAGGGGTAATATTTTAAAATGACTGTATCTATATCTAAAAACTTTTAAAGGTTATAGATGTAAAAATTGGTATTTAGAATCTGCATTAAAAATCAAGAAACACGTATATTTTGTTTTCGGAAAATCATAATGGGAAGGGTGGTAAAGGTTGAAAAATGGGTCGAATGCATTTCATGAGTCTACTTATATTTCAGAACCTGAAGATATTACAGACCTGAAAATTGGTGTTTGGGATCTCCTTAAAAAATAAAGAAACACGTATTTTTCTTTTTGTGGAAAATCCAATTAATGGGGGGAGGGGTGAAAATAGGGTGATTTTTTAAAATGAGTGTATCTATATCTCAAAACTTTTAAAGTTTATAGATGTAAAAATTGGTATTTAGAATCTCCTTTTAAAATAAAGAAACACGCATTCTTTTGTTTTCGGAAAATCCCAATAGGAAGGATGTAAAAGGGTGAATAATGGGTTGAATGCCTTTCATGAGGCTACTTATATTTCAGAACCTGAAGATATTACAGACCTGAAAATTGGTATTTTGGATCTACTTTAAAAGTAAAGAAACACAAATTTTTTTGTTTTTGGAAAATCCAAATATTGGGGGGTGAAAAGGAGGGTTGAAATTTTTAAAATGAGTGTGTCTACATCTTAAAACTTTAAAATTTACAGATGTAAAAATTGGTAGTTAGAATCTCCTCTAAAAATAAAGGAACGCGTATTTTTTTGTTTCCTGTAAATCCTAATAGGAGGGGTGTAAAAGGGTGAAAAATGGGTTGAATGCCTTAATTGAGGATACACATATCTCAGAAACGAAAGATATTACAGAACGGATAATTTGCATATGGGATCTCCTTTAAAAATAAAGAAACACGTATTTTTTAGTTTTTAGAAAAGTCAATTAATGGCGGTTAAACAGGAGTGACAAACTGGGGTGAATTTTCTGAAAGACTATATCTAGAGAATATCTTGGAAACGTAAAATGTTACAGACGTAAAGAGTGGGTGTAAATCTTCTGTAAATGTAAAGAAATATAGGTGATTTGTTTTGGAAACTCCACTTAAGGGGAACTCAAAAGGGGTGAAATTTTAAAATGAGAATTTTTACAGTATATCTAAAAAACTTAACATGTTACAGAAGTGAAAAATGGTATTTTTTATCTCTATTAAACAAAGAAACGTGTACTTTTAGTTTTCGGAAATACCACTTGGGTGGAGGGGGGGGGGTAAAAGTGACTGAAAATGGTGATGAATTCTTTTAATTAGGCTACTGATATCTCAAAAATGAAGATGTTACAGACGTGAAATTTGATATTTGCAATCTGCTTTAAAAGTAAGGAAACACGTATTCTCGGAAAATCCAATGAAGTGGGGGGGGGGGTGAAAGAATTGAAAAATTAATTGACTGCATTGTATGAGAATACATACATCTAATAAAAACTAAAGTTGTTACAGACGTGAAAATTCTTATTTGGACCTCCTTTAAAAACAAAGAAGAACGCGTTTTGGTGGGGAAACCATCTTGGAGGGCGGGAGTGTAAAGGAGTTGAATTCCTTTCATGAGGACACATAAATCGAAAACTGAAGAAGTTAGAGTCGTGATCATTGGTATTTAGAAGATCCTTTACTATTAAAGAAACAAGTATTATTTGCGGGAAAATTCACTTAACGGGGGGGGGGGGGATTATTGTGAAATGAAGTGAAAAAAGTGAATTATTTTTATGGGGATACTTATATCTCAAAACTGAAGGTAATAGACGTGAACACTGGTGTTTGGAATCTCCCTTAAACATAAAGAAACAAGCATTCTTTTAATTTTTGGTGGGGGGGGGGTGGCGGTAAATAAACTTAACGGCGGTGGGGTGTAGAAGGAGGTGAGACCAATTGATTTTACTGTTATTAATGTACTTATAAGGATCACCGTTGCTCAGGTGGCAGCGTGCCGGCCTCTCACAGCTGGGTTCCGTGGTTCAAATCCCGGTCACTCCATATGGCATTCGTGCTGGACAAAACGGAGGCGGGACAGGTTTTTCTCCGGATACTCCGGTTTTCCCTGTCATCAGCCATTCCAGCAACACATAATAATAATAATAATAATAATAATAATAATATTCCGGACCGTCGTCAAATGTGCGGACCGCGCTGGAAACGGCTCCTGGACGGGTAATGACTAAGCATGCAGTCCGGCCGCGGGTTCAGTGCCGCCAAGGCACCCAATATGACACCACGCCGGATCTCCTGAAGGATTTTATCCATATTAAAAATATTATAGGAAAAGATGGCAAAGATTTACGGACCCAACTGACCGGGAGGAATACCTGAGCCTAGCCCGGGGAGTACGAAATCGATTGCTGGAAAGGAAGATTTAAAAGAGGGAGGAAACGTGCCGTAAAATCATAGAAAACCAGTCAGATCGGGAATTTTGGTGGATTCTTGCAGAAAACGAGTCAGATCGCGAATTTTGGCGGATTATATATCTAATACAATAAGCATTCAATTATAAATTTCAGTATAATACCGTAGCGAAGCACGGGTATCTTGCTAGTCTATATATATAAAATAGCTTGTCCTGACTGACTGACTGACTGACTGACTGATTCATCATCGCCGAGCCCAAACTACTGGACATAAAGGAATGAAATTTTGGGGATATATTCACATTATGATGTAGGTGCTCGCTAAGAAAGGATTTTTGGATATTCCTTCAGTAAGGGGGTGAAAAGGGGGGCTGAAATTTTAAAATGAGTGTATCTATATCTCAAAACTTTAAACGTTTATAGATGTGAAAATTGGTATTTAGAATCTTCTTTAAAAATAAGGAAACACGTATTTTTTTGTTTTCAGAAAATCCCAATAGGAGGGGTGAAAAAGGGTGAAAATGGGGGAAAATAGGTTGAATGCCTTTAATCAGGATACCGGTACTTATATATCAGAAACTGAAGATATTACAGACCTCAAAATTGGTACTTTTGATCTCTTTTAAAAATAAAGAAACACGTATTTTTTTGTTTTTGTTAAATCCAATTAATGCGAGGGTGAAAAGGGGGTGAATTTTTAAAATGAGTGAATCTATATCTCGAAACTTTTAAAGTTTGCTGATGTAAAAATTGGTATTTAGAATCTTCATTAAAAATAAAGAAACATGTATTTTTTTGTTTTCGGAAAATCGCAATAGGAGGAGTGAAAAGGGGTGAAAATGGGTTGAATGCCTTTAATGAGGCTACCTATATCTCAGAAACTGAAGATATTACAGACCTGAAAATTGGTGTTTGGGATCTCCTTTAAAAATAAAGGAGCACTTATTTTTTTGTTTCTGGAAAACCCAATTAAGGGGGAGTGAAAAGGGGGGTAATATTTTAAAATGAGTGTATCTATATCTCAAAACTTTTAAAGGTTATAGATGTAAAAATTGGTATTTAGAATTTCCTTTAAGAATAAAGAAACACGTATATTTTTTGTTTGTGGAAAATCCAATTAACGGGGGGGGGGGTGAAAAGGGGGTGATTTTTTAAAATGAGTGCATCTGTATCTCAAAACTTTTAAAGTTTATAGATGTAAAAATTGGTATTTAGAATCCTTTAAAAATAAAGAAACACGTATTCTTTTGTTTTCGGAAAATCCCAATAGGAAGGGTGTAAAAGGGTGAAAAATGGGTTGAATTCCTTTAATGAGGCTACTTATATTTCAGAACCTGAAGATATTACAGACCTGAAAATTGGTATTTTGGATCTACTTTAAAAGTAAAGAAACACGTATTTTTTTCGTTTTTGGAAAATCCAAATATTGGGGGGTGAAAAGGGGGGGTGAATTTTTTAAAATGAGTGCGTCTACATCTTAAAACTTTAAAATTTACAGATATAAAAATTGGTAGTTAGAATCTCCTCTAAAAATAAAGGAACACGTATTTTTTTGTTTCCTGTAAATCCTAATAGGAGGGGTGTAAAAGGGGTGAAAAATGGGTTGAATGCCTTTAACGGGGATACATATATCTCAGAAACCAAAGAAATTACAGAACTGAAAATTTGTATATGGGATCTCCTTTAAAAATAAAGAAACACGTAATTCTTAGTTTTTGGGAAATCCAATTAATGGCGGTTAAACAGGAGTGACAAATTGGGGTGAATTTTTTGAAAGACTATATCTACAGAATATCTTGGAAACGTAAAATGTTACAGACGTAAAAAGTGGGTGTTTGGAATCTCCTGTAAATGTAAATAAACATAGGTGATTTGTTTTTGGAAACTCCACTTAAGGGGAACTCAAAAGGGGTGAAATTTTGAAATGAGAATTTTTACAGTATATCTAAAAAAAAACTTTACATGTTACAGAAGTGAAGGTATTTTTTATCTCTATTAAACATAAAGAAACGTGTGTTTTTAGTTTTCGGAAATACCACTTGGGTGGAGGGGGGTGGTAAAAGTGACTGAAAATGGTGTTGAATTCTTTTAATTAGGCTACTGATATCACAAAAATGAAGACGTTACAGACGTGAAATTTGATATTTGCAATCTGCTTTAAAAGTAAAGAAACACGTATTCTCGGAAAATCCAATGAAGGGGGTGGGGGGGGAAGAATTGAAAAATTAATTGGCTTAATTGTATGAGAATACATACATCTAATAAAAACTAAAGTTGTTACAGACGTGAAAATTCGTATTTGGATCTCCTTTAAAAACAAAGAAAAGCGCGTTTTGGTGGGGAAACCATCTTGGAGGGCGGGAGTGTAAAGGAGTTGAATTCCTTTCATGAGGACACATAAATCAAAAACTGAAGAAGTTAGAGTCGTGATCATTGGTATTTAAGAAGATCCTTTACTATTAAAGAAACAAGTATTTTTTGCGGGAAAGTTCACTTAGGGGGGGGGGAGTATTGTGATATGAAGTCAGAAAGTGAATTATTTTTATTGGGATACTTATATCTCAAAACTGAAGGTAATAGACGTGAACATTGGTGTTTGGAATCTCCCTTAAACATAAAGAAACAAGCATTCTTTAAATTTTTGGGCCGGGCTGAGTGGCTCAGACGGTTTAAGGCGCTGGCCTTCTAACCCCAACTTGGCAGGTTCGATCCTGGCTCAGTCCGGTGGTATTTGAAGGTGCTCAAATACGACAGTCCCGTGTCGGTAGATTTACTGGCACGCAAAAGAACTCCAGCGGGACAAAATTCCGGCACCTCGGCATCTCCGAAGACCGTAAAAGTAGTTAGTGGGACATAAAGCAAATAACATTATTATTATTATTATTATTATTATTATTATTATTAAATTTTGGGGGGGGGGGCGGTAAATAAACTTAACGGCTGTGGGGTGTAGAAGTAGGCGAGACCAATTGATTTTAGCTGTTATTAATGTACTTATAAGGATCCTCCGTTGCTCAGGCGGCAGCGCGCCGGCCTCTCAGAGCTGGGTTCTGTGGTTCAAATCCCGGTCACTCCATGTGACATTCGTGCTGGACAAAACGGTGGCGGGACAGGTTTTTCTCCGGATACTCCGGTTTTCCCTGTCATCAGCCATTCCAGCAACACATAATAGTAATAATAATAATAATAATAATAATAATAATAATATTCCGGACCGTCGTCAAATGTGCGGACCGCGCTGGAAACGGCTCCTGGACGGGTAATGACTAAGAATGCAGTCCGGCCGCGGGTTCAGTGCCGCCAAGGCACCCAATATGACACCACGCCGGATCACCTGAAGGATTTTATCCATATTAAAAATGATTATAGGAAAAGATGGCAAAGATTTACGGACCCATCTGACCGGGAGGAATACCTGAGCCTAGCCCGGGAAGTACGAAATCGATTGCTGGAAAGAAAGATTGAAAAATGGGAGGAAACGTGCCGTAAAATAAGAGAAAACCAGTCAGATCGGGAATTTTGGTGGATTCTTGCAGAAAACGAGTCAGATCGTGAATTTCGTCGGATTATATATCTAAAACAATAAACATTCAATTATACATTTCAGTATAATACCGTAGCGAAGCACGGGTATCTTGCTAGTATATATATAAAGTAACTTGTCCTGACTGACTGACTGATTCATCATCGCCGAGCCAAAACTACTTGACATAAAGAAATGAAATTTTGAGGATACATTCATAATAAGATGTAGGTGCTCGCTAAGAGAGGATTTTTGGATATTCCGTCTCTAAGGGGGTGAAAAAGGGGGTGAAATTTTAAAATGAATGTATCTATATCTCAACACTTTAAAGGTTTACAGATGTAAAAATTGGTATTTAGAATCTCCTTTAAAAATAAGGAAACACGTATTTTTTGTTTTCGGAAAATTCCAATGGGAGGGGTGAAAAAGGGTGAAATAGTGGTTGAATGCCTTTAATGAGGATACCGGTACGTATATCTCAGAAACTGAACATATTACAGACCTGAAAATTGGTACTTTTGATCTCTTTTAAAAATAAAGAAACACGTATTTTTTTGTGTTTGGAAAATCCAATTAATGGGAGGGTGAAAAGGGGGTGAATTTTTAAAATGAGTGAATCTATATCTCCAAACTTTTAAAGTTTGCAGATGTAAAAACTGGTATTTAGAACCTTCATTAAAAATAAAGAAACACGTATTTTTTTTGTTTTCGGAAAATCGCAATAGGAGGAGTGAAAAGGGGTGGAAAAAGAGTTGAATGCCTTTAATGAGACTACTTATATCTCAGAAACTGAAGATATTACAGACCTGAAAATCAGTGTTTGGGATCTCCTTTAAAAAAGAAACACATCATATTTTTGTTTTTGGAAAATCCAATTAATGGGGGGGGGGGTGAAATGGGGGTGATTTTTTAAAATTTGTGTATCTATATCTCAAAACTTTTAAAGTTTATAGATGTAAAAATTGGTATTTAGAATCTCCTTTAAAAATAAAGAAACATGTATTCTTTTGTTTTCGGAAAATACCAATAGGAAGGGTGTAAAAGGGTGAATAATGGGTTGAATGCCTTTAACGAGGCTACTTATATTTCAGAACCTGAAGATATTACAGACCTGAAAATTGGTATTTGGGATCTACTTTAAAAGTAAAGAAGCACGTATTTTTTCGTTTTTGGAAAATCCAATTAATGGCGGTTAAACAGGAGTGACAAATTGGGGTGAATTTTTTGAAAGACTATATCTACAAAATATCTTGGAAACGGATAATGTTACAGACGTAAAAAGTGGGTGTTTGGAATCTCCTGTAAATGTAAAGAAATATAGGTGATTAGTTTTTGGAAACTCCCTTAAGGGGAACTCAAACGGGGTGAAATTTTAAAATGAGAATTTTTACAGTATATCTAAAAAAACTTAACATGTTACAGAAGTGAAAAATGCTATTTTTTCTCTATTAAACATAAAGAAACGTGTATTTTTAGTTTTCGGAAATATCACTTGGGTGGAGGGGTGGGGGTGGGGGTAAAAGTGACTGAAAATGGTGTTGAATTCTTTTAATTAGGCTACTGATATATCAAAAATGAAGATGTTAAGACGTGAAATTTGATATTTTCAATCTGCTTTAAAAGTAAATAAACACGTATTCTCGGAAAATCCAATGAATGGGGGGGGGGGTGAAAGAATTGAAAAATTAATTGGCTTAATTGTATGAGAATACATACATCTAATAAAAACTAAAGTTGTTACAGACGTGAAAATTCGTATTTGGATCTCCTTTAAAAACAAAACAAAAAAAACAAAAAAAACGCGTTTTGGGCGGGAAACCATCTTGGAGGGCGGGAGTGTAAAGGAGTTGAATTCCTTTCATGAGGGCACATAAATCAAAAACTGAAGAAGTTAGAGTCGTGCTAATTGGTATTTAGAAGATCCTTTACTATTAAAGAAACGAGTATTTTTTGCGTGAAAGTTCACTTGTGGGGGGGGGGGGGGAGTAGTGTGAAATGAAGTGAAAAAAGTAAATTACTTTTATGGGGATACTTATATCTCAAAACTGAAGGTAATAGACGTGAACACTGGTGTTTGGAATCTCCCTTAAACATAAAGAAACAAGCCTTCTTTTAATTATTTTTGGGGGGGGGGGGTGGCGGTAAATAAACTTAACGGCGGTGGGGTGTAGAAGGAGGTGAGACCAATTGATTTTACTGTTATTAATGTACTTATAAGGATCCTCCGTTGCTCAGGCGGCAGCGCGCCGGCCTCTCACAGCTGGGTTCCGTGGTTCAAATCCCGGTCACTCCATGTGACATTCGTGCTGGACAAAACGGAGGCGGGACAGGTTTTCTCCGGATACTCCGGTTTTCCCTGTCATCAGCCATTCCAGCAACACATAATAGTAATAATAATAATAATAATAATAATAATAATAATAATAATAATAATAATAATAATAATGTTCCGGACTGTCGTCAAATGTGCGGACCGCGCTGGTAACGGCTCCTGGACGGGTAATGACTAAGAATGCAGTCCGGCCGCGGGTTCAGTGCCGCCAAGGCACCCAATATGACACCACGCCGGATCTCCTGAAGGATTTTATCCATATTAAAAACGATTAAAGGAAAGGATAGCAAAGATTTACGGACCCAACTGACCAGGAGGAATACCTGAGCCTAGCCTGTGAAGTACGAAATCGATTGCTGGAAAGGAAGATTGAAAAATGGGAGGAAACCTGCTGTAAAATAATAGAAAACGAGTCAGATCGGGAATTTTGGTGGATTATCGCAGAAAACGAGTCAGATCGCGAATTTCGGCGGATTATATATCTAAAATAAGCATTCAATTATAAATTTCAGTATAATACCGTAGCGAAGCACGGGTATCTTGCTAGTTATGAATAAGATATCCTGAGTCCACTCAGCTTTCGCTCCCGTAAAGCAAAGTTGGTCTGAAAACAGACCGATCTAAAGATAGTTTCGTCTGGGAGCTCACTTCCTTCTTACAGAATACCGCTGATCACAACTGCGAGCTCACTGCATTAGCTTAACTACGCCTTGATTCAATCTCACTTACTATATTACCATCCTGGGAGAACAAACAACCTAAATACTTGAAATTATCGACCTGTTCTAGCTTTGTATCACCAATCTGACATTCAATTCTGTTGAATTTCTTACCTACTGACATTAATTTAGTCTTCAAGAGGCTAATTTTCATACCATACTCATTGCACCTATTTTCAAGTTCCCAGATATTAGACTGCAGGCTTTCGGCACAGTCTGCCATTAAGACCAAGTCGTCAGCATAGGCCAAACTGCTTACTTCATTTCCACCCAACTGAATCCCTCCCTGCCATTTTATACCTTTCAGCAGATGATCCATGTAAACTACGAACAGCAAAGGTGAAAGATAAGATATCCTTGTCTAACCCCTGTAAGTACCCTGAACCAAGAACTCATTCTACCATCGAGTCTCACTGAAGCCCAATTGTTAACATAAATGCCTTTGATTGATTTTAATAATCTACCTTTAATTCATAGTCCCCCAGTATAGCGAACATCTGTTCCCTCGACACCCTGTCATATGCTTTCTCTAGATCTACGAAACATAAACACAAATGCCTATTCCTCTCGTAGCATTTTACAATTACCTGGCGCATACTGAAAATCTGATCCTGACAGCCTCTCTGTGGTCTGAAACCACACTGGTTTTCATCCAACTTTCTCTCAACGACTGTTCGCACCCTCCCTTCCAAGATGCCAGTGAATACTTTGCCTGGTATACTAATCAATGAGATACCTCGATAGTTGTTGCAATCCTTCCTGTTCCCTTGCTTGTAGATAGGTGCAATTACTGCTTTTGTCCAATCTGAAACCAACATTCCACGCTAATTTTACTACTCTATGAAGCCATTTCATCCCTGCCTTCCACTATACTTCACCATTTCAGGTCTAATTTCATCTATTCCTGCTGACAATGGAGTTTATTTACCATCCTTTCCACTTCCTCAAGCATAATTTCACCAACATCATTTTCCTCCTCTCCATTAGCTTGGCTGTTTTCAATACCACCAGGATGATTTCGTTTTACATTGAGAAGATGTTCAAAATCTTCCTTCCATAACCGTAACACTCGCTCGGGCTATTCCTCTTCACCACTCTTCTGTGTATAATAAATCTTTTATTTTAACCGGTTCCAGGCTTTGGAATTCCCTGCCAGTAAGTGCCAGGGGTATTAACTCTTTCCTCAAATTTAAAATATCTTGCCGAGACTTCCTGTTGAGAGTTACCGATTGAAGTGTGTATTGGTGTGTATAGTGTGCGTGTGATTGGTAATTGTAAAATTAAAAATTGTTAGTTTTATATAATGTAAACGTACGGGTAGTTGATAAGTGTGTACATTGTAAGTGTGTGTGCAAGTGTCTGTGTGAGATAGGACTGAAATAGGACTGAAGTAACGAGCTAATATGCTAATAAGCTGCATATTGTGTGGGTGTGTAATTTAAGCTTAATTTAGGAAATAGTATAAGTAGTATAATTAGTAATAGGCAACCTTAATATTATTTGTTGTATTGTGGTTAAGTGTAAGAGAGGGCCGTGTGCCCTAACTTCGCCACATGAAAGAAGCCATAATAAATCTATATATATAAAATAGCTTGTCCTGACTGACTGACTGACTGACTGACTGATTCATCATCGCCGAGCCAAAACTACTGGACATAAAGAAATGAAATTTTGGGCATAGATTCATATTAAGATGTAGGTGCCCGCTAAGAAAGGATTTTTGGATATTCCTTCGCTAAGGGGGTGAAAAGGGGGTTGGAATTTTAAAATGAGTGAATCTATATCTCAAAACTTTGAAAGTTTACAGATGTAAAAATTGGTATTTAGAATCTCCTTTAAAAATAAGGAAATACGTATTTTTTTGTTTTCAGAAAATCCCAATAGGAGGGGTGAAAAACGGTAAAAAAGGGGGTTGAATGCCTTTAATCAGAATACCGGTACTTATATCTCAGAAACTGAAGATATTACAGACCTGAAAATTGGTACTTTTGATCTCTTTTAAAAATAAAGAAACACGTATTTTTTTGTTTTTGAAAAATCCAATTAATGGGAGGGTGAAAAGGGGGGTGAATTATTAAAAACAGTGCATTTATATCTCAAAACTTTTAAAGTTTACAGATGTAAAAATAGGTATTTAGAATCTTCATTAAAAATAAAGAAACACGTATTTTTTTGTTTTCGGAAAATCCCAATAGGAGGGGTGAAAAGGGGTGAAAATTGATTAAATGCCTTTAATGAGGATACTTATATCTCAGAAACTGAAGATATTACAGAGCTGAAAATTGGTACCTTTGATCTCTTTTAAAAATAAAGAGACACGATTTTTTTGTTTTTGGAAAATCCAAATAATGGGGGTGAAAAGGGGGGTGAATTTTTAAAATGAGTGTATCTATATCTCAAAACTTTTAAAGTTTATAGATGTAAAATATGGTATTTAGAATCTCCTTTAAAAATAAAGAAACACTTTTTTTGTTTTCGGAAAATCCCGATAGAAAGGGTGGAAAAGGGTGAAAAAGGGGTTGAATGCCTTTAACGAGGCTACTTATATTTCAGAACCTGAAGATATTACAGACCTGAAAATTCGTATTGGGGATCCACTTTAAAAATAAGGAAACACGTATATTTTCGTTTTTGAAAAATCCGGATAATTGGGGGTGAAAAGGGGGGGTGAATTTTTAAAATGAATGTGTCTATATCTTAAAACTTTAAAAGTTTACAGAATCTTCTTTAAAAGTAAAGGAATAAGTATTTTTTCGTTTTCTGTAAATCCCAATAGGAGGGGTGTAAAAGGGTGAATAGTGGGTTGAATGCCTTTGATGAGGATACATATATCTCAGAAACTGAATATATTACAGAACTAAACATTTGAATATGGGATCTCCTTTAAAAATAAAGAAACGCGTATTCTCGGAAAATCCAATGAAGGGGGGGGGGGAATAATTCTAAAATTAATTGACTTAATTGTATGAGAATACATACATCTAATAAAAACTAACGTTGTTACGGACGTGAAAATTGGTATTTTGATCTCCTTTAAAAACAAAGAAATACGCGTTTTGTGGGGGAAACCATCTTGGGGGGGGGGCGGGAGTGGAAAGGAGTTGAATTCCTTTCATGAGGACACATAAATAAAAAACTGAAGAAGTTAGAGTCGTGATAATTGCTATTTAGAAGATCCTTTACTATTAAAGAAACAAGTATTTTCCCCCGGAAAATTCACTTAAGGGGGGGGGGGAGAAGAAGTGTGAAAGGAAGTAAAAAAAGCGAATTATTTTTATGGGGATACTTATATCTCAAAACTCAAGGTAATAGACGTGAACATTGGGGTTTGGAACCTCCTTTAAACATAAAGAAACACTCCTTCTTGGGGGGTAAATAAACTTAACGGCGGTGGGGTTTAAAAGGAGGTGAGACCAATTGATTTTGCTGTTCATAATGCACTTATAAGGAGCCTCCGTTGCTCAGGCGGCAGCGCGCCGGCCTCTCACAGCTGGGTTCCGTGGTTCAAATCCCGGTCACTCCATGTGACATTCGTGCTGGACAAAACGGAGGCGGGACAGGTTTTTCTCCGGATACTGCGCTTTTCCCTGTCATCATTCATTCCAGCAACACTGTCCAATATTTCATTTCATTTGTCATTCATCGATCATTGCCCCAGAGGAGTGCTTCGGCAGCCGGCACAATTCCTACTGTCGCCGCTAGATGGGGCTTTATTCATTCCATTCCCGACCCTGTCGAATGACTGGAAACAAGCTGTATATTTTCGATGTACTTATTCTGATCATAAACCGATCTTTTTAATCTTCCCTGGGTTTGGTTTCTACAGCCAACTTTTCCTTCGGAGAACGTTCTTATATTACAGTAGATTCCCCTGGCATATGAATAAAAATTTAAACACATTTGAAATAAACGATAGGAATGAGATTGACCGTCCAATTGTTCACCTCTATAATAAGGTCAATAATGCACTGAAGTATGTCATTCGTATCGCCAGAAATCCCGCACACTTGCCTACGCGCGACATTGGTGCTGGTCACATTCTCAACAATAACAATGGCAGCAGATGTAATTTACCGCCAAGTAGCGGTCTTGCATCTTGCTGTGGGGTCCAGAACATCTATCATAATAATAATAATAATAATAATAATAATAATAATAATGTTCTGGACCGTCGTCAAATGTGCGGATCGCGGTGGAAACGGGTCCTGGACGGGTAATGACTAAGAATGCAGTCTGGCCGCGGGTTCAGTACCGCCAAGGCACCCAAGACGACACCACGCCGGATCTCCTGAAGGATTTGTTCCATATTAAAAATGCTTATAAGAAAAGATGGCAAAGATTTAGGGACCCAACTGATAGGGTGGAATACCTGGACGTAGCCTGGGAAGTACGAAATCGATTGCTGGAAATATTGAAAAATGGGAGGAAACTTGCCATAATCTATTAGAAAACGAGTCAGATCGCGAATTTTGGCGGATTCTCGCAGAAAACGATTCAGATCGCGAATTTCAGCTGATTATATATCTAAAACAACATTCAATTATAAATTTCAGTATAACACCGTAGCGAAGCACGGGTATCTTGCTAGTAAATAAATAAAAATATTCCCTCCACCTCTCCAGTGATTCCCTGGGATCTATTGTGAGTTCACCTGAATTACTCAAAACACTGTTCATTTCATTTTACCTCCCTTCCTAAGATTCTTTATTACTGTCCAGAAAGGTTTCCCTGCTGCTTGACCTAGCCTTTCCAGGATATTACCAAAATTTTCCCAAGCCCTCTTTTTGGATTCAACAACTATTTGTTTCGCTCTGTCTCTTTCATCTACGTACATCTACGTCTGCCTCGGCCCTTGTTTGGAGCCATTTCTGATAAGTAGGGCCCGGATTTTTAGGTTTTAACCTTTTTTTTTTTCATCGCTATTTAATTCACAAATTTTGATATATTTGTACGTTTCACGCTTCTTGGAGCAGAATATGTGAATTTCATTGCACCTAAAAAAACCTAAATGAGGGGTTGACACCTAAAATAACCTAAATAGCTGGTTTACCTTCTTCAAATAAAGAATGTTGTTTTCCGTTCATTGTAAAATTATTTCCACCGCAATTACAAGCAGTAGGACGGTGGTAGTTCATGTTACTACCGTTAAATGCAGCACATCCCATGCTTCCCACTACATATGTGATATCTGGTGGCTCCTTGATGCATCTGATAGGTCAGGAGGAACGTAAACAGTTTCGTCTCCAGTCGTCCATAGAGAGTAGAGCCTGCAGAGTGTGTGGTGACTGCTTCCTGAAATATTTTCTAACCGTAATTGCTGTATAGTTCCAGCTGGGGAACTTGGCTGTCTGCTGCTATTTACTATGCTGAGCACCTAGAAGAAATTAAAAATGTCGTCAATGACTTGGATGAAACAGAAGCTTCCTGCATCGCAAAGGCCAAGAAATCGCTAGAGTGCCCGACACCCGTCGCTTCCCTAGCATATATTAAGACACATTTTTGTTTTATACCAGAAGCTATTCTCCAGTTGGAAGGTGCAACCTTGCCACTCAAAGATTCCCTGGATATCATTGGCAATGTTTCCACAAGAGAAATACCTGGGCCATTGGGAGTGGCATGTTCTTCGAAGCTGCAGAAGATTCTTTGACGCAATCCTGGTTTTGAAGATATGAAAGTCATCAATTCAGTATTACAGGGTGAAAAGTATTCAGAAAAATTATCCCTACAACCTGCTGCATTAGCATCTATGTAATACGCTCCATTGACGTCACGTTCCGTTGAAAGAACTTTTTCGTCATATAAGAATGTGTTACGTGACAAGAGGAAATCATTTACGCCTGCCAATTTGGGTATGTACGTTGTTATTTACTGCAATGCCAAAAAATAACTTACAAAGGAAACAGTAAAGTGTATTCTCTGTGTATTTGTATGAATATGACAATGTAAACTTTTGTGAAATACGTACATACAGTATATAAATTTTACAGAACTACGAAAACCAAATAATATTGCTGCCTAGAGGCAAAAACCTAAAATAACCAATTTTAAGAATTCAAAAAACCTAAAGTGAAGGTTTATGCCACCTAAAAATCCGGGCCCTAGTGATAAGCCTTCTTTTTACGTTTACAGGCTGCTCTCACTTCATCATTCCACCAAGATGTTCGCCTTTTCCCATCTTTACACACAGTTGTTCCTAGGCATTCCCTTGCTGTTTCTACTACAGCATCCCTGTATGCCACCCATTCACTTTCTATATCCTGAACCTGCTTACTGTCTATTGTTCGAAACTTCTCACTAATCATATCTATGTATTTCTGTCTAATTTCCTCGTCCTGGAGATTTTCTACCCTTATTCGTTTGCAGACAGATTTCACTTTCTCTACCTTAGGCCTAGAGATACTTAGTTCACTACAGATCAGATAGTGGTCTGTATCATCGAAAAATCCGCGAAAAGCTCGTACATTCCTAACAGATTTCCTGAATTCAAAGTCTATTAAGATATAGTCTACTATGGATCTGGTACCGCTAGCCTCCCATGTGTAGCGGTAAATAGCCGTATGCTTGAAGAATGTATTCGTAACAGCTAAACCCATACTAGCACAGAAGTCCAGCAAACGCTTCCCATTCCCATTAGCTTCCATATCTTCCCCACATTTACCAATCACCCTTTCGTATCCTTCAGTTCTATTCCCAACTCTCGCATTGAAATCGCCCATTAGCACTATTCTATCCTTGCTGTTGACCCTGACCACGATGTCACTCAATGCCTCATAAAACTTGTCAACTTCATCCTCATCTGCACCCTCACATGGTGAATACACGGACACAATTCTTGTCCTAGTTCCTCCTACTGAAGAAATCTACCCACATCATTCGCTCCTTTGCGTGCCTAGCAGAAACTATGTTGCGAGCAGTGGTATTCCTGATAAAGAGCCCTACCCCAGACTCTGCCCTTCCCTTTCTAACACCCGTCAAGTACACTTTATAATCTCCTATCTCTTCCTCGTTATCTCCCCTTACCCGAATTTCACTTAGCCTACTCCTAGCACATCCAGATGCATCCTCTTTGTTGACTCAGCCAGTTCTACCTTCTTTCTTCCATAAGCCCCATTAATATTGATAACGCCCCATCGAATTCCATTTCGTTCGCCAAGTTGTTTCCAAGAAGTCCCTAGCCTGTCAAATGGGAGTGGGACTCCATTACTCCCATAGGTCCGAAGCTTGCTTAAAATGTTCTGAGCTCGGTAAATTCATGAAGCAGGATGCTACCCTACTTGCACATAGTCCAAGTGAGGACCTCTCCTCTAACGGGTTATGGACCACCGGTGAATTGTATAGTCCTAGCCGCCTGAGCACAGAATATCTCAGAATATCTCCGAGATGCCCACTCCCATTCCATAGCAACTGGTATCTCGACTCTCAGGACCACTTACTAGGCCACTCAGCCGTTGCCCATGGTTCACGAACTAGGACGTGACTACGGTAACCCACAAACATGAACCATTATGAACCATATGTGAGCAAAAAATGATTGTATGGGAAACGTCCTCCCATTATACAGATCAGTGAACCTGGGAGAGGAGCGCTTTGGAACTTAGCTAACAGTTCCCGGGCGTCGGAGGGAGGTTAGGGGGGGGGGGGGAGGCGCGTGTAATGGTGTGGATCTTTCCTATTGGTTGGAGGAGAGGAGGTTGATGCCTTCATCCTAAAGCTAGCAACTATAACTTGGAGAGGGGAGGGGGGAATGTGCTATTAGGGGCGGAGATCCATCCTGTAGCAACCACATTGTCAAACGATCGTGCAAGGGCACATCCTCCGGCAGCAGCGGGAGTTCCTGACGCAGAAAGTGCAGGTAGCGTGGGTCCGTCCAATGGCCCTCAAAGAAATAAGGTACAATCAGGTGATCCCCCTAAGATCCCATACCAAACATTTACTCCCCGTCGTACTTGATGGACTGCGTGTCGCACCCAGTGAGGATTGTCCGGACTCCAATAGTGCATTTTGTGGCGATTGACGTTCCCACTATTGTGGACGCGCGATTCGTCCGAGAACAAGATATGCGATACGAATGCTGCATAATTACGCCATCCGGTTCGGAGTTTAAAGCATTAATTACTGTTCTGTTACCTAGTTTTATGCATTGATTCCCCTCTTCGTTACACCCGGTCACGAGGCACGACACATTAACATTTTACATGGTAAAAGGGTACATTGTTCAGCCTGCCTAATAGCCACCGATAAATCTTCATTCGAGCTTCGAAATCCCGCCCATGGAGCTCTTGGTGTAGCTCAAAATGGTATGGGAGAAATTTATGTTCATGCAGTATTCGCCAGACGGATGGCTGGCTGGTGTTTGCCTGTCATGCAATCGCCCTTGTACTGATGTGTGGATTATTACGAACTGCCTCCAGAACGGCCTCTTCTGTTTCACCGGATGTAACGGGCCTATCGCGGACTGGTGGCTGGTTGGAAATCACACCTGTTGTCCTTAGGCGTCTTTCAACACGGCGTAATGTCGTAGCAGCCGGATGTCGCCTGTCGGGATACCGTTTCTGGTACAGACGTAGTGCCTCGCACGCATTTTGTCTTGCTTCCCCATAAATAAGGAGCAAGTCAACGTGTTCCTCTGTGGAAAACAGAGATTACAGTACATTCAGGCCCTAACCAACGGAGTATGCGCAGGGCACAACATGAATAACAATGTCATTCTACTGTTTGAATGTGGCAAACGTGGGCCTGTATTTACGTATTCAAACATTATACCAATGCAAAAATATTTCAACGATGCACGATTCGAACCGCCGCTGGCACATTCCGTCGATTGCTAGGCGAACGCCTAACCACATCTGCTACGCTACACTGCTGGGAACATGCTGGTAGTACGACGAGAGCCGAGTACATACACCATCCGGTTCGGAGTTTAAGACATTAATTACTGCACTGCTGTCCGGCTCCATGGCTAAATGGTTAGCGTGCTGGCCTTTGGTCACAGGGGCCCCGGGTTCGATTCCCGGCAGGGTCAGGAATTTTAACCTTAATTGGTTAATTTCGCTGGCACGGGGGCTGGGTGTATGTGTCGTCTTCATCATTATTTCATCCTCATCACGACGCGCAGGTCGCCTACGGGAGTCTAATCAAAAGACCTGCATTTGGCGAGCCGAACTTGTCCTTGGACACTCCCGGCACCAAAAGCCATACGCCATTTTTTTATTTTTTTTATTTTTTTATTTTTTTTATTTTTTTATTTTTTTATTTTTTTATTTTTTTTCCTCCACTGCACTGTGACCTAGTTTTATGCATTGATTCCCATTTTCGTCCGCCTCTGTGGTGTAGTGGTTAGCGTGATTAGCTGCCCACCCCCGGAGGCCCGGGTTCGATTCCCGGCTCTGCCACGAAATTTGAAAAGTGGTACGAGGGCTGGAACGGGGTCCACTCAGCCTCGGGAGGTCAACTGAGTAGAGGTGGGTTCGATTCCCACCTCAGCCATCCTGGAAGTGGTTTTCCGTGGTTTCCCACTTCTCCTCCAGGCGAATGCCGGGATGGTACCTAACATAAGGCCACGGCCACTTCCTTCCCTCTTCCTTGCCTATCCCTTCCAATCTTCCCATCCCTCCACAAGGCCCCTGTTCAGCATAGCAGGTGAGGCCGCCTGGGCGAGGTACTGGTCATACTCCCCAGTTGTATCCCCTGACCAAGAGTCTGAAGCTCCAGGACACTGCCCTTGAGGCGGTAGAGGTGGGATCCCTCGCTAAGTCCGAGGGAAAAACCGAACCTGGAGGGTAAACAGATGATGATGATGATGATTCCCATTTTCGTTACCCCCGGTCACGAGACACGTCACATTAACATGTTTACATGGTAAAAGGACGTTGCTACATGATTTCAAGGCGCGATGATTTGCGAACGGATGCTATAACATTACGCTAGGGTTCAGAGTCGTGTGCAAAATATGCTCACCGAACATTAGTACCATACAATGCGCCATCAGGGGAATAGCACCCCTACCAGCTTGTGCACGTTTGTTGGGCTGCAGCAGACGATACTGGAAGGGGCTGCTGAATCTTCTTCTTCTTTATCTGCTTACCCTCCAGGGTCGATTTTTCCCTCGGACTCAGCGACGGGTCCCACCTCTAACCGACTCAAGGGTAGTGTCCTGGAGCTCCAGACTTTGGGTCGGGGATACAGCTGGGATGGATGACCAGTACCTCACCCAGGCGGCCTCACCTGCTATGTTAAACAGGGGCCTTGTTGGGGATGGGGATGATTGGACGGGAGAGACAAGAAAGAGGGAAGAAAGTGGCCGTGGCCTTAAGTTAGGTGCCATCCCGGCATTTGCCTGGAGGAGAAGTGGGAAACCACGGAAAACCACTTCCAGGATGGCTGAGGTAGGAATCGAACCCACATATACTCATTTGACCTCCCGAGGCTGGGTGGACCCCGTTCCAGTCCTCGTAACACTTTTCAACTTTCGTGGCAGAACCGGGAATCGAACCCGGGTCTCCGGGGGTGGCAGCTAATTACACTAACCACTACACCACAGAGGCGGACTCATATTTTAGTTACGAAATGATTTTTTGTTTTTGTTTTTGCTGTGTAGTGCACCTGAAATCGTGTTTTTCTCAAATGTTGCAGAACATTTAAACTCTTGTCGCCACATTTATTCGACAACAATGTGTAAAGCCAATAAGAAGTTTGTGTAGTAAAAATCGGTCAATTCAGTTTCCAGTTTCGAAAGAGCTCTCTTTGCGTGAAGTTAATAAGAGGCTTATATGTCGTGCGGTTTGATGTTTTTCAGCCTTTATTTGAAAAGTTACCGTACGGTATTGATTTATTTCTGTGTTGTCATATAAATTATTATAACAGAGACTTCGGTATCGATTACAGAGTGTTGTTCTCTGAAAAATGAAACCAATTAAAGTTAAGTACGAACAGCCAAGTGGTTCATGGTTGGCAGTTCAATACCTCAGTCGTTAAATCACGGAGGTAGTCAAATAAAACATTTTAAACATTATTTTTAATAATCTTAATATATAACGAATACTAAAGTTTTGTGGCAGAAGAAACAAACTGACAACTTAAACAGAGAGGCTCTGAATAATAATACTAAGAAAGTATGGCTTAAAATAAATCAAATTTGTAAGGATAGAAAAAATATAACCCAGGTAAATATAAGCCATAGAGAATGGATAAATTACTTTAGTAAATTATTAAGTGGTGAAGATAGTTGGGAACAGGATGTTCAGAAGAGGGGAATCTCGAGAGGATTGCGGTGCTCCCTGCCCGATTTAGATAAGGAAATTTCAGCCGCTGAAGTAAAAGAAATATTAGAGAAAGGGAGGAAAGGGAAAGCAGGAGCAATTTCAGGGATAAACAATGAATTCTGGAAGGAAGCAAGCAAAAATAGCTTTATCCTAGCTAGTATAGTCAAAATATTTAACAAGATCTTCGAGGGAGCAAGATTCCCTAAATCATGGCAAGAAGGTATCATCTGTCCTGTATACAAGAATCGGGGAGAGAGATATAACCCAAGTAACTATAGAGGGATTACGTTGCTAGATTCTTTAAGCAAGATTTACACAGGGATATTGGCAAAAAGATTAATGAATTGGGCAGAGGAGTACTCGATCCTGTCGAGATTACAAGCAGGATTCAGAAAGGGAATGAGGACTAGTGACAATATAATGGTAGTTAAAACAATATTAGATAAATATATCAAAAAGAAAAGAGGCAAGTTGTACATTACCGTAATTGATTTAGAAAAGGCTTTTGATTCGGTAAGTAGAAAAGCTGCCGCCTCTGTGGTGTAGTGGTTAGCGTGATTAGCTGCCACCCCCGGAGGTCCGGGTTCGATTACCGGCTCTGCCACGAAATTTGAAAAGTGGTACGAGGGCTGGAACGGGGTCCACTCAGCCTCGGGAGGTCAACTGAGTAGAGGTGGGTTCGATTCCCACCTCAGCCATCCTGGAAGTGGTTTTCCGTGGTTTCCCACTTCTCCTCCAGGCGAATGCCGGGATGGTACCTAACTTAAGGCCACGGCCGCTTCCTTCCCTCTTCCTTGCCTATCCCTTCCAATCTTCCCATCCCTCCACAAGGCCCCTGTTCAGCATAGCAGGTGAGGCCGCCTGGGCGAGGTACTGGTCATACTCCCCAGTTGTATCCCCCGACCAAGAGTCTGAAGCTCCAGGACACTGCCCTTGAGGCGGTAGAGGTGGGATCCCTCGCTAAGTCCGAGGGAAAAACCGAACCTGGAGGGTAAACAGATGATGATGATGATGATGAAGTAGAAAAGCTGTTGCCCATAAGTTGGGGCAGATCGGAGTATCAGCTAAAATTATAAGAGCAATTGATAATATATATTCGGAATTTAAATGTTCAGTCAAAGTTAAGAATGGTTTAGTAGTGGGAGAGATAACTTCTAAAGTGGGCCTTAAACAAGGGTGTAAACTGTCCCCCATATTATTTTTATTGTTTATTAACGATATTTTCCACTCGAAAGAATTTCAGAAAGGAGCTTCTCCATGTCTTGAGTGCCAAGATATTCCAGGCCTAATCTTTGCGGACGATATCATTTTACTTGCATTAACACCCAGCAAGATGCAAAATAGTATTAATGAGGTAGAGAACTACTGCAAAGAGTGGAATTTAAAGGTTAACCCACAGAAAACCAGAGTAATGGTTTGTAAAAGGGGTGTTAAGCCTTCTAAGAGTGAACAGTGGTGGATGGGTAGGACAAAGTTAGAAGTGGTAAAAAAAAATCGAATACTTAGGGACGATTATAAGTAGTAATGGAAACTGGTCTGACCAGATAAAAAGATCAAAAATGAGGGGAATAAGTGCCTTGGCTAGTAGCAAAATATTAGATAAAAAGATGCCTAACGTAGAATACAAAATCCAGGTATTTAATGCAATAGTTAAAGCTAAAGTACTATATGGATCAGAAATTTGGGGAGTAGATCAGGGAATTGTAGCTTTAGATGTAATCGTTAGCAAATTTGCCAAAATAATTATGGGACTACCTAACTGTACTGCAAATAGTGGAGTAAGAATGATGTGTGAAGAGGTGAGTATGCGAGCTGAGATTGCTAAGCGAATAGTCAAGTATTGGTTGAGATTAAAGACTGGGGGAGGTGGTGAAATATTAGGCTTAGCCTACCATCACCAAATGAAGCATTTAAACGAAGGCTACTGGGTGGATGGGGTGAAGAAGCTTCTAGAGTACATAGGAATGGGATCATACTAGGTGACTAATATTGAAAGGGATGACAGGAGATTGCATAAGAAAGTAGTTCAAAGAGTGAAAGATATAGAAAGACAAACAACTAGGACAGAATGCAATAGTAAGAGAACACTAATAGAATTTTGTAAAATAAGTGAGAATATGACAATAAGGACACAAATGTTAACAAAAAGGGTAACGAGAGGAATAATCTGGTGGCTGATGGGAGTGAATAAAAATAAAGCTTTAAGAGAAAAAAATGACGAAAATAAATGTATTTTATGTAATTCAAATATGGAAGTGGCTCATTTGATTAAGGACTGCAAAGAAACTAGAAACATTAGAGAGAAATACATAGAAAGGAAAGAATTGGACAAAATTCTAAATGAAAATGAACTGTACACACTCTCTAGTCTATTAAGCAGAGAATGGAAGAAACCGGGAAAGATAGCCAAATTATTTAATGTTATGAGAGGTATTTGGGAAAAAAATGTAAAGAAAACAGAGATAATTACATGTAGCTACGTTCAAAGATATATGTAACTAACTATTAATGAATATGTCTGTGGTAGTAAATTATAACTGAATGTGGAATTAATATATTCGATTTATTCACAGATATGGAACATTATATAGTATAACTCACTAATAAGTAAGGGCGACAATAATTATAAGTTTAGTATTATGTTTTGTTTTTATATTTGTTCAGTTTTGTTTCTTTGTTCCTTAGGTATTGTATATTTCTAATTAGTAGATTCAATTCATTGATATGTAAGCCGTACTGTATACCTTCTAATGAGTTTGTTGGTTGTTTGTCGGCCCGTTTTTATTTTGGTTTTATTTTAGTTTGGTTTTGTTAGTTTGTTTGTTTTTGGCTGCTGACGTACAGTAGATTTGGAAGAGGGGGAGATAGGCCTGTCCTATCTCAAGCTAAAGTGTTGATTCGGTACGTCTGCACATGTAAAGTAGAGTAAAGTAGTGAATAGTGTTAGGTTAGAGAAAGTAAGTTGTCAATGAGACAGTGAAAGATGAGCCGAGTTATGGAATCCGTCTCGGCAGTGAAATATAGGTGTGACAGCCTACATGTGGAGCTAGGCAATCCGCACACATGTGGGTTGTTACAGGAAGGAGTGGTGAGGAAATAACATTGACAGCTTAAAGGGTCTATGAGGTATCGGTTCCCGAGCCTCATGAGACATGTCTGGTCGTGGCATCCCAGGGAAGGGTGGTAGCAGTTCCTCACCAGGGGTGATGTCGCGGCCAGACAGATTTAGGATAGATTTAGTATATATTTATGTAGTAAAGTAGTTAGTTTAGTTAGGTGGTGTGTTGCATGTGGAGCTGGCGATCCGCCCATGTGCAAGATGCTACAAAGTAGATTTAGAAGTAGTTAAGTAGTATATTCATGTAGTAAGTAGTTAGTTGTCCGCCTCTGTGGTGTAGTGGTTAGCGTGATTAGCTGCCCACCCCCGGAGGCCCGGGTTCGATTCCCGGCTCTGCCACGAAATTTAAAAAGTGGTACGAGGGCTGGAACGGGGTCCACTCAGCCTCGGGAGGTCAACTGAGTAGAGGTGGGTTCGATTCCCACCTCAGCCATCCTGGAAGTGGTTTTCCGTGGTTTCCCACTTCTCCTCCAGGCGAATGCCGGGATGGTACCTAACTTAAGGCCACGGCCGCTTCCTTCCCTCTTCCTTGCCTATCCCTTCCAATCTTCCCATCCCTCCACAAGGCCCCTGTTCAGCATAGCAGGTGTGGCCGCCTGGGCGAGGTACTGGTCATACTCCCCAGTTGTATCCCCCGACCAAGAGTCTGAAGCTCCAGGACACTGCCCTTGAGGCGGTAGAGGTGGGATCCCTCGCTAAGTCCGAGGGAAAAACCGAACCTGGAGGGTAAACAGATGATGATGATGATGAAGTAGTTAGTTTAGTTAGGTGGTGTGTTGCATGTGGAGCTGGCGATCCGCCCATGTTCAAGATGCTACAAAGTAGATTTAGAAGTAGTTGAGTAGTATATTCATGTAGTAAGTAGTTAGTTTAGTTAGGTGGTGTGTTGCATGTGGAGCTAGCGATCCGCCCATGTGCAAGATGCTACACAGTAGATTTAGAAGTAGTAAGTAGTTAGTGTCTAGCTATAAATAGTCTGTGAGTGTTTTATTTTGAATTGCATATTGGAACATTGTAACTGGGCGAAAGCCCATATAACGAATTCATATAATAATTCATATAACGAATAATCCCTTTGTTTACATAACTTGACAGTATATTGTATTATTTCTACCTGCTGTAATTAAATTTATATTAAGTTTATCAGGGCTTTAAAATGTTATATATCGGGCGAGTTGGCCGTGCGGTTAGGGGCGCGCAACTCTGAGCTTCAATCTGGGAGATAGTGGGTTCGAACCCCACTGTCGGCAGCCCTGAAGATGGTTCTCCGACGTTTCCCATTTTCACACCAGGAAAATGCTGGGGCTGTTCCTTAATTAAGGCCACGGCCGTTTCCTTTCCATTCCTAGGCCTTTCCTATCCCATCGTCGCCATAAGACTTATCTGTGTCGGTGCGACGTAAAGTAAATAGCAAAAAATATATATATTTGAGGGGGTCCGAATTTTTACTTTGGCTGGCCGGCTCGTTTCACACGAGCCTGCGCACACTTGTCCGCAAAGACAGCATCGGAGTTCGACAATGCCGTTGTCTTCGTGTTTTCCCGATGATCGTGCGTATGCACCTTGTACCGGTGGGTACACCTCTACGCCGGAATTTTGAATTTTCCGCCTTAAAGTACTCCCCTACAGCTGAAACTCGGAACTTTAAAAACTGAATTATCTCAACAGTTTCTCAGATGTCACTGTGTTAATTTCGAGCTGCTTTTGTTTACTGAATTATCTCAACAGGTTCTCAGAAGATGTCACTGTGTTAATTTCGAACTGCTTTTGTTTATTAATTATCAAGAAGTGTGGACATTCTCTGATAGATGTCTCTACCAAAAACTATGATCATGCACCCTGGAGCGAAGTGATGGAACTTTTCTTGAAGATATTTTATACTCATAAGTTTTCCTATAACTAAATTTCATTCTTTCATTTGTGGGTTGGCAATATAAATCTTTTCTTTCCGCCAGTTTTGAAGTTAGCCAATCAATAATTTCCGTCATTAATTTTCAGCCAATTGCGTCTTTCTTCTCCAATTTTGATGTGTAACTGTAAGTCAGCCAATAAACGACTGTGGGTGTGTCTTAATTATTCATGAAAGGTCTCGAATCTTCCCCGAGAGTATAAAAACTGCTGATTTTCCTGGCTCTCGGCCACTTCAACATCTAGCTTAGTGTATGGAAGTATAGCAGGGGGCGGGTAGCGCCTCTTCCTTCGGGCAGCAGCTCTTCAACTAAGGTAATGGCCTTTTAACATCTTTATTTCTTGCTAGCTCAGCAGTTTAACTCTCGGGGAAGGTCCGAAACCTTTTCAATGTAACCTACCTGTCTAAAAATGTAACTTAGTGCCGGCTTATGTAAAATTTTCTTATTACTTTAACTGTAAATCGGGGATAGAGAGTGCTTTACCCTCTCGAGCTCCCCTTCATTTTCGATTTGAGGTGACTACGTTTTCATAACCGATTTTCTACTCTTAATGTCTTAAAGTTTTCTCATACGAGTCACCTCCCTAGTTTGGGAATAGCCCCTGTGTCATCGACCTAGTGGCCCCTTAGGTTTTATAAGGTTTCATATAGGAGTGCAAGCAACGCCTCCATTCATCTTGGTATGTTGGGCCATTTAATTAACCTATTCTTTTTCTTTTAAGGCCCTGTAGGCTGGGTATGAGATACCCCTGTTTAATTCTTGTAAGTTGTGCCTCGATGGCAAGTTATTGTAAAGTATTGTATTGCCTTTAATAGGCTTGAAAGATTAAGAGCGGGTCAGCTCTTTCTGGTGTTTTGAAAGGTGCCTCTAGGAGGCTTGACATTACTAGGTGGGAGCAAGTGCTCCATGTAATTAGGGGTTTTCTGCCCTTTGGTAATTTGTGGTTGTGAGCTGAGAGCTCAGGGATTATAAAACTTGGGGCTCGAAGCCCAGATCTTGTAATGATCCCCTAAAACTTGTGCTTTCGTGCTCTGGTTTGCAAATTATACCTTGTACCTGATTTTTGGATTGTTGTTGATTTGTTACTTGTTGAATTTTGAAAGTCTATATGAAAATAGTTAAGTTCTGAAAATATAACCTTTATTGAAATTTTAATTCATCTTTCAGCTTTTGTACTTAGACCCATTCCAGCCCGCACCTTCTTTCACCTCTGCCTTCCACGGAAAAATCCGTAACACACCTGTCACGCAGTCAGTAGTTGTTATTTCGTTCCAATTCAGTATGCTTTCAAGCTGTATATTTTCCCAAGTAGCTCTTCATGGATTCAGCACAATTGATTGCCACTGTGCAAGAATATAGGGATATGTGACACTTCAGAAAAGTTGTATTCGTAAAGGATGCCTGCTCGAACACGAAATTAAAATTTAAAGTACGGTACATGAATGAAGATTTGAACCTCCACTGCTTCAAGTAGGCAACTACACTATATCTTTCTTTCTTTCTTTCTTTCTTTCTTTCTTTCTTTCTTTCTTTCTTTCTTTCTTTCTTAATCCGTTTACCCTCCAGCATTGGTTTTTCCCTCGGACACATTGAGGGATCCCACCTCTACCGCCTCAAGGGCAGTGTCCTGGAGAGTGAGTTTGGGGTCCGGGGATACAACCGGAAAGGCGGACAAGTACCTCGCCCAGGCGGCCTCACCTCTTATGCTGAACAGGGGCCTTGTGGGGGGGGGGGAAGGGGAAGATTGGAAGGGATAGGCAAGGCAGAGGGAAGGAAGCGATCGTGGCGTTAAGTTAGGTACCATCCCGGCATTTGCCTGGAGGAGAAGTGGGATACCACGGAAAACCACACTCCCAGGATGGCTGAGGTGGGAATTGAACCCACCTCTACTCAGTTGACCTCAAGAGACTGAGTGGACCCGTTCTGGCCC
Organism: Anabrus simplex; assembly: GCF_040414725.1. Lineage (NCBI taxonomy): Eukaryota > Metazoa > Arthropoda > Insecta > Orthoptera > Tettigoniidae > Anabrus > Anabrus simplex. Next base: position 1,741,419,441 of record NC_090265.1, on the reverse strand, counting down.
TCGTACCACTTTTCAAATGTCGTAACAGAGCCGGGAATCGAATCCGGGCCTCCGCAGGTGGCAGCTAATCGCACTAACCACTACACCACAGAGGCTACACACTATATCTACCATGCACATTTCCACTCAACTACTTGAAGCGTGCAAGTTCGTGTGAATACACATGAGTAGACCGGAAGTTCTCGCTTTGTAAAAATACTTGTGTTACAGCTTTATAGTCCGGTTTTAAACCTTTAATGAACGCTCTAACGGTAGATATTACATGGCAAAATTACATCTGCTGTACAGCATTTACATGCCACATATGATAAAATACTGTGAAAAACACGTTTGTATCAATTTCGATATGATGAAACAGTACAAAATGGCGGCGAATTGACATGTAGGTATGTAATTATTTCTGACCTACCTTTGTCCCTATGATATCGCCACCGCCTTTTTTATGGAAAGAAAATGGTGTCTTGGACCAACCAGGTGCGCAGTTCTCTACAGCAGTTATAGGAGTGGATATGGTTTGTACAGTAGAGTGGTATTTCGTAAAAATGATTGGAGAGTTGGACACCGACCGCTGTACATAAAAGGGTAGGTATATATAGTGTTTATAAAATGGGCCTCCCTTATTGCCTCTTGAACTGCTTTTGCATTGTGCGGTGAATCCTGTTTCGTGCTAAAGTGCACGTAAATTTGTTGTAAAGGTTGCGTGAGATGGGAGTAACAGACATTTAATACGTAGCAGGTTGCAATGTCCGTTCGTTCGTTCGTAATCTTTTTACACTCCAGGGTCGGTTTTTCCCTCGGACTCAGCGAGGGATCCCACCTCTACCGCCTCAAAGCCAGTGTCCTGGAGCTTCAGACTCTGGGTCGGGGATACAACTGGGGAGGATGATCAGTACCTCGCCCAGGCGGCCTCACCTGCTATGCTGAACATAGGCCTTGTGGAGGGATGGGAAGATTGGAAGGATAGGCAAGGAAGAGGGAAGGAAGCGGTCGTGGCCTTATGTTAGGTACCATCCCGGCATTCGCCTGGAGGAGAAGTGGGAAACCACGGAAAACCACTTGCAGGATGGCTGAGGTGGGAATCGAACCCACCTCTACTCAGTTGACCTCCCGAGGCTGAGTGGACCCCGTTCCAGCCCTCATACCACTTTTCAAATTTCGTGGCAGAGCCGGGAATCAAACCCGGGCCTCCGGGGGTGGCAGCTAATCACGCTAACCACTACACCACAGAGGCGGACATCAGAGGAGTTAATGAGATGAAATGAATGACGTGATATATGATAATAGGGAGAGGGTGAAACCCGGTGCCGGCACATAGCCTACTCCTGTCGAATAGCACCAAGGGGTCTGCTCAAGGCTTAACGTCCCCATCTGCGGAGAGGTTTGGAATTTAATCCAGGCTTTTGGCACGCTATCTGATGAATATAAATTGTATACCACCACCTCCCCTACCCTGCTGGCCAACATTCAGAGAGTGAAAATGTTTTCGACAAACGGGACTCGAACCGGCTATCCTCGGTGTCAGACCGTTTTGGACCAGGCGGGCGACCCATAACACTTGTTAATAATTACATTTATTGTGTTATAATGACTGAACCAGTGTACTTCTGTTTCCTCTGGAATTATTAATACCGTATTGGATCTTGTAATAATTTCTGAATATCATGGAGAGATGTAGGCCTATCTCTTTTTGGAGACTGGTGAAAGATCTTATAGAATTTTTGGACTACATTTTAAAAAATCTTCTCACACGGGGAAACTGATTCCTTGCACATGTCACTGCAAGGTCCGCCTCTGTGGTGTAGTGGTTAGCGTGATTAGCTGCCACCCCCGGAGGCCCGGGTTCGATTCCCGGCTCTGCCACGAAATTTGAAAAGTGGTTCGAGGGCTGGAACGGGGTCCACTCAGCCTCGGGAGGTCAACTGAGTAGAGGTGGGTTCGATTCCCACCTCAGCCATCCTGGAAGTGGTTTTCCGTGGTTTCCTACTTCTCCTCAAGGCAAATGCCGGGATGGTACCTAACTTAAGGCCACGGCCTCTTCCTTCCCTCTTCCTTGCCTATCCCTTCCAATCTTCCCATCCCTCCATAAGGCCCCTGTTCAGCATAGCAGGTGAGGCCGCCTGGGCGAGGTACTGGTCATACTCCCCAGTTGTATGCCCCGATCAAGAGTCTGAAGTTCCAGGACACTGCCCTTGAGGCGGTAGAGGTGGGAACCCTCGCTAAGTCCGAAGGAAAACCCGAACCTGGAGGGTAAAAAGATGATGATGATGATGATGATGATGATGATGATGTCACTGCAAGTGTCAATACATGAGCTCTATAGTATATATAGGGAACAGTCTTTCCTGATTTTTCTGAAATGCAGAGATACTGCCAGAAAAATCAGAACCACGATCAAATCCACAAGCATCCAGATTATCGAATGGTATACCTCGTTTATTTATTTCACTTTCAGTGAAGTTTGTGATGGTTTCATCTCTTATTTTCTAAAAATAATAATAATAATAATAATAATAATAATAATAATAATAATAATAATAATAATAATAATAATAATAATAATAATAATAATAATAATAATAATAATAATGTTATTTGCTTTACGTCCCACTAACTACAATTTTAAGGTCTTCGGAGACGCCGAGGTGCCGGAATTTAGTCCTGCAGGAGTTCTTTTACGTGCCAGTAAATCTACCGACACCGGGCTGTCGTATTTGAGCACCTTCAAATACCACCGGACTGAGCCAGGATCGAACCTGCCAAGTTGGGGTTAGAAGGCCAGCGCCTTAACCGTCTGAGCCACTCAGCCCGGCTCTTATTTTCTGAAGTGGAATAATGTACACATGCTCCTCTAATATCTCTGATGTCATTTATATACCTCACACATAGACAGTTTATATATCTCACATATAGACAGTTTGGGCTGGGAAGACTTGGGAGAAAGGAGACGAGCTGCTCGACTAAGTGGTATGTTCCGAGCTGTCAGTGAAGAGATGGCGTGGGAAGACATCAGTAGACGAATAAGTTTGAGTGGTGTCTTTAAAAGTAGGAAAGACCACAATATGAAGATAAAGTTTGAATTCAAGAGGACAAATTTGGACAAATATTCGTTTATAGGAAGGGGAGTTAGGGATTGGAATAACTTACCAAGGGAGATGTTCAATAAATTTCCAATTTATTTGCAGATCATTTAAGAAAAGGCTAGGAAAACAACAGATAGCGAATCTGCCACCTGGGCGATTGCCCTAAATGCAGATCAGTAGTGAGTGATAGAATAGAATAGTGATTCATATTTGTTGGCAGTGTGTGTGGACTCATCAGCTATGAATACAAAATATCTCCCCTCAATTTCAGTAGCAGACAGTTCATCAGGTACCTCCCTCGTGCAATATAGCATTTCACAGGGTGATTTTTTACTCCAATATATAGCTCTTTCACTCTGTTTTTGAAGCCAGGCTCGGATTCGACACCAAGCTTAACCTCACAAGGACGTTAACTTTATAGACCCAAGTTCGATGTCCGGGGTTAATCACATAAAAGCGCAAGCTTAACTTTATAGGCTTGGATTCGATCCTAGGCTTAATCGCCACGCTAGGCAAGGTAGCTGCTGTACATTACTTTTATGGGACTGACTCTGGAGAGCTACCTCAGGGGCTCACAACTTGTAACTTAGGACCTATTAGATACATCGGGCTAAATTTTGGGAACTGACGAAAGGGCTAGTAGACAAGGCCCCCTGTTGGTGGGGGCGGTAGAATAACACCCACGATACCCTGCCTATCGTAAAAGGCGGCTAAAAAGTGTCCCAGGGGCTGTTAATGCGGGAATGTGGTTTGGCGACCAGCGGCCTTTAGCTGAGTCCTGGCATTGCTTCCACTTACTTGTCTCACACTCCTCACAATCCTATCTAACCTCACTTTGTCAATCCTTTTTGTCTACCCTGTCGGTTTTACGTTTGGAGGCCTAGGGCGTTTTATTTTCATGCCCTTCGTGGCCCTTGTCTGTCTTTGGCCGATACCTTCATTTTTCGAAGTGTCAGATCCCTTCCATGTTACAAAGAGAATGGTTGCCCAGCTGTACTTCCTCGTAAAACAATTATCACCATAAGCAACACCTGCGGGCAAGATCGCTTCTATACACTACTCTTACGGGACTAACTATGGAGAGAAACCTCAGTGGTTCACAACTTGTAAATTCGAGTTTTGCTCCTGGGATAACACTAACCTTACAGGCCCCTCTTATTTAACCTCGCAGACTAGAGTTCGATTCCTTGGTTATCCTAAAAAGACACCACTCAAACTTATTCGACACCGGCTGAAGTAGTTTAGTAGTTAGCGCTTTTTAAGCTTGAGTTGAAAGGTTCGATTCTTGTAGGCTTCATCTAATTCTACTACTGAAAGTGGCTCTATCCTGCTGCTCCTCCTCACAAGAGGCTCTATCCTCCTCCTTTTCACACTCATGTTACCTAATGCGCTAGCCTCCGACTTGATCTGCACGAGTTGTTTGATGAATGTAACATTCAATTCCTGATTTTAATATTATAGATTATAGATTTTAACTCCAGAGACTTATAGGAGCCTACATCAGTATTTACTTGACCCGGGTGTCGTTTTCTTGTGTTCAGAACGCACTCGAACTCTAATTTACGACAGGCGGGGGATACCGTAGGTGTTATTCTACCACTGCCACGCACAGGAGGGATCTTATCCAGTAGACCTTGCGTCAGTTCTCAAACTTTAGGCCGATAAAACTAATAGGTCCTAAGTAACATGTTGTGAGCCCCTGCAGTAGCTCTCCAGAGTAATTCCCATAAGAATAATGTATAGCTGCCATCTTGCCTAGTATGTTGGTTAAGCCTGGGATCGAATCCAAGCCTTTATGTTTAAGCTTGCACTCTTATATGATTAACCCCGCGCATCGAACTTGGGTCTGTAAAGTTAACGCCTTTGTGAGGTTAAGTTTGGGATCGAATCCGAGCCTATAAGGTTAAGCTTGCACTCTTCTGCGGTTAGCCCGAATGCCGAAATTTGAGTCTGTACGGTTAAGACAGGTCCTGTAATGGCGTCAGATGTTAGGTTAACCTTGCAATCATGGTAATCGAACTTGGGTCTGTGAGGTTAGTGCCCATGTAAGGTTAAGCCTGGAGTCGAATCCAAGCACAGCGTTAGGTTATGACTTCATGTGACGTTAAGCATGCAATCTTAACCAACACATCTCTGCGGAAGAGGCCTCCTCCCAGTCGCCAGCGCACAGTGGGTCAAAATCGAAATCTAGGAGGGCAAAATTATTTTTTTCATAATTAAAAAATCAAAATTTATTACTTCTACAGCATTTTCACATAATTGCTGCGCACTATTCTGGGATATAAACGCATCTTAGTGTAAATCTGTCACCACTGTTCGAGCTGGAATCTTATCTTATCACCTGCGCTGTGCATGCGTATCTCGCAGTCTGAATTGGAGAGTGAATGTAAGTGGCTGTGGTTTGGTTGTCTTTGAGGTTAGTGTGATGCTTTAAGATGAAACATGCAGCTGAAGGTATTATATTTACATTTGTAACGGGTTTCAGTTATTAATGGGCGTAATTGTTACGTAATTTTAGCTATATTTGCATCATGTAATATTTAACTCTTATTTTTAAAATTATATTTTCACTTAGAGTTTTAGTATGTCGCGTCACTCTGCGTCACTGTCTACTTAATGTTAAAATGTAGATTAAGTCTTGTAGTTTACGCCTGTTACAAGAATTTTTGCATCTTTTTGCAACTTACTTAGTTATTTTACGTTTTAGAATATGCCGCGCACAGTTCTCACACGTTTACAACTGTTTGAAGCACTGGGTTCGAAGATTGTGTCAAAAGTGGAACTTGGTGACTTTGTCAAAAGTAAATTAGGGATAGACAATTGTTCTGAAGAGATAACTGAATGCCTACAAGGAGATTTAAAGGATTTTGTTGATAATTTTACCAGGCGGTGGAAGCAGGTTCATAGAAGTAAAGCAAAATTCATTTCAAAATATACTGATTGGTTAAAAGAGAAGATAACATTTTCGAAAATTGTGTATGATTCTAAATTAATAGAAAATTTATATCCTCCTACTCCATCCGCATCGAAAGTCGGAAGGCCTAGAAAGCTTTTTCATGAAAGTAGTGAAAAATCAAAGAGACGAAAAATTCAACCGCTACTCTCTGCACATTCCGAACAAGAACTTATTCATGCCACATAAGTATCATTGCACATGTCTGGAAAACGAGCTGCTGCAAAAATGGTTAAAGAAACTCTTAAGTCTCCACATAGAGCTACTAAAATTAAAAAATCCTATATATCACCAGCTGTAAAACCTGTACCACTTACCGGTGAAGAGGCTCTGTCATTCCTTGTAGATAACAATTACAGCAAAAGCCAATATATGAATATGCGACTTGAATGCAAAAATAGGAACTGTAATATCTTCGCACCTTACCACATCATTAAAAAAAAATCAAAAAAATCTCTTTATTTGCAAATGAGGTGTCTACCTCGGTGGCAAATGGTACACTAAAATACATTATTGTCAAGCACTAAATTTTAAATTAACAGGAGACGAAGAAAATTTTCCTAGAATACAATATTATACAATTTACGCTAATAATTTTTTCTATTAAACACACACATCATCCTTAATAAATTTATATTGTTTACAAAATTCTACTTATAATATCTTACAAACATAGTCAACTCATATACAGTACGGTATGTGAAATTACTTCTAATAATACTATACAACTGGTATAAGATTAAAATTAACACTGAATTTATTTACATATTTATATTTTACCCATTTTGGAACCTAAGTAGCATTAGAGAAACAAGACAGAAATGCTATCCACCAAGTGAATCAATAACAGTAACAGAAACATCAGCCACAATAACATTGCAATCACTGGTCGACCATACAATTGAGCGCCTTGCAGTAGTTCAAGAAGATGTTTTGAAACAGTCTGTTTCTAGCAATGATACAGTTCATATAATATTAAAATGGGGGTGTGATGGTTCAAGCGGACATAGTCAGTATAAGCAGATGATGACGGCAGTGACACTGATATTTTTGTAGTTTCAGTTGTTCTATTACAAATGTATTCTTTAAATGTAGAAAGCAACAATGAAAAGAAAATTTTATGGCAGAACCCACGACCTTCTTCGACACGATTTTGCAGACCTCTTAAAATATTGTTTGAAAAGGAGACTGTCGAATTGACTAGGCGAGAGGTTCAATCAGTTGAAACTGAAATAACGTCCCTCCAACCAAGTAAAATAGAAATTGATGATCAATACATATATATTAATCAAACTCTATTGCTGACCATGGTGGATGGAAAAGTCTGCAATTCTATTACAGGTTCATCAGCACAGAGATGTTATGTGTGTGGTGCTGGTCCCAGAGAAATGAATAACGCACTCACAAAAACAGTTTGTCCTGAAGAGAGCTATAAATTTGGATTATCTACCCTCCATTGTTGGATCCGTTTTTTGGAATGACTGCTACATATATCGTACAAAATAGAAATTAAGAAATGGCAAGCAAGAGGGGATGAAGATAAGACAAAAATAGAAAACAGAAAGAAAGTAATACAAAATAAATTTCGATCATAAATGGGTCTGCATGTTGACAAACCAAGATCTGGAGGCGTCGGAAATTCGAATGATGGCAACATTGCTCGCCGTTTTTTTGAGGATCCAGTCTTGTCATCCAAAATTAGGTATAAATGAAGAGCTAATCAGACGTTTTTCTACAATTTTGTGTGCTCTTTCTTGTCAGTTCCCTATAAATACACCCGCTTGCAAAACCTACACGCAGGATACAGCAGAATTGTATCTAAATCTGTATCCATGGTATTATATGCCAGTCACTGTGCATAAAGTATTAATTCATGGTGCAGATATAATTGATTTTTGTATTATACCTATCGGGCAATTGTCTGAAGAAGCAAACAAAGATTTGAGAAAATACAGATTCGGACATTCTAGGAAATCCTCACGAAAACATACAAATGAGGACATATTACATATACTGCTGATATCTTCGGACCCAGTAATATCTCACAAAACCAAAATTCAACATGAAACGAGAAGAGCATTATCCAGTGAAGTATTACTACTCCTGAAAGAACAAAATGTACCGGCTCATGATGAACAGCATGAGGCAGTGAATGACGAAGATGCTTCAGATGACACATGTGATGAGTCATCAAGGTCAGGGTCATCGAGTGATTAGTGATAGTGAATGAAGTGCTGTCTGAAAATATCCACAATTGCAGTCTTCCAAATTCAAGGTAAACTGAGTACAATCTATTGTAGTTTATTGTAGTTTAGGCTCTATCCAACTCCTAGTCATAGACAATTTCTTGCATGTGCAGACGTAGATGTAGCTTAAAAAAGGTCTTAACTGATGTTTGTTATGAAGTAAACAAATTATGTACGTTGCTTTCACCCTAAATTCATGATTAAAACGTAAAAGTAATTTTGTCCCCCTAGATTTCGATTTCGACCAACTGTGCAGCGGAGGCAGAGGTCGCCGAAGCCTTCAATTTACTCTGCTACCATCAAATTTCGCAAAATGTGTTCATATTTGGTGTTGTGAGCTAACTTCTCTTTAACAAGAAAATATAAACTCCTCATTAATATTATTAGAGACTGCCTAGTTTTTCGCCGGCCCCGTGGTGTAGGGGTAGCGTGCCTGCCTCTTACCCAAAGGCCCCGGGTTCGATTCCCGGCCAGGTCAGGGATTTTTACCTGGACCTGTGGGCTGGTTTGAGGTCCACTCAGCCTACGTGATTAGAATTGAGAAGCTGTCTGACGGTGAGATGGCGGCCCCGGTCTAGAAAGCCAGGAATAACGGCCGAGAGGATTCGTCGTGCTGACCACACGACACCTCGTAATCTGCAGGCCTTCGGGCTGAGCAGCGGTCGCTTGGTAGGCCAAGGCCCTTCAAGGGCTGTAGTGCCTAGGGGTTTGGTTTGGTTTGGTTTTTGCCTATTTTTTCAGTTTCTACTTTATATTGCGGCCGTAATATAGAATGAATAGTTCTCTTTTCATGCAATACACGGATGAAACCTTTTCATTTTTATTTGTAGTTTTCTTAATTCCTGTTTCTTTCTTATAATTCGTGAAAGGCACATTAATGAACACATATTTGGTTTTTCGAAGTAAGTTTGCATCATTTAGACAGTACCTAGATCAAAGACGAGAAAAAGCACCACCTCGATTTTTATAAACAAGAAGCCACTGGGCTCTATCCTTCCAGAGAGAGAGATTTATTAAAGAAATAAATCATCCGCCCTCCAATGAGGGTGACCATTTGGATCCGAAATATAATTTCAATTTCAATGAAGTTTAAAAATGTCAAGAAATGAAAATTTAATTGTTGATGCTGTTATCTTCTTTTTTTCCCAGGGTTAATGGGGGAGGAATGTCAATCACGTTCTCAGGTACAGATGGAAATGAATGATTTGCAGAAAGTCCCTCAGTATCTGTATTACTATTTTTTCTAACTCGCAGAATGGAACTTTCAAGTGTTGTAGGATGTTTGATGTCTGACTAGGGAGGGTGCCTCTTGCTCCGAATAGCAGGCCTCTGACAATCCACTGATCGATAGGTATTTTATACTTAGATGAAAGGTAAGGTAAGCATGGAACATAAATAGCTAGGTCCGCATCCCGAGCCTGATTAAGGTCTCTTTCAAAGCGAATGGTGGGGTCTAAGACCATTGCTTTAATGTCCTCTCTGTTGATGGCTACGATGTCCACCCTCCGATTAGAGTCATCGGTAGAGATGTAGTGAACCTCCTCGTGCACCTCCCATCCACGCTGTCTGAAGCCTTGAGCAATCGACGATCTTACACGGTGGTGGCGGTGGTTGCGCATTAGTTCAGTGCTACGGCAGAATCCCAGCACATGTCCAAGTGTTTCTGTCTCGTTGCAGCCATTTTGGCGGCAACGGGTTGTGCTGAATGACCTACCGGGAACCGACCTGACTGCGGTGAGGTTGCATGTCATCTTCACTGCATTTATGTATTCAGAAGAGGACACAGGTGATTTATGAGTCATCCAGGAGTTTGCTTTCGGGCAGTCTGAATATAGGTAATACTACTCCTTTCCCTTTACGTGGTGGCTGGCACCACAACTGAAAGGATCGATTTCTCATAATTTCTTCCGTCAATCTCTGGGGGGAGACTTTCTTTCTTTATGTCAAGTCTGTGGAGTGCCATATCTTGTTCTTCAGATAACTTCCTTACGTATGGTAGGTGAACGTCCTGAACGTGGAGTAAGCGATTACAAATATTGCAATGCTGTATACTTGCTTGCCATTCTGCGCAAATTCCCATCCCTCTGACCTTTCTGGCACTATACAGCATCGAATTTGGAGTACCATCTGGCAGCATCATTATTTCCTTTACAGAACTTCTTATAATTTGTCCAGATCTAAGCCATAACATGATACGCAGGTTTAGAGATCCCTTCTGTAAAAGTTCATATCCAGATGAACCGAGGGTTTGCATTGGTACTGGATCCTGAGGTGTTGATGTGGTTATTTTTATAAGAGGACAGCTAGTATCTTCGATGGTTTCATTATTTTCAAGGACATCTGTGGAAGCATCAGGCTCTACATTCTCCGTAGACGTAAAATATAACACCACTCATCATTTAAGCCAGGCATGATATAATTTTTATCTTTTACCCTGCACTAAACATTACACAACACTTTGTATTGAATACATTGATCCCAGTAACAAACTTAGTTGCAAAATGAAGAATCCATATCCGTGTTCAGAAGAAGCACAGTAACAAACAACTACACACATGAAAGATGCATTATTTCAACCCCTTTATTGTTACAACACTTGTTTCAAATGTTCATGACGTAGGGTACGGTATGCCAATTATCAAACGCTCAGGGAGCCGAAAATTTCTGAGCGGTAAACAGTTACGCAGCGTCGCCAGCATCGAAAATCTCAGTACTGAGTTTCTCATTCTTGTATATTTATACTTGTATAGTTGTATTTTCAGCTATAAACCAATAATATATTGATACGAGGGGGATCAAAATTAAGCGGGATTTTATTTTTTATTTAAATTAATTCATTAAAAAACACAAGGCAATTGCAATTTATTTTTGTACATAGTTTTCTGCTTTGCAAATCCATTTGTCCCAGCGTATGGGCAGGTTTTTGATGCCCTCATCGTAAAAGGAACAGAGTCGTGTCACCAGCCAGTCGCGCACAAAGTCTTCCACACTCTCGTCTTCAAATCGTTGCACTCCTAGAGCTTCTTTAAGCGGTCCGAACAAATGGAAATTGAGCCGATAAGTCCGGGCTGTAAAGAGGATGATCAAGTGTAGTCCAGTGCATTTCCTGTAGCTTGAGCTGCAGTGTGGGGCCACGCATTGTCGTGGAGGAGGATGACCTCGGTTGGTCTCGTATTTTGCGGCGATATGCAACCCTCGTCTTGTCCAACAGCTCTCAGTAGTAAGCAGCATTGATTGTGCGTCGCTCATGCAAAAAATTCAATCAGCAAAATGCCTCGTCGATCGATGAAACGGTTGCAAGAAACCTTGCCAGCTGACAGTCGAGTCTTCGCTTTCACTGGTGCTGCCTCCCCTTTCCTCCGCCACTCCTTGCTGGCTTGTTTGGATTTAGGAGTGTAGTGGTGGACCCATGTTTCATCGCAGGTGACGATCGGACTCAAAAATGCATCACCTTCTACCGCAAAAACCTTGCTGTGAGCGCTGACAGACTCAGCGCCTCAACTTCAGATATTCGGTCAAAAGGTGAGGGACCGATCTGGAACACACTTAACAGAACTGTAGATCGTTTGTGGTGATTGCTTGACAGCTCCCATAACTGATTCCGACTTGTTCTGCAATTTCTGATACTGTCGATCGTCGTCAATAATGCCTTTAATTGCACGAATGTTTCCGTCTGTAATGCTGGTCCAAGAACGGTGATCGTGTTGCTGATTTTCCACACGTTCTCGTCCTTCCTTGAAATTTTTATGCCAACACGCATCCTTGACAATGTTTGATCACCGAACTGTGCAGTCAATCTCTGGCAAATTCACGAGCAAGAAATTTTATAGTTACGCGTTGCACCTGTTGCTCCGATATCCCGAGCGTTAATGATGAAACGACGGGAAATATCTAACAGCACGCTCTCCCCACTCCTAACGGTCCCGCCTAAGCATAGCAGAAGAGCGGGGCCAGTCCTACCAAATGTTGATATTCAGGAACAAAAATACCGCTTATATTTGATCGTCCTTCGTATAATACAATTTAATTATAACGTAATTAGGATACTCTCCGGGAGAGGTATTTTTTACACTCCGAGGGAGGGGAGAAATACACCTTGGCTAACCTCTGAAAGAAATACTGTATGCCTTGAATGCACTCAATCCACTGCTTACAGTTTCATAATCTCAATTTTGATCTACAATTTGTTAATTCTATTGGTTTATGTTGAACTAACACCTGTTACTGTCTTTTGTATTTCGTTACACCTGTGTAACTCATCCAAAGTCAAACTACATGGCTAGCTGATTAGCATACTTGTCCTTTATCCAAGGGGTTCCGATTTCAATTCCTAGTCGGTAAGATTAACTAACCTCGCTTGCCGGTTCATACATTGCAAGGAAATGCGATAATTAAATTAGCCTATTCAACAATTTTCTGCCGGCGGTGCAGCATACACTTCTGAGGTTGACGGTTGGCGCTCGCGTGGAAGACGTAAGCAGTGACTGCGGTGAACGATCAAGTCGGATTTACACCCGTCTGATGTGTTTGACGTTTCAAACAGGAGTTCTGCGATGAAAAATACACAAAGAGGAAGACGAAGACCTACACATTTGAAGGAGATGCGCATAGGTTTTTTCAGAAGTTGCATATGACTATATACATTTTTGTCCTGTTAAAGAGTGAAGCCATGATTGTTATTTCGACTTCTGAGAAAGGATTAGTGCTGTTTCAAATCAACCAATCAATACTGATCTGCATATACGGCAGTCCCCCAGGTGGCAGATTCCCTATCTGTTGTTTTCCTAGCCTTTTCTTAAATGATTTCAAAGACATTGGAAATTTAGTAGTTATTAGTAAGTTATTCCAATCTCTAACTCCCCTTCCTATAAATTAATATTTCTCCCAGTTTGTCCTCTTGAATTCCAGCTTTATCTTCATATTGTGATCTTTTCTACTTTTAAAGACGCCACTCAAACTTATTCGTCTACTAATGTCATTCCACGCCATCTCTCCGCTGACAGCTCGGAGCATATCACTTAGTCGAACAGGTCGTCTTCTTTCTCCTAGTTCTTCCCAGCCCAAACTTTCCAACATTTTTGTAACGCTACTCTTTTGTCGGAAATCACCCAGAACAAATCGAGCTGCTTTTTGGATTTTTCCAGTTCTTGAATCAGGTAATTCTGGTGAGGGTCCCATACACTGGAACCATACTCTAGTTGGGGTCTTACCAGAGGCTTATATGCCCTCTCCTTATTACAACCCCAAAACACCCTCATAACCATGTACAGAGATCTGTACCCTTTATTTACAATCCCATTTATGTGATTACCCCAATTAAGATCTTTCCTTATATTGACACCTAGATACTTACCCAAAAGGAACCTTCACCCCATCAACGCAGTAATTAAAACTGAGAGGACTTTTCCTATTTGTGAAACTCACAACCTGACTTTTAACCCCGTTTATCAACATACCATTCATTGCCTGCTGTCCATCTCACAATACCAAACCAAAACCAAACCAAACCCCATGGCACTACAGCCCTTGAAGGGCCTTGGCCTTCCAAGCGACCGCTGCTCAGCCCGAAGGCCTGCAGATTACGAGGTATTGTGTGGTCAGCACAACGAATCCTCTCGGCCGTTATTCTTGGCTTTCTAGACCGGGGCCGCTATCTCACCGTCAGATAGCTCCTCAATTCTAATCACGTAGGCTGAGTGGACCTCGAACCAGCCCTCAGGCCCAGGTAAAAATCCCTGACCTGGCCGGGAATCGAACCCGGGGCCTCCGGGTAAGAGGCAGGCATGCTACCCCTACACCACGGGGCCGGCATCTCACAATACAGAATAACATAATCCGCAAAAAGTCTTACCTCTGATTCCACTTGTTTACTCATCCTTTTAAATACACGTTTTGTTGTTTGTGTTTTAGTCATCAGTGCACAGACTGGTTTGATCCAGCTCTTTTATGAAACATTAATACGTACGGTACCTGAAAAAGAAGCTGGCTGTAAAAACCAAGTTCTAATAAGGAAAGTGTATATGAATAACTGTGCATTGTGTAGATTGTAGATTGTACCGTCGACTAAAGAATGCCTTGTATGATAAAATCTGAATTTTATGTGTTAGATAAGTACCGTAAAGAAGTTAATGTTTTCCCAAGGAGTTGCCCATTATGCTAGGTTATGAACGGCGAGCAGTTTGAGCTAGTGAAGGCATTATGCTTGAAGCTGTAGTGTATTGCTATTTAATGCGAAGAATTGATTTTCCAAAGGGCGAGTTGGCCGTGCAGTTAGTAGGGGCGCGCAGCTGTGAACTAGCATCCGGGAGATAGTGAGTTCGAATACCACTACCGGCAGCTCTGAAAATGGTTTTTCGTGGTTTCCCATTTTCACACCGGGCAAATATTGGGGCTGTACTTTATTAAGGCCATGGCCGCTTCCTTCCCACTCCTAAGAATTTTCTCTACCATCGTCGCCATAAGACCTATCTGTGTTGGTGCGACGTAAAGCAAATTTTAAATTTAAAAAAAATGATTTTTCCGAAGATAACGTATCATTTACCGTAGCCATAATACCATCATCACACGATGTGATCAAACGTGCAGCCATATTTCTGTCTCATCGCGTAAATCGCCTGTTGAAACTGTACGTTATCAGCGGAAATAATTTAAACTAATGAATTATCATACAAAAAATGCATTTCTTCTTTCTCATACTTAGTTTGTAGTACAAGAGTTCTGCGCAGAAAACAGCTACTGCCAATCCCAGACTTATGACTAGAAATAGGAATGCTCCCTGTAAATGAGATAAACTCAACACTTTATCCTTTCCTGTGTGTTCAGCTTCCCTCTGCAGTCGGAGCATCTTTAATTCAGCCTCAAATTTCATCTCCGTCCACCACTTACTGAGCATCCCTCCTTCTTTTATTTTCTGAATAACTTTATCGATTTTATGAGCTAAAGGATCTCCTTTCCTCATGTAAAAGACGAACTGTCCGGGAGCAAAATTCTCGCCCATTGGTCGAAACAGTGGCTTCCCATCTGTGTCCAAATACCTGCTAATAGCTAAATACTCCCCACTGAGCCTTCCAGTAAATATGGCGAAGGATTTCTGTATAGCCAATCTGTTGAAACACCACTCATTGACAACACAATTTTCATAGTGCTTAAATATGTACCGATATTCCCATCCTGTGTGGTGCTCGAAGAACTTCGCTAAACTACCCCCGCCTCCGAAGGAAATTCCCGAGGTGACGAGTTGATGGGCGTTTTTGATATGAGGTTCAAATCCGGGTTCTGTTAGAACTCGGATAAGCGATGACTGGTAGGCTGTGTTGATGAGCAGGCACATGTAAATCCAAAGAAGAAAGTAAGACCGTAATTTATTTGAGGTAGGCATGGCAGTTGGTGAGACTCCCAGCAGGGTTGAGAGGGATGTAGCGGTGGCTCCTAGTATGTTTGTGTAGCAAGATGTAGTCTCGGACCCTGAAAGCATCCACACAGTGGCAGAAGAGAGCATGGACGCCAACAACACTCCTCCCCACAGAGAGGCGCTGAAAATCTTTGTGAGGCTCTTCCATTTGGGATAAGTCTCTGGTTCAGGAACGAACCACGTAAATCCGTCGTGGATATGAGGCCTCAGCCAACTTAAAGACCTAAAGCGAGCGGCAGTGAGGCCAAGGCTGCCCAATGCTATATCTGCTCTGTGGTACAGAACGTTACCTACTAAACCATCCCATGTACCGTTCGCAGATTGCTCACCTAGGCCACTTCCAGGTAGAAACGTCAGTTCTAAGTTCTGCACCTCGCTGATAAGTTGTACTAGCTTAACTTCCAATCCGGAGTTATAACAGGAACCCACTGCTGGTTTTATAACAAGTGGTGGCCTCTCATATGGCGATGCGGTAAAGATACAATTTACTGGAATTTTCTCAAAAAAGAGATTTGATTTTGTCACTAAATGACCATCCCTGCATTGCTCAACCTGCGTTAAGCTCTGAGGAGGATCACTACATCTTGCTGTTGGTGCACTGTACTTCAGAGCGTGTATCTCCATAGAAACAGGATTGAACACAATGGTGTTCACTATGTTTAGTCTCCAGAGATGTTTGAGAATGTCTCCAGTAGACTTGGCGATCACAAGCACACGGGCACTAGGCAGTAAGTTTAAGAGATGAAATACTTCTTCCTGGTGAGGAGATAGTACTACCACAATGGAACCTGCAGCATTATTTTCCTGGTTATCTCGAGTTAAAAGCCATTTGGCAGGGGTATTCAACACTCTGTGAATGACGTCATCAGTCCCCAGTACTTGGACAGGTCGACGTGAACTGAAGAAATGCTCAGCGATTTGCAAGACACAAGATGATACTTGAGATTCACTTGGCAGCACTGGATACATGGCGGCGTGTAAACCATTTCTCGTCACGATTAGTGAAGTTAACATCCACAGCATCTGCCACAGGTAGAAAATTAAATTGAATAAGTGAATTTCCGTAAGAATATAAATTGATAAGGATTTAATTGTAGGCGCAGTAATGGGTCATATGTACAATGACTGTCGATATTGTACAAACACAACAGGAGTAACGTGATAAAATTGTAGTGATATTCTAATTAGCTGCAGGTATCCAACGTCTAAACCAGTCTCTCAAAGAGAAGCAGTTTGTTCTTTTGAAAAACACGTACACAGGACCCACAGAAAAAGGATACTTCAGAAATAATACATTTAACTTCCTTATGTCAAACATGTGACCTCTCACTAGAGTGTTCTGCTATCCTCTACGATCATAATGACTTCACCTCATTGACAAACAACACTGAAATCTTAGACATATATCACATTATGAACATCCACAGCCTGGTTCCGGTCATTCGACTGGGTCAGGAATGGGATAGGAATTGGCGGCGAGGATAGGAATTTTGTCGGCTATCGAAGCCTGTCACATTCCTTTGGGACGATGATTAATGACCGGCAGATGAAATGATATTGGAAAGTTTTGTTGGAATGAAAGATGGCAGGAAAACCGGAATACCCGGAGAAAAACCTGTCCTGCCTCCGCTTTGTCCAGCCCAAACTTTACATGAAATGACTGGGATTTGAACCACGGAACCTAGCGGGGAGAGTGTACCTCCGTGGCTGCGCCGGCCTCTCACAGCTGGGTTCCGTGGTTCAAATCCCGCTCACTCCATGTGAGTTTTGTGCTGGACAACGCGGAGGCGGAACAGGTTTTTCTCCGGCACTCCGGTTTTCCCTGTCATCTATCATTCCAGCAACACTCTCCAATATCATTCCATTTCATCTGTAAGTCATTAACGATTGCCCTAGAGGAGAGCGATAGGCTTCGGCAGCCGGCACAATTCCTATCCCCGCCGCAAGAAGGGGGCTCCATTCATTCCATCCCTGACCCGGTCACTGACTGGAAAACAGCTTGTAGGTTTTCAACCTAGCGGTGAGAAGCCGGCCCGCTGCCGCCTGAGCCAAGGATGCTAGATGGCATTATACATTGCCGAAGGAAATCATGCGCCATCCTCAAGGACAAGATCATTTTATTCACAAGAGATGTGTCAGGTAGTTCATCATTGCAGGAGTATATGACTACAAATTCAGACCAAATGAAATACACATGTCACATCAAAGAGTGCCCAAACAGACGTATCAATACAAAGTGAATTCCCCTCTGGTGGCAATCCAGGCGTGTATTTGCGCATGCAAACGATCATGACGTTGCCGATGGCATCCTGCGATATTTTGTCCCAAGCATCTTGCTACTTTTGATTCAATTCGGCAATGGTTCCTGCAGGCTCTGAAGAACACGTAAGTTCCCACTTCATCATGTCCCATACCTGTTCAATTGGCAAGAGATCCGGTGATCTTGCTGGCCAGGGCAGTTGTTGTACACCGCGTAGAGCACGTTGCGTCGTAGCAGCTGTATGTGGACATGGATTGTCCTGCTGAAAAATCTCATCACCTTCCTGTCGAAGAAATGGCAGTAGTGTAGGGACAACAAACTGTGCAATGTAGCGGGTACTGGTTACGGTACTTTGCAGAATCACCAACTGGGACCGCGAGTTATAACTGATGGCCCCCATACCATGAAGCCTGGAATGGGACCTGGGTGTCGTGGGCGAATGCACTCTGCGCTCACCAGGTCTACGCTGTACACGTCTACGCCCATCACTTGCATACAGAAAGAACCTACTCTCGTCACTGAAGACAACAGAGCGCCATTCCCCTCTCCAGTTGACTCTTTCACGACACCAAAGTAGCAGTGCTTGCTGGTGTCGTGGTGTAAGTGGTAGCCTGGCCAGAGACACACGTGATCGTAATCCTGCTGCATCCAGACGGTTCTCATTGACACAGTAGGTGCAACATGTGATCGGATTTCGTTCCTGGATGATGTTCGGTCGGCCACCACTGCTTGCACAATGCGTCGATTTTGACGTGCGTCTCTACTGCGCGGATTTCCTGGTCTACGGGTGTGGGAATGTTCCATAGATAACTGCCGAAAGAGTGGTGGATCACCCTGGGCGTCTGGAAGCCATGTCATACAGCTCCTATAGTTCAAATAGTTTGTAAACGTTCGGCGCGAGAATCAGCCGCGCATGTGGGGAGGGGCAGTCAAGGGACCTGCCCCGTCTCCCACTCCTTTCGCTGGCCATTCTCTGTCTGCACCTCGCGCTAAGCACCGTACGCAGTGTCTGAGCACGATGTGTCAACAAGCGAGTTAAGAGAAAGCGAACCGGGAAGAGAGAGCGCTCTCATCAGACCTCCCACACTCCTTACATGACCACGCCCCGCCAATCACTCAGGAGAACGTTTACTAAGTATATGGACTATAATACTGAATACATCCCCCACATAAGTGTGGCGTCAGGAACATCGTCTGGGTGTAAAACAGGGCTTAATCCACATTAGTAGCGACTCCAGGTAACTAAACATTCCTGTGATTATGATTATTATTATTATTATTATTATTATTATTATTATTATTATTATTATTATTATTATTATTATTATTATTCCGTCTGGACAGACTACATACTAATTTCGACATTCCGATAACACTACCAACTACGCGAAGCGGTACTGATTGTGATGATAATTTTTAAGGTGAAGTATGACGAGCTAATCATCCTCTCTTAATTTAAATAATACGATAAATCAAATGGGGATCAAGACTTAGTTATTGTCAAAAGGAAGGTCCATTAAAGGTATGAAAGTGAAAGAATCTCTAGGCTTCTCGTCGTAATATCTTCGGAACTGGAAGAGAGCTCAATGCAATTTGGCTGAAAGCTCGGCTTCTTTAAATAAATATAGTGGCTTTAATCCAGTATTTATTTATTTATGTTATAACAGTATCATCTCCGGATAGATAAATAATTTCGTGTGGCTATTTCTAGCCGGGTGCAGCCCTTGTAAGGCAGACCCTCCGATGAGGGTGGGCGGCATCTGCCATGTGTAGGTAACTGTGTGTTATTGTGGTGGAGGATAGTGTTATGTGTGGTGTGTGAGTTGCAGGGATGTTGGGGACAGCACAAACACCCAGCCCCCGGGCCATTGGAATTAACCAATGAAGGTTAAAATCCCCGACCCGGCCGGGAATCAAACCCGGGACCCTCTGAACCGAAGGCCAGTACGCTGACCATTCAGCCAACGAGTCAGACTCCGGATAGATTATACAGTACTACATAGCAGTGGAAGTTAAAGGCTTCCATTCCTAACCATAGCTAAAATTAATCTCGTAATCATTTTCCTTGTTACCTGAGTGACACTCAGGATCTCTTCAAAAATTGTAGTGACGTTTCAGAATTCCTCAGCTTCCTGAGAATGAATCGAAATGACGATCTGCCAGTTGACTAAATGATTATACCACCTCGGCAATGAGACCCTGTTTTGCTGAATATGTACAGGTGTCTTAACAATAAGTTACGGAAATTGTAAGAGGAAGCTATAGATCTCTGGCGCATTTTATTCCCTCGTGGTGAAAGCTCACCAGAAAATAGAAATGTAAGTTCAATCGTGAACAACTTGAGTGTCAGCATGTTGCCGCCCAAGCTGTCTTGCTTGATAACCTTGGGCGATGCGCTCCCGTAGCACACTGACGTGTCGCTCACTCACATGCAACCTTGCTAGTAATGGCGGCGTATCACATCGCAGCATCTGATCATTATGTCCGAATAATGTAGCGTCTTTATTCTGATGATCATGTGCTAAGGTATCCTGAACCGTCTAGCGTACAAAACTGAAATTGTTGTAGTAGAACTCCTCCCTGTTTCGGGTGAACACAATGCACTTGTTTTATGAAGCATATCGGTAAACACATTACATTTCTTGCATGTCAAAGTTCACCACACTGCAAAATAATGACTAAAATTACATACCCACGTAACATGAGTTATTAAATAAAAGTACACATTACAAGTACGTCCTGTGGTATTGGTAGGTATATAATAAATAATAATGTTATTTGTTTTACGTCCCACTAACTACTCTTTTACGGTTTTCGGAGACGCCGAGGTGCCGGAATTTAGTCCCGCAGGAGTTCTTTTACGTGCCAGTAAATCTACCGACACGAGGCTGACATATTTGAGCACCTTCAAATACCACCGGACTGAGCCAGGATCGAACCTGCCAAGTTGGGGTCAGAAGGCCAGCGCCTTAGCCGTTGAGCCACTCAGCCCGGCATTGGTAGGTATTAAAGGCTACGTTTATAACAGAGTTAATAAAACTAAGTCCATACACTATTATTGTGTTTTGATAGGCGTTAATCAGAAATGTAATAATAATAATGTTATTTGATTTACGTCCCACTAACTACTTTTACGGTCTTCGGAGACGCCGAGGTGCCGGAATTTAGTCCCGCAGGAGTTCTTTTACATGCCAGTATATCTACCGACACGGGGCTGTCGTATTTGAGCACCTTCAAATACCACCGGACTGAGCCAGGATCGAACCTGCCAAAATCAGAAATGTACACCACTATCAATGCCAAACATCATCTTTACAATATTTAGATTTCCTGACGTATCAGGCCAGGCCTTTAAAAATTCGACTTTAGAGTCCTTAGGCCATTGAGGAGATGTGCTTAGTAGTAATTGATTTATTTTATTTGTTTATGTATCGTACATACTGTGAATATTACTATTTTATATCATCTTTCGTAGTGTGTTTCAACCGGATCAGGACACAAGGACGAAAACTTCAAGGAAATGTTGCTTAAAATTTCTCTTTCCCGATACCCCGCTTGTCCACTCCCCTCCCCTACATATGTTAAGTCATGTAAAGGACTCTACTGAATTGCTTTTCAACTGCACAGCACATGTTAACAGCCGAAACCGTGCGGTCCTCAGTCACGCGCTCATGTCTGTACTCCGTTCACTAGTAGAGATTTTGGTCATTATGACGCAAGAAGTGGCTACACGCAACAGCGTAAGTCTTCCCAGGTGTAGCAGGGGCTGCACTCTAACGGGAAACAATTTGTTGAAACGCCGCGTAAGGTTTCTGCGAATTGCTCACGATAGAAACAACCAGTAGCGGCGATTGGGAGGGGAGATGTACAGACAACAAAAAGTACTCGGATTTGTCGAATATAGCGGGCGAAAGTATGTACTGTACATCAAAACTGAAGAAAAAAAAGAGCTACGAACTGGTAAGTTTGTCAATGTTCTCTGAGCAAATTTCAAGAGAGAGGTAAAGGTTGATAGTTTACCTACATCAGTGCGGTAACAATAGGTGTTGTTGAGATTTTGATTCAATAAAACAGTGGCGTGCGCTGAACACCCTAGCTGCAAAAATTAAAATAAAAAATAAAAAACATCCGCAGCCCGACCACTCTCTCTAAAGCTAACATTACACTTTTATAAATTCACTCGAAAACTATATGGAAATATAACAAGCAAACCGATTAGAAAATTAATAAGACAGTTTAGGTAATAAAGAACTTATGAAATTATAATTCACTTGAATAGGAATGTTTTATTTTCAACCACAAACTCGCACATACGGTATCCACGGCAGTGGCGACACCATCACACATTAAACTACAACAAATTGTATCCTGGATTCAGAAGGCCAAATGGAGTGTATTGCGATTGACCTATCTAAGACATTTGATAGAGTGGATCATGGAAGACTACTGGCAAAAATGAGTGCAATTGGACTAGACAAAAGAGTGACTGAATGGGTGGCTACATTTCTAGAAAATAGAACTCAGAGAATTAGAGTAGGCAAAGCTTTATTTGACCCTGTAATTATTAAGAGGGGAATTCCTCAAGGCAGTGTTATTGGACCTTTATGTTTTGTTATATATATCAATGGCATGTGTAAAGAAGTGGAATCAGAGATAAGGCTTTTTGCAGATGATGTTATTCTGTATAGAGTAATAAATACGTTACAAGATTGTGAGCGGCTGCAGGGTGACCTCGATAGTGTTGTAAGATGGACGGTGGGCAATGGTATGATGATAAACGGGGTTATAAGTCAGGTTGTGAGTTTCACAAATAGGAAAAGTCCTCTCAGTATTAATTACTGCCTTGATGGGGTGAAGTTCCTTTTGGGGATCATTGTAAGTACCTAGGTGTTAATATAACAAAAGACCTTCATTGGGGTAATCACATAAATAAGATTGTTAATAAAGGGTACAGATCTCTGCACATGGTTATGAGGGTATTTAGGGGTTGTAGTAAGGATGTAAATGAGAGGGCATATAAGTCTCAGGTAAGACCCCAACTAGAGTATGGTTCCAGTGTATGGGACCCTCACCAGGATCACTTGATTCAAGAACTAGAAAAAATCCAAAGAAAAACAGCTAGATTTCTTCTGGGTGATTTCGACAAAAGAGTAGTGTTACAAAAATGTTGAAAAGTTTGGGCTGGGAAGACTTGGGAGAAAGAAGACGAGCTGCTCGATTAAGTGGTATGTTCCGAGCTGTTGGTGGAGAGATGGCGTGGGACGACATCAGTAGACGTATAAGTTTGAGTGATGTCTTTAAAAGTAGGAAATATCACAATATGAAGATAAAGTTGGAATTCAAGAGGACAAATTGGGGCAAATATTCGTTTATAGGAAGAGGAGTTAGCGATTGGAACAACTTACCAAGGGAAATGTTCAATAATTTTCCAATTTCTTTGCGATCATTTAAGAAAAGGCTAGGAAAACAACAGACAGGGAATCTGCCACCTGGGAGACTGCCCTAAATGCAGATCAGTAGTGACCACTGATCTCTATACCTGGATGGCTGGTAGCTTGGGTAGCAGTAAGCCGAATAGAAGATGACTGGCGCAGTAAGATGGCAGTGAGCGCACGGTGCAGTAGACCACGAGGAGCGCGCTTGCTTTGTTTATGCTTAGTTCAATGACGCCAGGCCTCTTGATTGTAGTTCCACGAGTGTTCTGTGCTTTGTTATTGCAAAGTAAATAGTAGTGTATTTTACGAATGTAGGTTCGTTGCCTTGTAGTATACTTGTGGATTACAAGATTCAATTTAAATATGTATGTGTATCTGAGTCCGCCTCTGTGGTGTAGTGGTTAGCGTGATTAGCTGCCACCCCCGGAGGCCCGGGTTCGATTTCCGGCTCTGCCACGAAATTTGAAAAGTGGTATGAGGGCTGGAACGGGGTCCACTCAGCCTCGGGAGGTCAACTGAGTAGAGGTGGGTTCGATTCCCACCTCAGCCATCCTGGAAGTGGTTTTCCGTGGTTTCCCACTTCTCCTCCAGGCGAATGCCGGGATGGTACCTAACATAAGGCCACGGCCGCTTCCTTCCCTCTTCCTTGCCTATCCCTTCCAATCTTCCCATCCCTTCACAAGGCCCCTGTTCAGCATAGCAGGTGAGGCCGCCTGGGCGAGGTACTGGTCATTCTCCCCAGTTGTATCCCCGATCAAGAGTCTGAAGCTCCAGGACACTGCCCTTGAGGCGGTAGAGGTGGGATCCCTCGCTGTGTCCGAGGGGAAAAGCCGACAGATGATGATGTGTTTATCTGAAATATGAATGAAGAAACATTCTACGGGGTACTAACATACCGCAGTGTTCAACTTATGGATGTACAAACAGAACCGATCAGTAGAAGGAGAAATCATTTCATCGGGGAATTTTATACTGTACATAAGAATCTTCCTAGGGTAGTGTTTTGAGTTTTAGGTTTATTGTATCTTATTTCGCATATTCCGGGAGCAAAATTAATTTTTGTAGGTTTCCTTTCTCGAGACCCGAACATCTAAGATCATCGATTAGGAGTATCAGGCGGGAGAATTGGGAGCCTTCTAAAACAGCTGTTCTCTGCTCGGATCACTTAGAGGAAGACTGTTTTGATAGAAATGGACAAACTGTACACCTTAGAAGTGATGTACAGCCAACTGTTTTCAATTTTACTGAACATTAACTGCAAGTAAAAATTTACTTATATTTTTTTTTTATTTCTCGTAATTAAACTGACGGTTTCGATGAAATAATTGACGTGACCTTATAACAATCTTAGAAAATGAAGTCTGGGGGAATTCTAGACCTTATTTACATCAGTAATAATTATGGGTGGGAGAAGAGAAAGTGTGGTGGGTGTTTGGGGCTATCCCATTATACAATTCATGGTATTTGGGACTCTTTTAACTGGTGTTACATATATCTGATGACTATCAATATCGCTTTGCTAGCTGAATTTAATTAAAGAGGTCTGTAATAGTAAATTAAGCTGCAGGTAATGTGATATATTGACAAGTTTTGAATATTTGCTGGTTTTATAAATGTGTACATTTGCTTCACTGATATTTTAATTTGATAATATGCGCGTTATTTCATAGAAACAGGTATTCATTATCAAGCACCGATTATGGTATGTCGAATCTAGGCCTGTATAGTGAGCTACTTTTATAGGTACATCATTTTAAGAATGCATAATTTCGTGGCATACATGTATACAATTTACAGCAGGGCCATCCAAACAGCGCTCCCCGAGCGCTAGCGCTCTGGCCGCGCTCCAAGCCAGTGCTCCGAGCGCTTTGGGGAAGGTAGTGGTGGGAGAAGCTTGGCTGGCTGAGCGAGCGGTCTGCCCGCCGCGCCGAAGAGAGCAGTCGATCTATCAGTCGTAGTCTAGTCTACAGTGACTCTATACATATAGTGTAGTGTCACTGTAGTCTAGTCCAATGCGCTTTGTTAACAGCGTGTAACTAAATAACTAAATCAGTTTCGCAGTTGTCATGGCTGAACATCATACAAAAAAAGGAGTGGTGAAGCAGCAGCCTTCAAAGCAGAATGGGAAATTTCATTTTTCTGTACAGCTTATAAAGGGCATGCCAAATTTTTAGTGTGCCACCGAGATTTAATGTGTTTTAAAAAAGCACAATTTGGAACGGCACTACAGTGCCAAACACAGGGATGATTACGGTGATTTGACAGACGCCAGTCGCCAATCGAAGTTGGAAGAATTGAAAGAAAATTTCAAGCAGCACTGTTCTGTAAATATTATTGTTTTAATTTTTAAATGCTTATTTACAAACGGGAATGAAGAAATGATTGAATTATCTAAAAAATACTAAAATTGAGTGGGTGAAAACCATAACGGTATAAGTGACATTTTTAAAAAAATGAGTTAAGTGCAGGATGTAACTCCGGGAGGATGTATCCTTTCACCAGTGAAGAGATACAAGTGATAGCGGTAATATTCTGCGCTCTAGTGATGTGTGGTATAACTACAAATAGCATGCTTTATATGAGTGTTGAAGATGTTTAAATGCCTTTTTCTCTGAATGACCAAAATGCTACTTATACCGTTATGGTTTTCACCCATTCAATTGTGACTTGCCGTATTTTTGTCTGACAGATGATTGAGGAGAGCGAGGTTGGTGGACCCATTTTACGAACAAGCTACAAATGTTCGCCGCGAATTGCCAAAGCTGGGAAACCCTTCACGGAAGGGAATGTAATCAAGGAGTGCCTAATGGATGCGGCGGCATGTATTTGTCCTATGGAGCTAGTTGAGAAATTTGATAAAATCTCTCTTTCTCCACAAACTGTGGCTCGCAGAATAGACGACATGGCCGTTGATATGGAACAGCAATTAATGGAGAAGGCAGCAAAGTTTGTATCCTTTTCCATCGCCCTCGACGAATCAACCGACATTGCGGACAAAGCTCAGCTCGTTATTTTAATTTGAGGGGTGGATGACGATCTTCGGGTTACCGAGGATTTCCTAGACTTGGTAGCTCTCAAAGACACCACTATCGGTTTCGATATTTTCCAAGCAGTGGAGGGTGTCTTTGAGTCAATGGGATGAACATGGGAGCGGTTGACGAGTGTAACGACGGATGGAGCTCCTGCTTTACGTGGTCTACGCACGGGGTTCCTCAGCTATGTAAAATTAAACATGGCTGAGAGCAGTAGTACCCTAATGGCGGCGATCCAGTGCTTTATACACCAGCAGGCAATCTGTGCAAAAGTTGCCAAGCTTAAAGACATAATGGGAACAGTTGTGCGAATGGTAAATTTTCTTCGCTCCCATGAACTCACGCACCGTCAATTCAAAGGGTATTGGGCGAGTTGGCCGTGCGGTTAGGGGCGCGCAGCTGTGAGCTCGCAATAGCGAGACAATGGGTTCGAACCCCACTGTTGGCAGCCCTGAAGATGGTTTTTTGTGGTTTCCCGTTTTCACACCAGGCAAATGCTGGGGTTGTACCTTAATTATACCTTAATTAAGGCCACGGCCGCTTCCATCCCATTCCTGGGCCTTTCTTGTCCCATCGTCGCCATAAGACCTATTTGTGTCGGTGCGTCGTAAAGCAAGTAACAAAAGAAAAAAATCAGAGTTCTTGGATGACATCGAAGCGTAGTATCCGGATATCCCGTACCATGCAGAAGTAAGATGGCTGAGCCACGCGAAGTGCTTCATAGAGCTTTTTGCTTGCGGAATGCAATAGATACCTTTTATGACATGAAAGGGTGGCCCGAAATTCTTTTGCGTGATCCTAAGTGGGTGGCGGACTTGGCCCCTTTAAGTGACTTTAATGCCCATCTGAATACTTTGAACACTTCGCTTCAGAGCGACAAGCACATTATCTCCGATTTGGTGGGAAAATTCAAGCGTTCGAAAGAAAATTAATTTTGTGGGAGAACCAGTTGCGTGCAAGGAACACAGGACATTTTCCATTGCTTGAAACAGTGAAATACGGTGTCGACTTTGATTTGTATTTGCAGGTAATTCGCCAATTACAAAAAGAGTTTGAAAAGAGACTTTCAGAATACAGAACTCCAAGCGGTGTTAGATGTATTTGTTCGACCATTTTCTCGTAGTGCAGACAGTGCTCCACAGCTATTTCAATTACAGTTGCTTAAACTGCAGTGTAATATTCGTCTTAAAGACCGCTTTGTAATGTCACGAAGTTTAAAAGAATTTTGCAGCGGCTTTCCGCAAGAAGAATACCCCCTTTTGTATAAACATGCATGTAAAGTTCTGTCAATGTTCGGCTCAACGTGCATTTTTGAGTGTTCCTTTCGGTTCTTAAGTTTACCAAAAGTAAACATCGTGCAACAATAAGCGATAGAAACTTGCGCAATTGTTTAAGAATAGCTGTGTCCAGATATATTGTAGGCCTACTCAATTGTTTGCTCCAAAAGTAAAAGCTCGTGAAAACGACTGACCAAAAGTCACTCAATGTCTGTACTATCTGTTCATATCGGTAAAACGTTGTTGAATTTTCCTCTCAGATATGTTCAAATTTCAGTTTTGAATAAATCACATTACTGTATTCTTTACTTAGCACTTGATTTCGTTTCCTGCATATTCCATACATCGGAGTACCTTTCGATTTGTAGATGCGGTATATTTTTACGGCAAAATAGCCCTATCAATATGATGTCAACAAACCCACAAAAGCCGTCGGACGCAAGACTTTACGTACGTATCTGGTCAGCGCGGTCTGAACATCGTCTGTCTCAGGTCTCCTCGCTGCCACACTGTAGTGGTGGTAGGGGAAGGAGCGCTAGTCTGACTGCCCAGTGCTCCCCGAGCGCGGGCGCGCTCTCGGAGCGCAATGGCTGGATGGCCCTGATTTACAGCAATGTTTCCAGAAACTGGTTTTCACTTGTATTGTGTTACCGATCGCTAATTGCATGTATTCAGCACCTAAGTTAATATTTGTCGGCCATTATTATACACTCATGTTTATTGCTATTTCG
This sequence comes from Anabrus simplex, assembly GCF_040414725.1. Lineage (NCBI taxonomy): Eukaryota > Metazoa > Arthropoda > Insecta > Orthoptera > Tettigoniidae > Anabrus > Anabrus simplex. The sequence continues at coordinate 1,741,391,016 of NC_090265.1, read as the reverse complement.
GAGATTTAATGACCTCGGAATGACGTGTCAGTGATCCCAATGTCCTTATGCTTTGAGTGAACATGTCTCTATATTTTTAATTATTCCAATGCGCCATTAATTGCGACTTAAAATTGACTATATTATCATTGCTTCCCCATAAAGAGAGCTCTAGGTTGGATACGCCAACATGGCGAACCGCGCACTCAACTTGGCGTACTTTCTCCTGCAGCGGAGACCTGCCATCAGCGATCCATGTATAGAGATCAGTGGTAGTGACTGATTGACTTAACTTACACTTTAACCCGTTGTCGCTTCGCAACAGTACAGTTGTGGTTTTCAAATAAATGTATTGGAACCAACTTTAAAAAAAAAGCCTAACCTAAACTGAATTAGCAAAATTTAGCAGGTATGAAATGGCGTATGGCTTTTAGTGCCGGGATATCCCAGGACGGGTTCGGCTCGCCAGGTGCAGGTCTTTCTATTTGACTCCCGTAGGCGACCTGCGCGTCGTGATGAGGATGAAATGATGATGAAGACATCACATACACCCAGCCCCCGTGCCATTGGAATTAACCAATTAAGGTTAAAATCCCCGACCCGGCCGGGAATCGAACCCGGGACCCTCTGAACCATTTAGCAGGTATTTTACCGTCACAGTTCTACAGCTTCACTCGCTTACTGAGTGTAGGCAAAGCGACGACAAACGAGAGAAATGTCCCTCATGACGTATAGTCATATTCACGAAGAATGCCATAGAATTCGCGAAACTTCACCTATAATCAAGAGGAACGCTACAGAAATTCATACCATACCACAGCAAACGCACTCGTACAGAGCAACCAAATACCACATTTTTAGACTTCGCTCTTGGCTCTGTGTTCAAACTGGGCAACCGAATTATTTTTCCGTGTATATCAAAACACTTCCTCTACCCGTGCCATCAATGAATCGCCCCTAAGAAACTTCATACATGCCGAAATGCGACAATATTTTTTTATTACAAATGATTTCATAAAATGGCTATCTCTATTAGCAAGACTATCTGCCATTGGCTGTACTATTTTATCGTGTAGCCTCTGGTGTGTGGCGCTGAACTAACGTGTACGCAAGCTAGCTGCTCCCCCGCCGTTAAGACGCTGTAAGTCTCGAGCGAGGCCGGCAGCTATCACCCCGCCTATCCGAGAAAAGGAAGCTTAAACCAAATACAGTAGAGACAATACGCGACACTTACGGATTTAGCCTTGATAAAATGGGAGACAATTCGACGGTGGCGCTCCTAGTGACTTGACCTGAAAAGTCGCGCTAAATTAAAATATCAATGGAAATGCATATACGAAAATTGATAAATAAATTACGTCTAGCAAGAAAGTATTATTGAGATATTAATTTCGAAGTTGCTAAAGCAATTCTGGATAAATGAATGAAGAATTATTTAAAAGATTATTATTTAAAGACTGAAATTAGACATATAAAAAACAAGATGTGAAATGGGTTGATCTTTCATGTATGCATTACTTTTTTTGCTTTAGCATTCCTGCCTGAACTTTTACGGTTAGATTTGTCTTTTTTCTCATTTAAAAACATTGTATCATCACATTAAGACACTTGTCAATGAAAACATCGGCATAGTCCTTACACACATGATGCTATGAATTAACATTTAAAAGCTGGACAATTTTCCTCTTAACATGAAGCCTACTAACAGGAAGAAAATCTATAAAATCCCGGCTTTAATCTGAGAAGAGGGATAAAAGAAAGAAAAGTATGAAAATGTCGATAGTGATGCTTTGAGGAATATTTACGTACAATTAGAGTAAAAATATAACATACCCTTGGCTGTATAGTCGAGGATTTTTAAAGTCGCTGGCCTGGAAATGATCTGAACAGATCTTATAATTCTTATATAAGTGTAACGTCCCTTCTTTCTCGTACACCTTATCCAAATCACTTCCGTGACATTTCAGAACCCACAGATCACACCTACAACAACACATCGGTACTGAAGATTAACTGCTGCACTATACAATAAAATAAGCCAGTTAAAATATGGGTCGAGCAGGTCAGAAGATTATGAAGTACTATAAAAATCTCCTTGTCACTGGAAGAATATATATGCAAACACAATATTACTTACATTTTCTTGACACGAGGGAGGCGAAAGAAAGACCGCGCATTCTTCTCTACTCCATAGTTACTGCAGCCAAACACAGCACATACCTTTCCCCTCATGTTGAGAGGAGATATCAAAGAATGACACACGCTACTATTTAATTATGTCAACTCACTGAAAACGTAAAAAATAACACCAAAAACTTCACACACAAATACACGTGCTCTTATGACAGAATCAGTAGTTCTCAGGTCTACCCGCTAGAGAGAGCTCTAATAGCTGTCCCTCGATATCTCGTTCAGTGTCGCGTATTGTCTCTGCTGTATTTGCTTGAACGCATACGTCAACCAAGCGACTTGAATTTCGCTGGGCAGCTCTCCTTCGCGCCAGCAAAGAAACTGCGGTGGAGCGAATGGTTGTACTTGCCTTGGCTTAGCTGTTTACAGTTCTTTTAATTTGATAAAGAAACGTTTTAAGGAATAATTAGAAAATTTAAATACAAAATCTTTGCCCAAGCAGCGCTGGGGTAGTTGGGGTTCAGTGCACGCCACTGTGAATAAAATACAATAAAACTTTCACCAAAGGCAAAATTACACATGTATTACAATTAAATGGAAGTGTGTTGTTGTTGTTGTTGTTGTTGTTGTTTGAGTCATCAGTCCAGAGACTGGTTTGATGCAGCTGTCCATGTCACCCTACCCTGTGCTAACCTTTTCATTTCTACGTAACTATTGCATCCTACATCTGCTCTAATCTGCTTGTCATATTCATATCTTGGTCTGCCCCTACCATTCTTACCACCTACACTTCCTTCAAAAACCAACTGAACAAGTCCTGGGTGTCTTAAGATGTGTCCTATCGTTCTATCTCTTCTTCTCGTCAAATTTAGCCAAATCGATCTCCTCTCACCAATTCGATTCAGTATCTCTTCATTCGTGATTCGATCTATCCATCTCACCTTCAGCATTCTTCTATAACACCACATTTCAAAAGCTTCTATTCTCTTTCTTAGCTAGTTATCGTCCATGTTTCACATCCATACAATGCCACGCTCCACACGAAAGTCCTCAAAAACATCTTTCTAATTCTGATATCAATGTTTGAAGTGAGCAAATTTCTTTTCTTAAGAAAGCTCTTCCTTGCTTGTGCTAATCTGCATCTTATGTCCTCCTTACTTCTGCCATCGTTAGTTATTTTACTACCGAAGTAACAATATTCATCCACTTCCTTTAATCCAATTCCTTTCATTTCCTAATCTAATGGGATGGGATGAATGAAGCCCCCAACTTGCGGCGAGGGTATGAATTGTGCCGTCACCAGGGTAAAATAGAAGAAAAAGTTAATGTTCTCTCCACAAAGTAGGGGGACTGCCCCCTCCCCTCGCCCCCTTAATCGCCGCTACTCTAAACAGCTCTAGCGTGTAAACATTTAGATTAGTCAAATGCATAGCAATGGAACGGCCACGTTATACGAAGGACTATCTTGAGAATTTGATGCTTTTATATGGATAGTGTCTCGGCAATGAACGATAAATAACCGTGCTTTATTTACAGCAATGTCCAGACAGACATCGTCCAGATCGCGGTATGTTCCAGAATGTAGAGAAGATAATAATCAAGCTTGTATTTTTATGTGATTGTTGATATCGTGATCATAGACACGCGATATACAATTTTATGTGAAATGCGAAACATAAGTTTGACTTTCATTTAAAAATCTTCATGCATGTGCCTGGATTCGAAGCGCGAATCCAGTGTCTTATTATACGAGCATGGTACACTTCATGTGGCAACTTGTCAGTTTATAACACGGTAAAAGGATCCGGAGGAAGTGAAAATGTTGGGATAGTCTTTTGCCGTAGAACATCATATAAGTACTACAGCTCTGGCATATGCAATGGGAATGTTAACATAATCTGCAAAGGCACACATTTCTGCGGCTGGAAGCGAATGACCATGTCTGTCGCAAGATTTTTCTGAGAATGAATCGCTTAACTATCCAATAGTACACAGCTGAGCATAAATTACCGTGGTCCGGGCGAGTTGGCCGTGCGGTTAGGGGCGCACAGCTGTGAGCTTGCATCTGGGAGATAATGGGTTTGACCCCACTGTTGGTGGCCCTGAAGATGGTTTTCCGTGGTTTCCCATTTTCACACCAGGCAAATGCTGAGGCTGTACCTTAATTAAGGCCACGGGCGTTCCTTCCCATTCCTAGGCCTTCCCATCCCATCGTCGCCATAAGACCTATCTGTGTCGGTGCGACGTAAAGCAGCTAGCAAAAAAATATTACCTTGTTAATTTTTCTGTTTATAAATTTACGTATTTGATGCTTCGTGTTGCTTTGGTTCATCAGGTCACGCTTGAGGATAACTACTATTACTAAAACGTTTTCATTCCGTATCCTGAAGGGGTACGGCGCGTCTGCTGGAGGGCTACGCCCTCTCTTAGGCGAAGGAGATTTTTAGCGATGATTTGAGGTGCCGAGAAGGTGACGGGGTGGTGGCCGAGGCACCATTCCGGCATTTGCCTGGAGGAGAAGTGGGGAACCACGGAAAACCACTTCTAGAATGGCTGAGGTGGGAATCGAACCCACCTCTATTCAGTTAACCTCCCGAGACTGAGTGGACCCCTTTCCAGCCCTCGTACCACTTTTCAAATTTCGTGGTAGAGCCGGGAATCGAACCCGGGCCTCCGGGGGTGGCAGCTAATCACACTAACCACTGCACCACAGAGGCAGATGCGGGGCTACCTACATTATAATATTATTATAAGTTTCACCCGTATAATTTTTCTTGTACCATAAATAAATTAGTATGCTAACTTTCCATATTGTTATTAAAAATAACATATTATAGATAAAATAACATTACTTCATATTACTTAATCGATCCTCTTGTACAGGTTTGTGGCGAGGTTTTGCAGACAGATCGTCATGTTTTCTTGTCTTCTATCCTTGATCGGGGCATTGTCAGCTCACTCCTCTAGATTTCAGAAAAGTCACTATGTTGTCTTCTCATTTCATCCGTTGTCTGCCTCTCGTTAACTTTATAGCAAATAGGAAAGCGGGTTTTGCTGCACCGACTTTCAATAGTGCAGTGATGCGTGCGCGCATGTGCGAGTGAATGAATGTGACTTCACAACACAACACAAGACAAGCTTGAAGTCGTAACCAGGCTGTGACCAATAAAAGGCGAGTAACGTTGGACGTTATTTTTAACTCTTACTTTTCACAGTTACTTCATTGAAGTAGTGACAGATGTAACAGTTACACAAAAATAACCGTTTGTTACACCTCTACTAGAAAGCAAGCCGGCGTTAAGACGAAGCCTACTCTGCTCAGTGTTGACGATATTATTCTTTATTCAAATAGTTAATTCATTCCTGCCCGGTAAGGGGCAGGCGGGCCACCAGCTAAACATGTAGTTCTTTGGCCGGTGAGTGAGTACATAAAAGCAGAATTTTGAAACCCATACATTGAAGCAGGGGCGGCCGTACCTTATGTGCTGAAGTGCTGCAGCACATTGCCTATTGAAAAAATAAATTAGTTTAAAAATATTATCTACAATCAAACACAGTGCATTGAAAAAGACGTCAGCCAAAGAATAGGAAATTATTCAACTCCCTTCACAATCAGTTAACTACTGGTGAGCTCCACCCCGGGAGCTGTGCGTTCACAGCTCAGCGAGAATGTATAAGCTTATAGCAGGGCCTCTCAGGGTGCATGCGCGTGGTGCATGCACTGTGCACGGTGCAAAAGACGACTTCGCTTGGTTGACCAGAGTGCAGACCCCCCACTCCTCTCTCCCTACACCTGTCTCCCCGTTCGGCCTGTCTCCGCGTTCCTCACCTTCACTGCTGTTTCTCCCCCACTGCGAAATGTTTACGTGTGGTGAGCGGAGACGCACAGTTGTATGGGACAAGGTTACCAGTGTTATTAAAAAAATTAAAAAAGTGAATTAGAAATACACATACATGTTTGAGAGGAATGTAAACATAATTTTAAAAAATGCAGAACCCGTAACCAAAATGAAAATGCTACAGTACTGGAACAAAACTCATTTGTGGATATAGAATGCTCTTCTTCAAGCTGTTTCAACTTCCTTAATTCTTTCTCTCTGACGTCTCCTATGATTTCATAATAATTTTCCGAATGTAGTCTGTTGTAGTGTCTTTCAATAGATGATTTTCTTACGCATGTAATTATCGTCCCACAGATTAAGCATTTGGCGTTATCGTCACGACAAACAAACAAACAAACAAACAAAAAAATACGAAAGTTCCCAGTTCGATTGAAATGGACTTTCGGAAGTCTTTGCTTTCTTCGAAACAGGTTGCTCCATTATTATGTTGTTGTCGTGCGCTTGTCTATTTCACTGATAAACACGTCGTCTACCACCAAACGCTTCGTCGCTCTCAGCACACTACACCATCCGAGTCAAGCCGAGTTGAGGCGAAGCGTACCGATGCACAGTGCACAGAGCCTATGCACCTCGCTCTGCACGCGTGAGAGTTTGGGCGTTGCTGCTGCTGCTGCAGAGCTTTCATTCCCCGCCCGAAGGACGGGGCGGGCCCCCTAGATCGTGTCGCGATCTCTCGGGCCGGGAGATGTGGAGAGAACAGTGGGATGTTTGAAATGAAGAAGAGGGAAAAACGGTGTGAAAATTTGGATGACTGGCTATACGGATTGAGATTTATACAGGAGTGTCGAGAAGGAAGTTTCGTGGAAGTGTAAGGTGGTAAAGTGTTGAAGCGATGTGATAGAGGACAGTTGTGAGGTGTCGGAGATGTTCAAGGGTCGGTGGTGGTGGGAGGGAGATATTAGCAGAAGAAGGAGTTGGACGGACATAGATAGAGCGTTGGAAGGGAGGATGATCAGGCCGGGTATGGCGACGAGATGTGGAGTGGTGATATCTAGGGCGGGGAGGTGAACGAGAGGGTTCGACGGGATGACGACGGCCGTAGAGAAGTGCTCCGCTGGAGATCAGGTGGGCGACGGCTGCTGCACTGGAAAGCTGAAGTCTGATTAAATACGTCGGACCGGTGGAGTTGTAGATACGGAATGCCCTCTTGACGGGTATGGCTTGAAGGCGAAGTTGTTCTTGAATGTCGGTTGCCGGGATGAGTGGGCTTACGCCGCGGACGACGCAACTGAAGACTTCGTTTGTGGCTGATGTGTCTGACGGTGTTGGAGGTTGATGAGCGGCGGCTGCTGCTGTTGTTACGACGGACAGTGGTGGTGGTGATGTCGTGGTCGGCAAGGCAGATGTAGACAGCGTAGAAGGGCGGGTGAAGTAGCGGGGAGGAATACGTAATAGTCGAGGTGGATCAACAGGAGGTAGCGCGGGGAGAGAGGTGGATAGAAGCGGCGATGAATGGGACGACGTAACAGTTGTGATGGAAAGCGAGGAAAAGGTGTGAGCAGCGGTCGCAAAGGTAGTGGTGATGGTCGTGGTGGTGGTCGTCATGGTGGTTGGTGGTAGGGAGGCTGACATCCAACGAGGAGTCGGCCTATATGCTTTGTTGGCTCGGCGCGAGTGGAAAGTAAAGATGTGTAGCCACCCGGCCGATCAAAAATAACAGGAGTGTCTTCTGCGACGAGTTGTGGAGTTCACTTGAGGTTTACCCAGATTTGAGATCCTGGAGAGAAGATGTTGGGCGTTTGAGAGGCCCTGGCTTATAGCCAGAAACCAGGAACTCTGCCTTTTGCGCATGCGTGCCGAACTTTTCCGATACAAAGAGAATGTGTTCCGTGGTTCCGATAGGCTGTGGAAACAACAGCCAAGACATCACTTCACAGCGATTCTTCGTTCGACCACAGAGAGGCAGCACTTGCACTAGTCACACTTCCATTACGACCGTTATGAGAACGTGGCATCTGGCACCCTCTTGACTCAGCGGTAGTATTTATGAGGGGATTTCTCAAAGCAAACGAGAAAACAAAATACTATAGAGCTGTTCCCACCACGGCCAACTCGAAGTTCAAGATGGCCGTGCACCAGGTTGTTTAATACCAAAGAGGATAGCATACTACCAACTTGCCTATTCCATAGCCACATTTGTAAATCAATGAACTATAAAAATGAACTATAAAAATTGTACTTTTATGTTGTCAAAATAAGGACATGATATTGGGATATTCTTTAATTAAAAATGTCTAGTTTATAAATGTCACTATAAAAAACATAACATGCAATTTTGCATTACGACGTTGCTGGTTTTATTTCAGTGATGTTGGTAAAATTATGAAGTTCTGTTTTTTGCGCGCTCACACCAAATGTTTGAGTTCGTGAATATTTTGCCATTGCAGGCGTTATTTGTGTGTTTAATTATATAGTTTTATAGTTTTTATGAGAAATGTGTACGGTACATGTCTTGGGGTTGTTCAGTGTGGGAAACTCAGTGGAGAGCCTCTTGAAAACCACATACCGGTATGTTTTTAAATATTTTTATTTTTTGGAGTGGGGATGGTTTACAGCACACAACTGATTTTCTGCACCAGCTGCCACTGCCCCGAAGTACGGTTCACTTTATACTTCCTAAACAGTGCTTCTACCATTGTCAACTGTACGTGTGTAGTTCAAGAGCTGGAAAGGCAAACACACTATACATCTTAGCTCTAATTAGAAGGGCACTTGCTATACTTTATCCGGAAGCTCCATAAGGAAAAATTAGCTTTTTATATCATATGGTCTTTTATATTGCTTTAACATCAACGTTATCATAAACATAAAATAATGCATTTAATACAATTTATATAAAAACGAAGTGTGTTAATAAATGCACTATAATTCAAACCCCATGGCACTACAGCTCTTGAAGGGCCTTGGCCTACCAACCGACCGCTGCTCAGCCCGAAGGCCTGAAGATTACGAGGGGTCGTGTGATTAGCACGACGAATCCTCTCGGCCGTTATTCTTGGCTTTCTAGACCGGAGTCGCTATCTCACCGCCAGATAGCTCCTCAATTCTAATCACGTAGGCTGAGTGGACCTCGAACCAGCCCTCAGGTCCAGGTAAAAATCCCTGACCTTGCCGGGAATCGAACCCGGGGCTTCCGGATAAGAGGGAAGCACGCTACCCCTAAACCACGGGGCCGGCAAATGTACTATAATACTGTTTTAATTTTACTTTCTAATACGTTGTTAATATAATTTCGTGTGGCTATTTCTAGCCGGGTGCAGCCCTTGTAAGGCAGACCCTCCGATGAGGGTGGGTGGCATCTGCCTTGTGTAGGTAACTGCGTGTTATTGTGGTGAAGGATAGTGTTATGTGTGGTGTGTGAGTTGCAGGGATGTTGGGGACAGCACAAACACCCAGCCCCCGGGCCATTGGAATTAACCAATGAAGGTTAAAATCCCCGACCCGGCCGGGAATCGAACCCGGGACCCTCTGAACCGAAGGCCAGTACGCTGACCATTAAGCCAACGAGTCGGACTAATACGTTGTTTAAAACATCTAACGGCTGAATTAAAACATGCAGGCAAAGTCGCGGGTGCATGCAAGCATTAGAATAAATAAATATTTGTTTTAAATATTATTTCAGATTATCCATTCTTCGGAGCCAACAAACTAGCCCGGCATGTGTTGCTTGTATGGCAGCATTAATGACACAACAAATTCATTGTCAGTTAGCACTTCTGAGGATGAAATCTCCACATACCTGAAAGAAGATGTTATCCCTCCTGCCCCTTCAAGTGGTTACTTCTTCTACAGCTTTTCTCACACCTGTAGGGTCGCACATGTGGATTTGGTTCTGTTTCACGTCCACATGCCCTTCCTGATGTCAGCTCTATATAGAGGGTTGAGTCACCATTGCGTGTTTATGTTATGGTTGGTATTGTGGCGTACTGTCCGAATAAGAAAAGGAGAGTGTTTGGACAAACACCCAATCCCCGAGCCAGAAGAATTAATCAGACGCTATTAAACTCCCATAACCGTCCGGAAGTGAGCCTCCGTGGCTCAGACGGCAGCGCGTCGGCCTCTCACCGCTGGATACCGTGGTTCAAATCCCGGTCACTCCATGTGAGATTTGTGCTGGACAAAGCGGAGGCGGGACAGGTTTTTCTCCGGGTACTCCGGTTTTCTCTGTCATCTTTCATTCCAGCAACACTCTCCATTCTCATTTCATAGCATCTATCATTTATTAATAAATCACTTTGGGAGTGGCGACCCCATCGTACTAAATGCCTATATCTGCTTCATTCATTACATCCCTGACCCGGTCAATGACTGGAAAACAGGTTGTAGGCTTTCATTTTCAACCGTCCGGAAATGGAATCCGAGACCTTCTGAACTGAAGGACTCACCGCTGATTATTCAGCCAAGGAGTAGGTAAGGTAAGGGTTGTTCTGCCCGAAGGCAGGTCCGAACCTCCGCAGACGTATTCCTGAGCCGGAGTTTACTTACGGTAGGGTGACCAGTTCCTTTCCGCTCCTCCATTCCCTTACCCCCCACCAACAGTGCGCGGCAACCCATCCAACTCCTGACCACGCCCAATGTTGTTTAACTTCGGAGATCTCACGTGATCCGGTGTTTCAACACGGCTAAGGCCGTTGGCCAGCCAAGGAGTGTAACACGATTATTGGAAAACAAATACAAAGTTTCCAAAAATGCGAAAACTAGCTGTGAGATATCTATGTACACCACCAGAAACAGTATATTTTGAGAGACTGTTTAGCATAACACGATTCAAAATAATGTCAATTAAATTGAAATAACAAATAACGTAGTTCAACCTATTCAATACAAATAAATAAGAAATGTAGTGTTACATTCCTATTTAATTATAAGCTGAAGCGGTACCGGTTTCGACCCCAATCCGGGTCATCATCAGTCGGATATAATGCAAAAACAAGAAAAGAAGTAGAGTGAGAATGCTTAAACAAAATCTTGTAACACAATATTATATTACTGTTTTATCAATCATTATATTTTTATCTTTTTAAATGGTGTCGGATACTTGTTTTGTGGAAAGATGTGTAACTAACTACTAACTAGAACTAGGGGAGGCAGGATCGATCCTAGCTCAGTCCGATGGTATATGAAGGTGCTCAAATACGTAAGTCTCGTGCCGGTAGATTTACTGGCACGTAAAAGAACTCCTGCTGGAATAAATTCCGGCATCTCGGCGTCTTCGAAAACCGTAAACGTAGTTAGTAGGACATAAAGCAAATAACATTATTATTATTATTATTATTATTATTATTATTATTATTATTATTATTATTATTATTATTATTATTATTATTTGCTAGCGGCTTTACGTCGCACCGACACAGATAGATCTTATGGCGACTATGGGATAGGAAAGGCCTAGGAGTTGGAAGGAAGCGACCGTGGCCTTAATTAAGGCACATCCCCAGCATTTGCCTGGTGTGAAAATGGGAAACCACGGAAAACCATCTTCAGGGCTGGCGACAGTGAGATTCGAACCCACTATCTCCCGAATGCAAGCTTACAGCCGCGCGCCCCTAACCGCACGGCCAACTCGCCCGCTCTTATTATTATTATTATTATTATTATTATTATTATTATTATTATTATTATTTCTTCGTTATGCCCATTCAAAGGGCGCGTTTGAACTTGTTCGTTGACCTGATGGTTTTCGCCTTCTTATCCTCCCAAAATCTCCTCATGAATGCACTGTGTTGCATCTTGCGTTCAGTGGACCATTTCATACCAGTTTTCTTTTTAGATTTCTCCACGAATTTGTGCTTGGCTATTACTGCACTAAAAGATCCACGATCGTCTATGATGTTCATTTCTTGGAGGTCGGCCTTAGCTTCTTTTAGCCAGTTTATTTTCTCCTTCTTTTAGTTGATTACTTTAAATAATCTTTTAGTGAGTCTGTCGCTGTCCATTATATAGATATGGCCATAGAATTTCAGGCGTCTCTTGCGCACGGCATCAGTGAACCTGTCAATTAATGACTAGAGGTCCGCTGTTCTACTCTTGATCAACATTCCATATTCTCTTGTAGGACCATACATTTTCCGGAGAATTGTCTTTGCTTGTTTTTCAATTTCTATCATTTTAGAGAGACCTTCAAGAGATATGTTTTCTGAGGTGTACAAAGCTGTCTTGTAATATCGTAATTTCGCATTACGCGATATGACTCTCTTGTTGTAGTAATTCCACGTTAGTCTGTACGCCTTATGGAGTTAAGTGGCTCTTTCAATCGTTGCCCCACTGTCTAGATCCGATGGTAATAGGATTTCTCCAAGGTATTTGAAGGACACCTGTGAAATTGTGCCGTTTTCCATCTCTAGCGGAGTTTTTCTGTTAAGTTGATGTAGATTTTCCATGAACTGGGTTTTCTTGTACGATATCTGGAGGCCTGCCTTTGATGCTATATTGTGCAGTCTCTGTACGACGTATCTGGTTTCATCTCTGTTCTTAGTAATGATTGCCTTGACTTCGCTTCCCAAGTTTCCGATGCTCATACCTTTGACGTCCCTTTCCCATTCTTTAATAACTTCGTTTAGAACTAATTGTAAGTTAAACATAATAAGTGAGACGCAGTCACCTAGACGAACGCCCGCACATATTTCAAAAGGCTCAGTAAATTTCCCAAGGAATTTCACTCTAGAAGTCGTATTCGTGAGAGTTTTTCCGGATTAGTTCTCTGGTCTTCCTGTCCACTCTGAGTTCTTCTAGAGTATCAAAAAAGGTCTGTCTGTCCACAGAATCATACGCCTTCTTAAAGCTCACAAAAGTGACGATCACGCTGGTAGTTAGTCTTCAAATTCCGTATTTGTTCAGCACACGATCGAACTTTCCTAAAACCCGCTTGGTACTCGCCGATCAGATGACCCGTCTGTTTTTCTAAACGGTTTAAGAGAACTTTAGAAAGAAATTTGTATGTGATCGGTAGTAGGGATATGCCTCTGTAGTTGTTTGTATCCGCCTTATCGCCTTTTTTGTGCAATGGGTGTATTAATGAGCACTTCCAACCCTTCGGGATCGCTTCAGTTTCCCAGATTTCTACTAGGATTGCATGAATTCTACTTACGAGGTCATCTCCTAGTTTTCACATCTCCGCCGTGATGCCGTCCTCTCCAGGGGCTTCGTTATTTTTAAGCGATCGGATGATCTCTGCTGTTTCCTGTATTGTCGGGGGTTGTGAATCAGGGTTCGGCATGGGCTGATCGAAGTTCAGTCTTTCTATTGGAGGAGCACAGCTGAGGAGGTCTCGGAAGTAGTTAGCTAGAATTGTGCAGTTCTCTTTGGTGTTAGTTTGTAATGTTCTATCTGCTCGGTAGAAACATAAAGATGGTGGTTGATAACTGGATAAATTCTCAAGGAAAGTTTCGTAGAAATTCCTAGTGTTGTTTCTGAGGAATTCTTGCTCGATTTCTGCGAGTCTGATTCTTATTATTATTATTATTATTATTATTATTATTATTATTATTATTATTATTATTATTATTATTATGTGCGTATGGACGCAATGGATCACGCAAAGCTCTAACGATTCTGTTTTCTGCGTTGCCAAACAGCTCTCATCCTTTCTCCGTGGGTCCTTTTTCGTTCTTCTCTCCACTTTGTTCCAGACTTCTTTTTCACTTCGTTCTCTGGTTGCATTTTCCATCCATTAATTATTTTTCCTGTAGAGGTTTCTGTCTGCGGTGTCAGTTGAGTTCATCTGGGCCTTTTCCAGATCCTTCTTCACTTCCATTACCCATGGAATATTTTTTAGATGTTCTATGTAGGTGAGAATCTTGTGTGTCTTGCCGGCAGTCTGCGAACGTGCCCATAACATTTCAGACGTCTTTTGCGGATGTCTGCTGCAATGTTGGAAAGCTCTTCTGTCACTTTGCGTCACCTCAGTCTATATCCATCTTCTGTTTTCCGGGGGCCGAGAATTATTATTATTATTATTATTATTATTATTATTATTATTATTATTATTATTATTATTATTATTATTATTATTATTATTATTATATTTAGAGCTAAGGGAGGTGGTGGAATGTTCGAATCCTACTGTCGGGAGCCCTGAAGATGGTTTTCCGTGGTTTCCTATTTTCACACCAGTCAAATGCTGGGGATGTACCTTAATTAAAGCCACGGCCTCTACCATCCAATCCAACCCCATTCCCTTCATTGCGTTTCCTCAAAACTTTAGATATGTTAGTGTGGCATTAAAAACACTAGCAAAAAAATTGGTCTAAATAGTAAGTACCGGTCAAATACATATATTGATATCAAGTATCGACGAAAACTGGTTTCGATACATCTCTATTTTAAATTCATTATCATATCCATCCCTCTCTTTGGGTAAATATTCAATTTTTATTTCATCCCATAACATCAGAGATTAATCACCTTGATATTAGTCCCCTTCAAACAAAATTCATCATCATCATCATCATCATCATCATCATCATCATCATCATCATCATCATCATCATCATCTATCCTGTACGAATATAAACTTATTACAACTCTTCCGTGATATTAGAATTTCTATGAACGGCAGCGTATGTCCGTTTGATCGTCCCTTGCTCTTGGTTGTTTTAATTATACTAGAAGCTGTGATATTCGATTGACACTTCGAGCCGACATATCCCAGTTTGTATAAACGTCTTAAATTTACGAAGCTGTTAACTAAAAAAATAACCATTATTTTATTCTTCCATAGACCAACGATCCTACTAGTGTATTCAGTGATTATATTGTACTGATTACATATTGTACCTGGTGAATTAATTGAATGTATCATCCGTTTGTTATAATAACAATGTTACTGGTTTTTTTCTCACTAGCCGGTCCCATGGTATAGAAATAGTGTGCTTCCCTCTTACCCGGAGGGCCCAGGTTCGATTCCTGACCAGGTCAGAATCTGGGGGCTGATTCGATGTTCACTCAGCCTACGTAATTACAATTGAGGAGCTATCTGACGGTGAGACCCGGTCTAGAAAGACAAGAGTGACGGCCGAGAGGATTGGTCGTGCTGACCACACGACACCTCGTAATCTGCATGCCTTTGGTTGCTCAGTACGCCAAGGCTTTTCGGTGCTGTTGTACAATGGGGATTTTAAGTCCAACTAAATATATTTTACAGTTTTTAGAGACGATTAGGTGCCAGAATTTTGCACCGCAGGAGTCTTTTTAAGTGCCAGTAAATCTACCGATTCTAGGCTGGCATTTTTGAGCGCCTTCAAATACCATCGGACTGAGCCAGAATCGAGTTCAGCCTTGCTGTTGTATACATTAGAACCTACCCTCCCGTCAAAATAGTCGAGGCACATTTTATCCCAACGAGTCTCGGTTATAGCGTGATCAAACCTAACACATCATTGACAGTTGCGAGAAATACAGAACTTTTTATCATTCAATCCCAGTATAACTATACTGACCATTAATCTCGATTAATTCCAAGATCACCAGCGTTGTGTAACTCAAAATTTTGTTTTACAGGTGAAGTACCTTCTTACTTCAGTTTCACGCAATGTCTGCCCCGCTAAGAGCTATATTGTCTGTCTAACCTTTTGGTATCATTTATCTCTGTCAAATATTGTAGCCATTATGGCCAAACAGTTGTTTTAGGTTTGGCAGTGAACTTCGTTCTGGTAAACACAATGCACTCAACTTAATATCGAACAGACGATCAATTGGACATATCATAAAGCTTTACCCGGGAGAAGCCTCATTTTCTCCCACAAGAAGTGTGCTTACATAAACCAGTCGGTATGATTGGAACTTGACTGTTAGTATTCGTTGTAATGTCAACATGAGTAAAGCTGTAGTTCTTACCCATTTAACTCACATTCTACCTACTACATCAAATGCTCACAAGAATTTACTGGGACTGGATCTCGGAAACATAATTTTAATTTATCGGAACCCATTTCACGAAAACCTTGCCCTTCAAGAGCGTTGAGACAATAACATTAGCCTGATTCAATGTCATGGACCCTCTCTTTTTCATCTATTCACCCTCACATACAAATGTTCTTGATGAGTCGACGTCGCTCCCTGTGAGCAGTTCCAAACAGAAGCATTAACACTAAGCGCTGCCGCTATAAGGCCAGTAGCGAAAGTGAAACATTTCTCCATAGAATTTTCTTCATTAAGAAAAATGTACTGTAGAGAAATACTCGGCACTGAAGAACAGTTGGTGTAAGCTCATTTGCCACCAGAACGCTTACAGTGTTAATGAATGTCAATTGTTTAAATTCCCCACCCTAAGGGGGTGGTGAGGGCCACCTAAAGGGTAACGCCCTCTCTCTGGACAGGTTACAGTGTAACACCGAGCAGTTCGCTATAGTGAAACTCTGCATTCGTGATGCGAGTGGGTTCAAACCCCAATGTCGGCTGCCCTGAGAATGGTTTTCCGTGGTTTTTCATTCTCACCTCCAAGAAAATGCTGAGAAAGTTCCTTTCAGAGGCCACAGCAGACACATCCCCACCCTTCACCTCACCTCAAATCACCACACCGGGCGAGTTGGCCGTGCGGTTAGGGGCGCGCAGCTGTGAGCTTGCATCCGGGAGATAGTGGTTTTGAACCCTACTTTCGGCAGCCCTGAAGATGGTTTCCCGTGGTTTCCAATTTTTTCACCAGGCAAATGCTGGGGCTGTACCTTAATTAAGGCCACGGCCACTTCCTTCCCATTCCTAGGCCTTTCCTATCCCATAATCGCCATAAGACCTATCTGAGCCGGTGCGACGTAAAACAAATATTTAAAAAAATCACCACAGTTTGAGAGAGGGTGTCACTCTCTAGAATGCCCACCGTCTAAGTGGGAGTAGGGAATGAAAACAAAAAAGAAAAGAGAAAAACTGCCCAACAAGTAAGCCTGAAAGTTCAGGGCAGGTGACGTAACAACAGCGGATTCACCGAATGGGGACGGTTTGTGCTGGCGACCACATGGCTGTGTCCAATGCATATTTTTTATTCGGTAAATACAGTCATGGTCCGCCTCTATGGTGTAGGGTTAGCGTGATTAGCTGCCACCCCCGGAGGTCCGGGTTCGATTCCCGGCTCTGCCACGAAATTTGAAAAGTGGTACGAGGGCTGGAACGGGGTCCTCTCAGCCTCGGGAGGTCAACTGAGTAGAGGTGGCTTCGATTCCCACCTCAGCCATCCTGGAAGTGGTTTTCCGTGGTTTCCCACTTCTCCTCCAGGCAAATGTCGGGATGGTACCTAACTTAAGGCCACGGCCGCTTCCTTCCCTATTCCTTGCCTGTCCCATCCAATCTTCCCATCCCTCCACAAGGCCCCTGTTCAGCATAGCAGGTGAGGCCGCCTGGGCGAGGTATTGGTCATTCTCCCCAGTTGTATACCCGACCCAAAGTCTGAATCTCCAGGACACTGCCCTTGAGGCGGTAGAGGTTGGATCCCTTGCTGAGTCCGAGGGCAAAACCGACCCTGGAGGGTAAACAGATTACGAACGAAATACAGTCATAGGGAAACGAGTCCTTACCTAAATGGTCAGCTTAGTAGCCTTCGGTTCATAGGTCCCCGGGTTCCATTCCCGGCCCGACCGGAGATTTTAACAACGTTTAGTTTATTCTTCTGGCTCGGGGCTGGGTGTTTGTGATCGTCTTAATACAAACCTTCAATTACACACAGCATGTCAAGCTACCAAATACTACAGAAACACGCAATAGTGAATTACGAGGTGTAGTGTGGTCAGCACGACGATTCATCTCGGCCGTTATTCTTGGCTTTCGAGACCGGGGTTGCTATCTCATCGTCAGATAGCTCCTCAATTCTAATCACGTAGGCTGAGTGGACCTCGAACCAGCCCTCAGGTCCAGGTAAAAATCCCTGACCTTGCCGGAAATCGAACTCGGGGCCTCCCGGTAAGAGGCAGGTACGCTACCCCTACACCACGGGGCTGGCCCAGGAAGGGTACCCGGCCGTAAAACTGGGCTTAATCCACATTCGCACTGACCTCATATGACTGGGGTAAAAGGCCAGGAAATAAGAATAGGATAATGTGGTAAAATACAAAATCTAGCATTTGATATATTAAAGCATAGCTGTATTTGAATAGTATAAGAAGAAGAAGAAGAAGGAGGAGAAGAAGAAGTTATGGTGGACAGCCGAGGTAGAGGAAGGAGGCGGCAGAGCCATAGAACTGTATAAATAACTGACGACATAAAATTTAAATGATATATTTGATAACTTTTCTCCCTTTCCTTTTTGGTTTCTATTTTTTTTTTTTTTTTGCTATGGGCTTTACGTCGCACCGACACAGATAGGTCTTATGGCGACGATGGGATAGGAAAGGCCTAGGATTTGGAAGGAAGCGGCCGTGGCCTTAATTAAGGTACAGCCCCAGCATTTGCCTGGTGTGAAAATGGGAAACCACGGAAAACCATTTTCAGGGCTGCCGATAGTGGGATTCGAACCTACTATCTCCCGGATGCAAGCTCACAGCCGCGCGCCTCTACGCGCACGGCCAACTCGCCCGGTCTATTTCTTTTCATGTTAACCAATCGATAACAAAAACAACTGCGGTGGGTCACATAAATAACAATAAAAGGGCTTGAACAACGATAACAAGCTTTCAGAGCTTCATGAACAACCGGGGAGAATGAACTCCCAATTTCCCAAGGCCTATTAGTCTTTACAATGATTAAGACACCTTTTTGGTAAATTTCACAACCAGAGAGAGTGAGCTCTCAGTTTGATGGACTCTGTTACTTTTAACACTTAAGGAGAAAGATCTCTCAATATCTTCATATTTATAATTAATTAACAACCAAAGTCCGCCTCTGTGGTGTAGTGGTTAGCGTGATTAGCTGCCACCCCCGGAGGTCCGGGTTCGATTCCCAGCTCTGCCACGAAAGAAAAGTGGTACGAGGGCTGGAACGGGGTCCACTCAGCCTCGGGAGGTCAACTGAGTAGAGGTGGGTTCGATTCCCACCTCAGCCATCCTGGAAGTGGTTTTCCGTGGTTTCCCACTTCTCCTCCAGGCAAATGCCGGGACGCTTCCTTCCCTCATCCTTGCCTATCCCTTCCAATCTTCCCATCCCCCTACAAGGCCCCTGTTCACCATAGCAGGTGAGGCCGCCTGGGCGAGGTACTGGTCATACTCCCCAGTTGTATCCCCCGACCAAGAGTCTGAAGCTCCAGGACACTGCCCTTGAGGCGGTAGAGGTGGGATCCCTCGCTGCGTCCGAGGGAAAAGCCGAACCTGGAGGGTAAACAGATGATGCTGCTGCTAACAACCAAAACTGAAAGAAGAAATAAAGTTAAATTAAATTTAGAATCCCGTAGGTTTATCCTGTAACCGACGAAAAGCTTCCAAGATCTTTAAATTTGTCACTTTTTATCCCCAGAAAATATCAACATTTTTGAGGATATTAGTATGACGATGCAAACCTTCGTTTCGAGGTATTTTGCGGCTAAACGGTTAGTCTATTACAAAACGGATGGCACAGTCTCAATTCAATTTGGAATGATCTACAACTTTGGTTCTATGACTTGTTGTCGTATCTCTATCCCATAGTCTATACGTTACATTTGTCTCTATTTCTCGACTGTAAGTAAATATTGCTATTTTTACACTTCAATCATTTATACGTTTTGCACTTCTATATCGAAGGGGGCTCGACATTAAAATAATCTATGAAAATATTAGCTTGCGCTCCGATGTCGAGTCCCACTCAAACATGACAATAGCTCGTATTTTCAGCGCTCCTATGACGACTTTGCTGTGTGCCATTATTGTAGAGAACACCTTTCCCAATTTACTATTGTTTGCGGAAATTGTAATGCCTTTGTAATCTCTGTTATTCTGGAATATTTATGACAGTGTACTGATGATATAGATTGAATGTAAGCATGGCTTCTGCTTCATCTTCGCTCACGGAAATGGATATTTTAGAACAGTTAGTGGATAGTATTTATGCTTTCACCATCTGGAAACAATTCAATCTCAGTTATTGACAGCAGTGGCGGCTGGTGGTTTAAAAGTTCAGTGGTGCACAATTTTTAAAGATGATATAATATGATTACAGGCTAATTTTCAAATCTAGATACGTCAACAATACTTTTTTATTATTAAAATAAAACAAACATTTTACATTTCTATTTTCAGGAATATTACTATAACGCATTAACATTTTTTCATTTAAAAACTGAAATGAAACACTTTGAGGCAGCCTAATTCCGGTATTGAAAAAATATCCTTTTGTAATGTAACTGGTTTCGAAATTAAACGTCGCGTGGGCCTACCTCTTCGTTTCACCTCGGATTGTTCCTCGGCAGTCCGTTGCGGAAACGGCCTAGACATTAGACTGCACCGAATTCATGATCTGGAAAAATGCCACTGATAAAAACGCACAATAATAAAAACACACATCATTCATCAATATTCATCAAAAACACACATGCTGACACGAATGTTTACACAATGAAATCAATAAGCTACTTAGCTTGTACGCACATAACAAAGCTCACGACTATACTGAAAGAAATGGCGGTGTTTATTATCAAATTTAGAGATATTAGTTATATATCCAGCCACAGCCGACTTGATGCGTCACTCTAGCCAGGACGAATAGTTCTAGCTAGCTCCTTACGGAGCGCAGCGAGGGATCCAACCGGCCGTGATCCAGCAGATAAACTTCCATCCGGTGTCGCTAGATGACACTCCTATTCTATAACAGAATCCAAGGTCTGTCTAGGGAGGTCAAGTCACGAATGCTTCTTATGGAGCCGCCATATTGGGTCTGTAAACAAGCGTAACCAAAGGCAAGTGCATTCGAATTTAGAGGATTTCGGTGCCGTACATTGAAATAAAAACAAAATACCAACTATTTTTCATAAAGAATTTAATTGGGCATCTACTGTCATGTATATATAACTGTATAACACTTAAATTATATTAATACATTCACAGCTATTTGGATAGGAAGATAATTAACAGAGCCTGATTTTTTTTTTTTTTTTTTTTTTGAGAAACAAGAATCAACAGAAAAGCTCATGTCCTACTCTTTTGCTTCCTTACAGCTTTGTCTTACTGTGTTTCTTATTAATATCATCTGTCAAATACGTAATCTTATTGACAGAAACATAGAAATCTGTACAGTACCTCTGTCATATTATGATTACCGGTACATGAAATACTGAACTTGAAGTACTGTACTTAAAGTACTAAAAGACAGTTGTAATAAATTACCTTCAGCGTTTTCTTTATTAAGTAAGTAATTACCGATACTGCGTTTCTAAAAGGTTACCCCAGTAAGTTGACAAACACTGAATGCCTCTTGAGTTGAGTGTATTAAATTATGTATGGTAACTGTTGTTATCCATTCATGTGGTATTTCTTTGGGTTCTAAGGCAAAAAATACTCTGCACATGTGCAACAAGAGTGATGTTCTTAGCTACTCTTAACTAGTTTATTGATAACCCATGCAGCTATATAGTACCAGCTGTTGGTGGTGATTATTGTTTTAAGAGGAAGTACAACTAGGCAACCATCCTCTATAAACACTAATCAGCAGAAAACAAATGGAAGGGGTCCAACACTTCGAAAAATGAAGGTATCGGCAAAAGAAAGATGAAGGCCACAAAGTGCGTGGAAATGAAAAACTTCCTAGGCCTCGAATGCGCTAATGCCGTCGCGGTCGGAAAAGAACAAGTGTTGACCAGGGGAGGTCGGATGGGGGTAGAATAGATGAGAGCCTGACACAAGTAAGTGAAAGCAATGCAAAGACTCAGCTAAGGGCCTCGTAGTCACAACCCAAATGGATTTCCCCCTGTGGGTGGGGGCAATAGAATAACACTCACGGTATCCCCTGCCTGTCATAAGAGGTGACTGAAAGGGGCGTCAGGAGCTCCTAACTAGGGAGCGTGGGTTGGCGACCACGGGGCTCTTAACTGAGTCCTAACATTCATGCATATAATAATAATAATAATAATAATAATAATAATAATAATAATAATAATAATAATAATAATAATAATAATAATAATAATAATAATAATAATAATAATAATGGTTAAGGAAAAAACCATTGCAGTCACGATTCCTTAAGAAATAGAAATTCAGTCACTATTAAGTTGAGTTAACCTAGGTTAGGCTATTTTAGGGATTACATTAGGATATTATGTTAGGCTACGGGGTACGTTAAATTACAGTAGTTGGTTAGTGTGAGTGTTGCGATCTTTAAGTATTTGTCCAGCTATAAAATGTATTCTATAGAGCATTTAAGATGAATGAAATACAGCTGTAAATAATAACTACAGTACCGTATAAGACTGCTATTAACAATTATTGGTGTAATGATGGCAAGCTGGACACAAATTTTGGTTTGAAGAGAGAAGCCAGCGAAATTAACCAATTACGGTTAAAATTCCTGACCTTGCCGGGAATCGAACCCAGGACCCCTATGACCAAAGGCCAGCACGCTAACCATTTAGCCATGGAGTCGGACACATGAAAAGGAAATTTCATAAACATCAATACTACTATTACACATCTCCCGTTACTTTTCTTGCTTGTTTTGAAAGACAATTCCCTTTCTTTAGGAAGGTTTCCTATCACGTGTCAAAGACTTGGGTGGATTAGGGACGTTGAAAATTGTTGGGATGGAATTCCACTTGAGTAGTTTCTGTCCATCTGCCCTCTTTATTTCAAATTGCGTTTCTTCAAAATTATGCTAGAAGAAAATACATAATAAGACCTATAAATATAAAACATCGTTCATATAAAGATATCATTATTCAGGAATAATACGAGTGTATAACTTCACTAACCGCGCACAAGACGGAATTATCTGTAGATTGCCATTTGTCACGCCTACAGTTTTGTACCCACTCAGCCTCCCTTTGCTTATCGCTCGGGAAGCGAAACACTCTAATTCCCTCAGTTGTCTTATTTTGACAATTTGGTGCGGCACAGTATCCCATTTTCCTGCAAAATACAAGTAATAACTCACATCATTACATCGGGCACGCCCACATAACAACGATATTTGAGACCCAATATGGCCGCCACCGCAAAGGATTGTGGTAGCGTGACCAGACCTCCCTAGACAGACCTTGACAGAATCTCACATTGAGCAGCAACGGTCTCTAGCGACTTCGCTAGTAGTTGGTTACGTAGGAGCACGGCCGATTTGATGCGCCGCTCTAGGTAGCTCCTTAGCGCAACGAGGGATCCAGTCGGCCGTGGTAGGAGGAGCCAGGTTGATAAACCTCCATTTAATCAATGTATAAGAAGCCACACCTATCTTTTCCTCTCCCCGCGCACCCCTCCAGCAGCCCAGGTTTCATCCTACCTCAGGTTGACTTCCCGCTGCAAACTTTTCGGCTCCTGCATTGAACATCTAAGAGTATTGTGAAGTCTCCTGTAGTCAATATTTGCTCTTTCAAGCTCTTGAAAGGTTTGTCTTGTTGAATGAAAATACAGCAGTTGAGTAATCCAAATGATAAAACTTTACCTAAAATAAACATAAAGATTTAATGGGGGTAGCGCAAACCTGCAACCTTATGGAGAAACCGCCCCTGATTGACAGAAAAAAGCGAAACTGTGTTGAGCTATAATTAGAGAAACCTAACGTACTTCTTGGCCACACGTCAAAGATGGAAGGCGTTGATCGCTCTGACCACTACACATCAAGCTATGCGTTTGTACTGGAAAGCTCGAAATGGTGGCAGAAATTGTACTTCTAGCTATTGTATACAGCTATAGATGACAGCTTTTTGCTCCATAACGATTACAACACCACAAATCGCATGGGCATACCATCGTACGAAATTTTCTGGAAACACGTGATGATTGAGTTGGTTGGCGAAGTACGCCACAAAGTTCAAAAGTGAGGAAGACCACCTACTTCTGGTGTTGAAGAGCATTTGAATGGTAAACTGCATGTCGTCAACAACCTACCTAGAAAACAATATAAAGACTGTTCGAATAGGAGAGAGTAAGATGGTGGAAAGTGAACAGTTTATTACTGCAAAACGTTTTCGAGAAAACCCGGTCTCCACCC
This sequence comes from Anabrus simplex, assembly GCF_040414725.1. NCBI lineage: Eukaryota > Metazoa > Arthropoda > Insecta > Orthoptera > Tettigoniidae > Anabrus > Anabrus simplex. The sequence goes on along the minus strand of NC_090265.1, from coordinate 1,741,366,972 downwards.
AGAAAACTGTTTTGAAAATTACCACACAACGAAAATCTACAAGGATATATGTATTTTGTGTTCTAACTGTAACATAATTATATTTTGTGTAAAATAGTTTTTGCAGCGTTCACTTCCTGCAGCCGTTCATAATGCAGAAATTAATTAGAGTGGAGCAGGAAGCATACACTAAGGCAAGGGTAATGGAGTTCAGAAGGTTATAGGAAAGACTGAATCATCAAATTCTACACGAACATTGGCCCACCCAGTAGCCATAGGTGTGTCAAATGCTATGTTTGTAGCTGTCAAATAATTATCCGAAAAGAAAAAATCTGTGAGAAAATCTTACCCAAATTTCACCCGTTTCTAAATGAATCTGACCAGTGAATAGATGAGATACAAGAAAATATCATAGGACGAGCCATTTAGACCGCTAAATATGGCGTCTTGTAATATAATCCGTTTCTCAATATGACATACCGTTTAGCAGCAGTTAATCTGTAAATTAAGACATGCGATATTGTAAACATGGATATACTGTACTTTCTTAGGTTGATCAATACATATTCATTGATGTCGATTTGTAGCGATCTATAAAGGGTGTGTCAGCTATTGTAATCAGTACTCCCCCCACATCGGCTTTGACTGGCAGTAGGAAAGGGGTCCTTTTCCAACTCCAGTCTAACTGGCATTAGTAAGGAAGGCCTACCATTGTAATTATTCCCTTTTTATTTGATTGGCAGAAGGCACGGGAGCATGCAGTTTTGTTCAAAACTCACCTACCCGATTGTGTTTGGCTGTAGGCAAGGGTGCCCGCCATTATAAACAATTTTACCCATCTAAAATGTGACTGGCATTAGGCATTGTGGCCTGCTATTTTAATGGAAACTCACCAACTCGGTGTGACCAGCAGTACACTGGCTGGCATTAAGAAAAGAGGCCTGTCGTTATAATGATAACAGTACAACTCAATTTTGACTGGCAGTAGAGAAGGTGCCTGCCATTACAGTAAAAACTCCTCAACTGTAATCTGTCTGGAAGTAGAAAAAGGGGGCCTACCATTTTAACGAAAACTTCCCAACTCGATTGTGAATGGCAGTAGGCAAGTGAGCCTGCCGTTACCATCACAGCTCCGCAACACACACTTTACATTGGAAACAACGTGTGGGAACCTCCCCATGCTGTTTCTCGGTTAACGCTAAGAGACATATAATTTTAAAACATTTTATTCACTGTATGTACAGTAATTTACTTCGATATTCGTATACAATGTAGAATACCGTAGCGAAGCACGGGTACGTTTGCTAGATAGTACTAAGTTCAGTGTGGATACCATGGTTCAAATCCGGGTCACTCCATGTGAGATTTGTGCTGGATAAAGCGGAGGCGGGACATGTTTTTCTCCGGATACTCCGGTTTTCCGCCATCTTTCATTCCAACAACACTCTCCAAAATCATTTCATCTGTCAGTCATTAATCATTGCCCCAGAAGAGAGCGACAGGCCTCGGCATCCGGCACAATTTCTATCCTCGCTGCAAGTTAGGGGCTTCATTCATCCCATCCCTGACCCGGTCATTGACTGGAAAACAGGTTGTAGGTTTTCATTGTTCAATAAGTTCAGCGTATTTCCACGATACGCCACCACATCTGGATGATTAAAGTGTTGCCTAACTGCAAGGAGGGGCCTACTGCATGTCACGATAATAATAATAATAATAATAATAATAATAATAATAATAATAATAATAATAATAATAATAATAATAATAATAATAATAATAATTGTTACGGGGATACCCGTGGACCAGCAGAGGTGAAACAAGGTGCCGGGGTGAATGGGTCTAGCTACTATGTCAAGAAAAAAATTAAACTGAAATGGAAGGTTATATTTTCAAAAAGCAACAAGTTAACAAAATTCTCACTCAGTGAGATAACAATGATATATCAGGTACCATGACAAAGTTTATACAAAGCAAGAAAACCCAAACTTTAGTGACTGTTTGATAATCCGGGCTTTCAGCCCCTCGCTTTACATTTCCTGAGCTCTCAGCTCAACTTTACAAAAGAGTACAATTTTACACAAGGGCAGAAATCCCCTAATACATGAAGCGCTGGCTCCCAACTCACAATATCAAGCCTTCAAAAGGCATTCAGTAATATTACTTTGAAAAAAGAGCTAACAGGCTCTCAGTTTTCAAGCCAATTCAAGGCAACACCAAAAATATCTTACACCTTTTTGGCCTTCCATGGCCCAGCTTACAAACTGAAGCAGGGGTATCTCGTGCCCAATCTATAGGGCCTTCGTGTAAAAGAAATAACAGTTAAATAAATGGCCCGAACACAAAATAAAAGGAGGCGAATACTTGCACTCCTCGATGTGACATCTTAAAACCTAAAGGGCACTAGGCCGATGAAACAGGGGATATTCCCAAACTATGGAGGTGACTCGTATAAAAATAAATTAAGACATTACGGAAAGGAAAAAGCCCAGTTACAAACGTAGTCACCTCAAACCAATGTGAAGGGGAGCTCGAGAGGGTACAGCACTCTCTATCCCCGATTTACAGTTAAAGATATTATGAAGTTTTTACATAAGCCGGCAGAAAATTACATTTGTATAAAAGTAGGTTACATGGTTAAAGTTTCGGACCTTTCTCTCAGGTTAAACTGCGGATCTAGCAAGAAATAAAGATGTTAACTGGCCATTACCTTGCTGAAGACCTGCTGCCTGATGAAAGAGGCGCCTCCCACCTCCTGTTTGACACACACACTAAGTTGGATGTTGATCAAATGGCCAAGAGACGTGAAAATCCGCAGTTTATAAACCCTCGGAGAAGGTTCGAGACCTTTCATGAATAAACCAGCCACACACTCAATTTATTGGTCACCTTAAAGTTACACACGAAATTGAAGAAGAAGAAGAAGAAGAAGAAGAAGAAGAAGCCTGTGATAGGCGAAAGATTAATTACAGAAATCCGTGATTGGCTAAATTCAAAACTGGCTGAAAGAAAGGATAAATATTGCCAACCCAAAAATGAATGAACGAAATTTAGTAAAGAAAAAAACTTATGAATACAAAACTTCTTCTTGATGAACGGAAAACAAAAACAAGTACTGGAAACTTCAGAATAACAAAATTACGTCGAATTACAGTAGTGACATCTTGTGAGTAAAAGTTAAAGTAGGTCTAGTTTCAAGTTCACTATTCCTCCTGTCGGCAGCCCTGAAAATGGTTTTCCGTGGTTTCCCATTTTCACACAAGGCAAATGCTGGGGCTGTACCTTAATTAAGGCCACGGCCGCTTCCTTCCAACTCCTAGGCCTTTCCTATCCCATCGTCGCCATAAGACCTATCTGTGTCGGTGCGACGTAAAGCCCCTAGCAAAAAAAAAAAAAAAAAAACTATTCCTCCTGAAGAGGAGTTCGATTAGGCGCAACATTTAAATGCGCGGCGTTGGGGTGCACCTCCCGGTACAACAACAACAACAACAACAACAACAACAACAACAACAATAATAATAATAATAATAATAATAATAATAATAATAAAATAACCCGTGTGGGGATTTACCGGTTACCTCCATCGGGCGCGTCCCATTGGAATTGGGGAAGCTCGCTAGCTCTGCCGCCAGCAGAGTCAGAGGGTAGTAGGGAAATAAAATACCACCGTGAAAAAAAACTGGTCCCTTGCCAGGGTTACGGCGTAGACTGGTAAATGACCAGAAGCCAGAAAACATCTTGAGGCAACCTCTAGGGCTAACAACCCTAGTTGTAAAAGGATGGGTACCCGTCCAAAGCAAAGTCAAGTCAAAAAGCATGATGGCACAACATTTCAAGAAACATACCCCAGGGGGTAAATCTTCGGATAAATCCCTCGTCGTGAACGCCACGGCGCACGAGTCTCGTTCGGATTCTGGGGGAGACTCGACATAATGCAAGAGACGAGTCGGAGCGTCTCGGTGTACCCCGAAGAGTCAAAAACTCAGGCCAAAATCTAAAACCTTTCTGGCAACTTTCAACATAAATTCACTTACACAAACTGGCAAGCTGAAAACCCTCACCAAAGCTCTTCACGAAAATCAGATATCCATAATGGTCCTACAGGAAACAAGGTACCCAGATGAAGAGATTTTTGAATCCGAAGGCTACCGATTTTTCAAGAGCAAAGCGCAAAGAGGAATCCTCAATGGAGCTGTGATGCTTGGAACCGCGTTTGCTGTTAGAACCAAGATCCTTAAATCGGTTGCAAATTTCGAACCTGTGAATGACAGATTGTCTATACTCACAATTAAATGCGCGAACAAAACCTACGCTCTAGTTAATGCACATGCTCCTACAAACGATAAGAACAAGTCTGATCCAGACGAAGATAATTTCTGGGACCTACTGGATGAAAAATTAAACAAAATCCCCAAACACCATGTCAAGCTTCTTTTGGGTGACTTCAATGCCCAACTAGGTCGTGAACAGAAGTACAAGAAAATTATAGGAAATTACCCTGCTCACAAAAGAACCAATCCCAACGGCAAAAGACTGGTGTCCATTTGCGAAAATCACAACCTGCAGGTCATGTCGACCCACTTTCGCCATCTACCCAGAAAGCAAATGACTTGGCGTTCTCCCGTCCAAGCTCTCGGAGAGTTCCAAATTGATCATGTTGCAATCTCCAGGAGAAACAGCCCTGAGATTATGAATGTCAAGGTGAAGAAAGGCATCAATGTGGCCTCAGATCATTATATGTCTCTTATCAAATTCAAACCAATTCCCGCAAACACAAGGAAGACAACCAAACAGATCACACGCTTCGACAATGATAAACTTCGGCAAAGGGTCGAGGAGTTCCAGGAGAAGGCTAGACCAAATGACACTGACTTTAACAACGCCAAAAGTCTCCTTGTTGAGGCCGCCAAAGACGTTGCAGAAATCAAGAGAAGCAAAAAGCATGCCTGGTGGAATCGTACCTGCGAATCAGTCCTCCAAGAAAGACTCAATGCATGGAAACAGTACTACTCTACGAAATCAGAAAATGATTGGGAAACCTACAAAACCCAACGTGCCCAAGCAGCTAGGGTGTTCAGAACTGAGAAACGTAAATACGAAAAATCTCTCATTGAAAAGATAGAACAAAACTTTAGGAAGAATGAAAGCAGAGAGTATTACAGAGCCTTCAAACGCAAACTCACTGGCTATAAACCACCATCTCTATGCTTTGAGCGAAAGGACGGCTCACTGGCGACGTCAAATGAAGAAAATTGCAGCATTCTGGCAGACTACTTCAAGAATTTACTTAATTGCTCTAAACCGCAAAGCCCCATTGAAACTAAGGAACCCTTACTCAGGTACCCAGATTCCAGACCACCCGACAGAGATGAAATCAAGCGCCACATTGCCCGTCTCAAAAATAACAAAGCGCCGGGGGAAGACTCAGTAGTAGCAGAACTATGGAAATATGCCCCAGAAGAATCACTTGATATCTTGCAAAAGCAAATAGAAGAAATTTGGAACAAGGAGTCCCTACCCGAAGATTGGAAAATAGCTTTGATCCATCCATTACACCAAAAAGGCAGCATGAAGAACATCAACAACTACAGAGGAATATCTTTGCTACCCGTGACTTACAAAATTCTATCACTTGCCATGCTGGAGCGTTTGGAAGCACAACTCGAACATCAAATAGGTGAATACCAAGGAGGGTTCAGAAAAGGTCGCTCAACAGCTGAACAGATCCGAAATCTCAAAACGATCATCAGATATTGTACACTAAGGTCCAAGCAGTATGTGTCTGTCTTTGTGGACTTTAAGAAAGCGTACGACTCCATTGACCGGGAAGTCCTGCTAAACATCTTAAAAGAATTTGGAGTTGATTTGAAACTGCTGGCATTAATTAGAGCCACCCTGACCGATACAAAATCCAAGATGAAGTTCCACGGATGTCTCTCGCATTCCTTTGACATCAAAACAGGAGTCCGACAAGGTGATGGGCTATCCCCGATACTCTTCAACTGTGTTCTTGAGAAGATCATCAGAACCTGGCGGGTGATATTACAGGAAACCAACTACAGTCCATTGAGAATAGGAACCAAATCTAAGGGGATCGCAACAGACTGCTTAGCATTTGCCGATGATATTGCTGTTCTCTCAAACGACATAGAAACCGCTAGAGCTCAAATTGAAATTTTAAAGGAAATTGCCGAACAAACTGGTTTGCAGATATCGTTTGAGAAAACAGAAGTAATGACTAACATCAAAGAGGCTCCACCAAAACTCCATACAAAATACGGGGACATCACCCGAGTAGACAAATTCAAATACCTGGGTGAGATCATCATGAAAAATGGACTGGACAAAGAAGCACTTCAGTAGCGAGTTCGCAAACTGGAAATAGCCTACCAAACGTCCCGCACAATCTACAACAAAAAATGCCTTTCCCAAAACACCAAGATACGTCACTATGAGACAGTTCTGAAGCCAGTAGTTCTATATGCAGCCGAAGCCCTGTCTCTAAATGCCAACAAAGGACTCCTTCAAGAACTGGGAAAAGAGAACGCAAAATTGTGAGAGGAATCTTGGGATCAAAGTACAGAAATGGAGTCCATCAAAAGAGATCCAACAAGGAAGTTACAGCAAAATAGAGAAAATTACCGACACAATCAGAAAAAGACGGGCTCGATTTTACGGTCATCTGAAAAGAATGGACAGAAGAAAGTTAACTAAAGAAATATTTCACTTTTTTGATTCAAACCCCAAAACCACAATTCCCTGGTTTAGAATACCAAAGACGACCTTCAAATGCTACATATCTCAGCTGAAGACGCCCTTAACAGAGATTTCTTCCGCAAGAAAATATTGACGAACGGGCTAAACCGAGACGAGCAACCGAAGAGAAGACACGGTGCCCCTTGGACAGATGAGCGTAAGCAGGCCCACTCACAAAGAATGAAGGAAATTTGGGCTCTAAAGAAGGCCAAGTTCAGTGTCAAATGCAACAAGACTTAACGTGGTCCTTGATGGCCCCAGCGAATTATATATACGGTATAATAAAATAATAATAATAATAATAATAATAATAATAATAATAATAATAATAATAATAATAATCGTCGTCATCATCATGAAAAGCAATCCATATTCTCTTTAGTGCATACCGAGCGATTTGGCCGTACGTTAAGGGTCACGAAGATACGAGCTTACATTCTGGAGAGGGTTTCCGCGGTTTCCTATTTACACACCAGGCAAATGCCGTTGCTCCACCTTAATTAAAGCAACGGCCGCTACTTTCCCAATTCCAGCCGTTACCATCCTTCCCTCACCGAAAACTGTCGATGTGTTAGTGCGACATTAAACCAGTAGCAAGGAAAAAAAAGAAACAAGAGTGCGAGTAACCGAAAGGCGCAGTCATTATTCGCACAATGTCAGCCCACCCTCACTGCTGTCCTATAACATGGGTGCAGAAAGGACTGGTCTTTCAAAACGAAGAGGTATGGGCACAGGCTCAAGGCAAAAGGAGAACAAGCGCCCAAAGAGGACGTTTTTTCAACGCTGCTGTGCAGTTTGGGTTGCCGTGGCATCTTTAAAGGCGAAATGTCCGAGGAAGAGCACAGTGTGTATGCTCAACCGTATCAACCAGTGGGTTGGCTGAACGGTAGGTACCACGTAACTGTTAACTTGCATCATTAACATACGAGAGATGATGGGTTCGAACTCTACCATCGGTAGAAATTAAGATCGTCTTCCATGGTTTTCCATTATCATACCATGTTGAAACACCGGATCCCGTGAGATCTCCGAAGTTAAGCAACATTGGGCGTGGTCAAGATTTGGATGGGTGGCCACGCGCTGTTGGTGGGGGTAAGGAATGGAGGAGCGGAAAGGAACCGGCCACCCTACCGTATGTAAACTCCGGCTCAGGCACACCTCTACGGAGGTTCGGACCTACCTTCGGGCAGAATACACCCTTACCTCTTTAACCATGCAAATGCTGTAGTTGTATCTTAATTAAGGCCACGATTACTTCCTTCGCAATCCTAACCATTTCATATCCCACCATCGCGCAAATCCTAGCTGAGTTAGTGTGACACTATGCCACTAGCAACAGAAAAAGAAAGGCTTGATTTTATAGCAATCAACCCTTACCAATGAGGTTTACGTTTGAGATTCGACAGAGCTGTTTGGAATGAGCATTGACTAGGACAAAAAGAACAAAATACGAACCACCTATGCCGTGCGTTAAGTGAACATCACAATATTCCAAGAGAACAATGGAGGGCTCAAAATTTACTCTTCGGAGTTACAGGTAGGATTCACTGTGTGCGCCAGAAAGATTTCGGTCACTGGAATGAATGATATTAAATATATATTTATCGATGTGATTATTGACTCACGGAGTATCCTGCACCACCATTTAAATTTCTAAGTTCTTCTTAAAGTCCGCCTCTGTGGTGTAGTTAGTGTGATTAACTGCCACTCCCGGGGGCCCGAGTTCGATTCCCGGCTCTGCCACGAAATTTGAGAAGTGGTACGAGGCCTGGAACGGGGTCCACTCAGCCTCGGGAGGTCAACTGAGTAGAGGTGGGTTTGATTCCCACCTCAGCCATCATGGAAGTGGTTTTCCGTGGTTTCCCACTTCTCCACCAGACAAATGCCGGGATGGAACCTAACTTAAGGCCACGGCCGCTTCCTTCCCTCTTCCTTGCCTATCCCTTCCAGTCTTCCCATCCCCCACCAAGCCCTGTTCAGCATAACAGGCGAGGCCGCTTGGGTGAGGTACTGGTCATCCTCCCCAGTTGTATCCCCAGACCCAATGTCTCACGCTCCAAGACACTGCCCTTGAGGCGGTAGATGTGGGATCCCTCGCTGAGTCCGAAGGCAAAACCAACCCTGGAGAGTAAGCCTATTAAGAAGAAGAAGAAGAAGAAGAAGTTCTTCTTGAAAATGAAATCCTACAACCTGTTTTCCAGTCATTGACCGGGTCAGGGATGTAATGAATGAATCATATATAGGCTGTTGGTATGATGGGGTCGCCACTCCCAAAGTGATTTACTAATGACTGATAGATGCTATGAAATGAGAATAGAGAGTGTTGCTGGAATGAAAGATGACAGGGAAAACCGGAGTACCCGGAGAAAAACCTGTCCCGCCTCCACTTTGTCCAACACAAATCTCACATGGAGTGACCGGGATTTGAACTACGGTATCCAGCGGTGAGAGGCCGACGCGCTACCGTCTGAGCCACGGAGGCTCCGTCAAGTTCTTCTTATCCGTTGTAATAATAAATAATAAAAATGAGAGGATTACTATATTATATACATTTTACAGTTCGTAATGTTCTGGACCCTTGTGGTCTATTTTCATCCAAACAAAGACAAAGCTTCATTTGTCTTTCTCTATTAGCGGTTCAGTAAAATTATTTGCTAATTGAAAGGGAGAATAGTTTACACATACATACATACTGTAACCGTATAGGTAATTGGACACGGGATTCAGGGTATGTTCCAGTTTTCTTTATGCTTCCGACTGCGCAACATGAACCCCGACTTTGTGGCTCTGAGTCTCAAGCACTTTGTGGCTTGATGACGCTAAGAAAAGCGTCATCCAGTTAAGAAAACAGATCTGGAAGACAAAATTCTAATCGACCCGCCCACTAAAAATGGCGAAATACAGTGAGTGCCAACTTGCTAACTTGATTTGACATTATATTTCGGGATTACTGCATTCATTACTACGTAAAGGATCGGCAAGTCAGACCTGTGCATTTTAGACTTCAAGTAAAATTACACTTCTGGAAAATGAAAAAAGAACACCATGAATTCGTCAACCTTGCAGAGGGAAATTTTATTGACACACTCTTGAGGACGTATACAACTCGCGATCATTTCGACAGATCCATACGCATCTGAGTACAGTCGACAGGGCGTGCGCAATGTCAGCGCTCATATCGTGCATACCGTCCTTTTGCGACAATGCAGGCTGAAATTCTCCCATTAAGACGGTCATAGAGGTGACGAATGTCGTCTTGCGGAATGGCCTGCGATGCATTTTCCACCCGGTGCCTCAGTTGGGCCAGATTTTGTGGTGGTCATGCAGACCGCACACGATGGCGTTTTATCCCGTCCCAAACATGATCAAAGGGGGACATTTTGGGATTGTAATGGCCAGGGTAGTTACATACACCTTGGAGAGCACGTTGGGGCACGGAATACATGTGGACGTGCATTGTCCTGTTGGATAAGCACATCACCTTGTTGGTGTAGGAACGGTAGCACGACTGGTCGAATGATCGTTTGGATGCACCGTGCACTGTTCAATGTTCCCTCAACGATCACCAGAGGAGAACGACCCGTGTAAGATATGGCTCCCTACACTACGATGCCGGGTTTTGGTCTTGTGTGCCTCTGCCGTATACACTCCAGACGTTGGCGCTCACCTGCACGACACCCATACGCGTACGGCCACCATTGACACCAAGGCAAAAGCGACTCTCATCACTGAAGGCAACTCGTCTCCATTGTCCGCCCCTAAGTGCCTATCGTGACACCACTGGAGGCGGCTTGCAAGATCTTGGAGGCGTGGGTGGAAGACGTCCTAACGGCACGCAGAATCGTAGTCCTGCTTCATGGAAACTGTTACGAATGGTCCTCGCTGATACCCCCGGAGCAACAGTGTCCTAAATATGTTGTGAAGTCGCGGTGCGGTCCAATCCGGCACTTCGTAAGATGCGAAGGTCTTGGTGTGCATCTGTGCGTCGCCGCTGTTCGGGCCCAGGCTGAAGGAAATGTGCACCTTCTGCTAACCACTGGCGACAACATCGACGTACTGAGGAGACCTCTCGCCTCACGTGTTGCGCAATTCTGCGGTGCAACTACCCGGTCTCCCGCAGGCCCACTATACGCCCTCGCTCAAACTCTGTCAGTTTCACAAACGGCTCACGTACACGCTGTCGCACCATGCCAGCAATGTTGCAGACACAGACAGACGGAGCTCCGCAAGCCACGGCAAACTGGCTGCCACTGGCTCTGGCGGTGACTGTTTTGCAGCTTGTCATATTCCACGGCTGATAACGTGGTTCCTGCTGTGTCCGCAGCGCTGCGCGTCTGATCACCGCATGCAGTGCCCTCTCGTAGTGACCTGTGCAAGTACGGCAGGTTTTACTCACTTGCGCCAAGGTGTTCTTTTTTTATTTTCCCGGAGTGTATATAGGGTTACCGTACTGTAATTCAGTATTACTGAAAGTGCGCCGTAGACGGCAAGATATGCATCAGTACGCTAGCTATGGACCAAAAGGAAGAAAAGATGGGGGGGGGGGGGGGGGGAAAGGAGCGTCAACATGCTAACATTAATTTAATCTACGGTTGGAGTACTTTCCGCATGAGACAGCTGGTCATATTACTCACATCAAATACACAACCTCTCTACACAGAGGACACAACACATAGACGTCTCTCTCAAGAGGACAACTGGTTTCCCTTCAAAACGAATCAGGAACGCTTCTCCACGCAAGGTCTCTTTTTGTTCGGCCGGGTGATTCCACACCTCTACTATTTCACCCCGCCGATCCCAAACACGCATAACGGCCTGACACCTAGTTGGAAGTCGGCCTCCCACCATGTATACCTGTGTCATCGAAGAAGTCAGCCTTGCTCTCTCCAACGACGACATCCAGACTGCCCTCCGCGGGACCGGCGTCCATAGCGCCTCACGGCTCTATGATGGCCCCGACCCATCTCCCGATGTACTTCTGTATTTTGCCTTTGAAGACGACCGCAATCGCCTCCAAGCAACCGGAGCGCTCCTCCATGGCTACCGATACCGAGCGACCTCTACTCCATCATATATATTAGCCCAGCTGCCAGAAGATGAACCTACTACGCCTGTTACAACTGCTTCGCCCGTCGTAACCTCACCCCCTCCTCCATCGCCACCGTTGTTCCCTAGTCATACCAACCCTGTTACCACCACAACTACTACCACCACCGTCACCACCACCACTGCATCCACCTCCCCAACCCACCCTACCACCACTACAACTCTATCCCATCCTTTACCCCTTATGATGTCTACACTCCCTAACCCTCCCACCACTGATCAACCAAGACCTCAGTGTATAACCTCCCAGCCACCTGCCGAGCGAACAAACACTGGGACTTCAACAAACATGGCCAATTCACCATCACCACCACCGTCGCCCAACCGTACTCATAACTACAGCTGTGTTGCTTGCGGGGTGGACCCAAGTATTCCTACTGACATCATCGCTACTCACCTCCGTCAGCAAGGACTGCCCGTACAACGAGCACTTCGGATACACAACGCTGATGGTCCAACGTTTTTAGTTCGCCTCCACCTGCCGACGCCCGAAGACGTGAACCAACTCATCACTCATGGGATCAAGCTATATGACCGTCACCATCGTGTGGAACCCTCCCGTTCGCCTCCCCAACCTTCGACCCGATTTACCTTTCCTCGTCGCCGACCCCGGCCGGACCCTCCTCCTGTTTACCCATCTCCACCAGTTTGTCCTCCCCTTCCTCCGACTGGTTTCATCCCCCCAACCATCCCAACGTTTGAACTCCTTCGACTTCTCCTCACTTCACTTAATCACATGACAGCCAGCCTTCATCTCTTTACCTTGCACCTTTACCCCAGCACTTCCTTCTACACTTCATCTCTCCCCCTTGCACACCCCCTTATCCCTCACACCCTTTCGTAAATCATATATGTTTTATGTATCATGTACTTATGACTTAAATAAAGCAATTGTGTAATACCCAGGCATAGGCACAATTCCTCTCCCATCTCCTAACTCTCCACATCCTTTACCCACCTCCTTCTTCCATCACATCTCCCCAACCCGCCCGCATCTCTTGGCCAGAGAGAGGGCGACACCCTCTAGGTGGCCCGCCCCACCCCTTCAGGGTGGGGAATGAAAGCATTGAAGTAAGTAAGTAAGTAAGTACGTCTCTCAAGTGACTGTACAACTCATCGCAGAATACACTCCTGTTATTTTTGATCGGCCGGGTGGCTACACATCGTTACTATCCGCTCGCGCCGAGCCAAGAAAGCAAATAGGCCAACTCCTCGTTGGATGTCAGCCTCTCTACCATCAACCACCATGACGACCACCACCATTACAACTACCTTTGCGACCCCTGCTCATACCTTCTCCTCCCTTTCCATCACAACTGTTACGTCGTCCCATTCATCGCCGCTTCTATCCACCTCTCTTCCCGCGCTACCTCCTGCTGATCCACTTCGATTATTACATATTCCTCCCCGCTACTTCAACCACTACGCCGTCTACATCTGCCTTGCCAACCACTACGTCACCACCACCGTCCGTCGTACCAGCAGCAGCCGCTCATCAACTTCCATCACCGTCAGCAACACCAGCCACAAACGAAGTCTTCAGTTGCGTCGTCCGCGGTGTAAGCCCACTCATCCCGGCAACCGATATTCAAGAACCACTCCGCCTTCAAGCCATACCCGTCAAGAGGGCGTTCCGTATCTACAACTCCACCGGCCCGACATACTTAATCAGACTTCAGCTTCACAGCGCTGCAGCCGTCGCCCACCTGATCTCCAACGGAGAACTTCTCTACGGCCGTCATCATACCGTCGAACTCTCTCGCTCATCTCCCCGCCTTAGCCATCGCACCTCAACATCTCGTCGCCTTACCCGGCCAGATCATCCCCGCTTTCAACATTCTTTCCATATCCGTCCACCTACTTCCTCTGCTAATCTATCCCCGCCTACCCTTGCACATCTCCCACACCTCATAACTGTCCTTTACCATATCGCTTCAACACTTCACCACCTTACCTTTCCACGCAACTTCCTTCTCGACACTCTGGTGTAAACCTCCATCTAAAGTTATTTCCCCAAGCCGAGTGGCTCCTCCATAATATTCACATCACTTACCCATCTCCTACATCTGCATGCATCACATTACTTTCTTCACTGCTCCTGGCCCGAGAGATCGCGTTACGATCTAGGGGGCCCGCCTCGCCCTCCTGGGCGGGGAATGAAAACTTTTTCGTCGTCGTCATATTAGTCGAACACATCCTTCGATGAGAGAGCTACAAGGGCAATGCTTTTATCTTTCGCTCAAAATGCTTGTCCAAAGCCAGTACCTACGCCCGACTTGGCCACAATGGTTTATTGCCGTTTGAAAACAGTGGACCAACCGGTGGACTGAGAAACTGACAATGAGGTTTCACGTCCGGACACAGCACTAGTGTCGGGGTTTCATCCCCAGTCTCTTTGTTCTTCATTGGACTCTGTTGGGTGACTATCGGTTTACCGGGTTCACCCGCTGCACCACCGCAATGGGGCTTTGTCCCCAGGAGAACCACCTGCCAATTGACTTTCAGCCTGGGTTTGAGAGAGGTTTATACTCCACACTATGAACACTCCTACTTCGCCATGACTCTCCTTGCAAGCACTATCACCAATACAATAACTTCAAACTCCACCGCCACATCATCTACTGGATCAACTCTAACCTGTCCTGCACACTACACTGGGATAATGTGCCCTGAGCTTGAACCTCCACCATCATCTTCAACGCCGACATGTCACGTACTTATCCCACCAGCGCCTCAGTGGGACTACAGCAGAGGAGTAGCACCCAAACGCCCATCAACTCAGATTCAAGAAGAAGTCGCCCTGAAGAAGAAATTTGAGATCAACTCAATTCCTCTTTAGCACCACACACCGGATGCCATGGAAGATTCATCCTACTCGACCCCACCAAACCCTGCCTCCAACACCGAATTCCTACCTCTTGCACAAGCTCCCAGACCAGTCACCTCCATCCAAACTATCCAACCCTGCCCTCAAGGCATGCACAGTTTCTTGCGTGTCAATCCCTCACCAGAGTTTCATTCCTCTCAATATATATTCAGAACACTTCATCCCTTCCACATGAAATGGGAAGACATCACCGACATTCGCCCTACATCTAATTGCTTCATCATAAAAGTTAGTGGTGAGGACGCCGCCTACAAATTGACTCATACCATTGGAGCAGCCCAATAGGAATCTTTATATCCTTCCAAGCATCTATGCCAACCTGCCATCAAAATACCTCCACCACCCCCTCAATACAGCCTGTTCAGCTATGTGATCAGGGGGTTGACCCGGATATGCCTAATGGTGTCATTCATCGAGAACTTACTGCTGCAACATCACTGTGAAGAAAGTATTTCGTGTTCTCAATTCGTCCAGGCTGACCTACATGGTCGGAATACTCCTGCCCACCATTGCTGATGTTAATTGTCTGTTATTGACCAGAATGTTACTGTTTAAACTGCATTGCAATGTAGAACCTTCAAAGGCTCCTCCACCACAGCCCATAAGCTGCAAGTGGTGCGTGTGTTATAACGAGCAGAATACCACTCAATGCAGGGCTCAACAGCTGGTGTGTGGGCACTGCTCACAATCCCACCCTACCATCAAGTGCCCAAACACTCAGTTCCCACACCACTGCAAAACCTCTGATGACACCCACCCCACATATTCCGACTTTGCAAAGTCCGTCCTCCTCCTAGCGAAAACCACCCTGATTTTGTAGCCCCATTCAAAACCATTGACACTACCACCACTCTTCCAAACACCATCTTCGTCCCACCCTCCAAAGAGGACATCATCAGATTCTTCACCCTATCACTCCTCAATATCTTCCTGTATCACCGCCAACTTGTCCTCACCCACTTCCAAGCAGCAGCAAACCAAGCCTTAAACCTCCACTTTCAGACAACTCACTCTGGCCTCAACACCCATTTTAAATTCCACCGCCTAGAAACCCTCGTTTAATTATGGCTAGTGGACCCACTAGAACCAGATCCTCCTCTCCCATCTCTATCTATTTCTCAACAAACAAACCTTTTCCAAAAAGCGCCTTCACCTCCTAACCCTCCTCAAGCAATATCCCGCCCACTCCCTTCTCTTAAACGAGACCATGCTCCGTCCTCACCAATTCGCCCACATACCCTGCAACACCCTCCATCGAGCTGATTATCTACTGGACTTCGGAAGGGGTTGGCAGCCATTGCAGTACGCTCTTCCCTTCCCACCCAGATCCACATTCCCCCACATCCCCACTCCTTTTGCGAATCCATGATCACTACCATGTATTTCCCAGCCAGGATCCCTCACCTTGACACAATCAATCAATCAGTCACTACTGATCTGCATTTAGAGCAGTCGCCCAGGTGGCAGATTTCCTATCTGTTGTTTTCCTCGCCTTTTCTTAAATGATTGCAAAGATATTGGAAATTTATTGAATTTCTCCCTTGGTCAGATATTCCAATCCCTAACTCCCCTTCCTATAAACAAATATTTGTCCCAATTTGTCATGCTGAATTCCAACTTTATCTTCATATTGTGATCTTTCCTACTTTAAAGACACCATCAAACTTATTCATGTACTGATGTCATTTCACGCCATCTCTCCCCTGACAGCTTGGAACATACCACTTAGTCAAGCAGCTCATCTCATTTCTCTCAAATCTTCCAAGCCCAAACTTTGCAACATTTTTGTAATGCTACTATTTTGTTGGAAATTATGCAGAACATATCGAGCTGCTTTTCTTTGGATTTTTTTCAGTTCTTGAATCAAGTAATCCTGGTGAGGGTCCCATACACTGGAACCATACTCTAGATGGCACCCGCCAGTGCTACCCCCTTCCCATGGGCTTTATTACATACCTTCATACCACATTCCAGCACTATCTCATTCTAGCTGACCTCAACCTCCATAGCCGTTCACCTAATGAGATTCAACACTTTCACACCTTCCTCAACCGTATTGACTCATCCCTAATCCTACTCCCAGGTACCTCCAACCCCTCCAGCCAAATCACCCCCAATGCAGTCATTTCCCACAAGTTCCTTATCCACTTGCTAAACGTTTCCTACCTCCCTAGCATCGGCAGTGACCATCTCCCCATCCTACTCCAAATACCCTCATACTCCCCAGATCAAATCCACCTCCCCATTGTCTAATTCCAAACTTTGCAAAAGCCAACTGGTCAGGCTACCGCGAACACATCGCCAAATCCCTCTCACAATCAAGCCCCACTCCCACTGATGCCAAATCCGTCGACATCCTAGCTGACTTAATCCAAACCACCATAACCCATGCCTCAGAACACACATCCCCACCTCACTTCACACACAATCCAAACCCTGCCTCCCTCCCAGGTTCCATCATCTCCAGAAACTCTCCCAGTCTTACCTATCTGAATACTCCTGCACACATGACCCCTACTTCCTTTGCCTCCATCATCAGACTATACAAACTGTTCCCTACTACCTAAAAGCTCACCATCGGAAAACTTGGTCCCAGACCTGCATGAACCTCAACTCCCTACATGCCACACATTCTCAATTCTGGAGCAAGCTATCCTCCCTCCTCATACAACACAGCAACCCTTCCTACCCCATCATTCACAACGGACAAGTTCCAACCAACAACCAGGAATCGTTGGAGATATTCTCCTCTCACTTCTGCAAGCGCTTCAGCCCTTTGCCCTACCACTATTCACGACTGTCAGATACCACCCTCTACCAGAACATCCTCTCTTCCACCTCACTCCAAACTTCTCCTACACAGACACTCACACCCCAACCCCATAACCGGCGCCGAAATAACCAATGCCTTAACCCGCACCCGTGACACCACTCCAGGTCCTGACCAAATCCAATAGCGCCATATCTGTCAAGCACCAATTGACCTCCTCATGCTCCTAGCATCCCTGTATACCTTCATCCCAAACCTCAGGCTTCTATCCCTCTTCCTGTGAAAGGTACACAATGCTCCTGTTCCCCAAACCTGGAAAAGACCCCTCCGATCTAGATTCATATTGCCTCATCTGCCTCATCACAATCCTGGCCGAAATCCTGGATAAAATCCTCATTGATCAAATACACCCTTACCTGCAATCACTCTACCTTCTACCCTCATCCCAATGTGGTTTCCGTCCCGGTCTCTTCACCTCTCACCAGTTTCTCTGCCTAATCCAATCAATAGCCAGTAACTTCAAATTAGCCCGTCAGTCACTTCTGATTACCTTTGATTTTAACCTGGCTTTCGACTATGTATGGGATTATAAAGCATAACTCTCTCTCTCTCATGAGACTAACACTGCCGATGCATTACGTCGGACATAGTTCACGGCGAACAATGTAACCACATTCTTTTCCATGGTGTTCTACATCTTCTAGAGGGACCACACTCTCATGAGACTGTCAAACAAATGTCAAATACTCTGATATACTCGTCTCAGCAGTGACTTCAACCAACATATTGACGTCTTCTTGCATTAGTTATTTTACGATAATTTTTTGATTAATCAGCTTAAAAAGATAATCTTAAATCGTTCGCCTTTTTTTCGGCCAATATTTTTTAGCTCTTGTGTTTTACATAAAAAACAGAATTCAACCTTAGCTTTTGTGTGTTGTCATACCACTCTTGTTCATGAGGTCTTGGGTTCGATTCTGACCCCCAAGCAATGTGTATGATCAAACTTCCTACAAAGAGGATCCACTTCAGTGTCGGACATGTGTTGTTTTTAGAATTAATATGACACAAAGTACTTTTCTGTTTAGACAAACATTTTAAACTGCATAAAGTGATTTTAGCATGCGTTGTATTTGTTATGTTTCAACATCCTTATTTTATAACAATTATTCCACAGTGTCACTACTTTTAAGAAATCACATTTCAATTTTTTAAAGTTATAAGTGATAATGTTCTCTGACCACTGCTTGTTTTAAGATCAAATAAGACCCAATAAAAGAAGGGTGAAACATGTCCATTTAAATTTAGTAATTTCTATTTTTATTTAACCACATAACCATGGAATTAATTTGTCTTGAATAGGTGGGGTAATAAAAATACACCTTTTGTAAACTTAGTGCGATATCTGTATGGCATTCCGTACTAATTTTCAAGCTCCACATCTTCACGTTCCCTGTCTCCTACATCCAGTTCTTCACTGCCTATCTCACCAATCGCTCTCTCCGCCCTTCCCTACGACAACAGGAGTACCCCAAGGTTTGCCCCTATCTCCACTGCTATTTATCCTTTTTGTCGCTGACATCCCTCAACCATCACCGCCCATTCAAATCCTCCAATTTGCCGATGACACTACCATCCTAGCCCCGCTCCCGTCTGTTCAGAGCAACAACAAATCCCTGCAGCCCTTCCTGAACATCTTCTCCTCCTGGTGCAATCGATGGTTCCTCTGCCTCAATCCCTCCAAAATGCAGTCTATCCTAATCCGACCTCCTAAAGGCGCTTCTCCATCACCCGCAATCTGGCCAACCTCCGACTCACCAATGATGAGACCCCAATCCGTACCCAACCATCCCTCAAATACCTAGGCATCACCATAGACCAGCACCTCACATTCCGCCCTCACTTCCTCAGCGTTAAATCCAAATCCTCCAAAAGATCTCATCTGGTACGTCAGCTCGCCGGCACCATCTGGGGTCTTATCACCAAACTCCTCCTCCTTACCTACAAATCCTTTATCCGCTCTGCCATTACCTGTGGTCAGCCGTAGCCCACACCAAACCCAACCTATATCGTCTCCTCCTGTCCCTAGAACGCCGCCTTGTCCGTATTGCACTCCAACTCCCTCCCTTATTTCATACCAAGGAACTTTATGACATCTTCCCTTTCCCCAAACTTGATACTCACGACTCCCTACACTCCCAGAGATTCCTAGACAAGTCCCTTGATCCCAACAACCAGGTCACATTCCAATTGCTGCCAACCAACCTAACCCCCCTACCATACCTTACCCCCACTCCACTATCACCGCATACTCACTCAACCCAAAGACCAGCCACCTCCACAGGAGCAGACTGTACTGAGGTAAACCCTTACCTTCAATCCAACCCCACTCTCTACACTACACCTCCCCAATATTCATTCTCACGCGACTACAGTTCTCTGTTCACCATAGGCTCAACTCACCATTAACCTTACAGTATCACCATTTACAATTCATGTTTCAAATCACATTGAACTATGTAATAGCACATTTTCATTCATAACTTCACATGTATATGTAATTCGGGCATCTGTGATACTGTATCATTCGCATCCTGTCATTGAAATCTCATCATAACATTGTATGATTATCTGCTGAACCTGTTTATTTAGTCTATGTGTTGTATCAGAAACAATTTGCACTCTGTCTTACAATGAAAAAAATGTCCCCCCCCCCCATATCTGTAATAAAGTTATCCTGCTATCATGCCCTATTCAACCATGCAGCCCATTAAAACTACCCCAGAAATCACAATACCATTCCATCCACCTCACCTATCCATCACTTCTTCCATAACCACACCATCTCCCCTGGCCAGAGAGAGAGTGTTGCCCCTTCAGGGTGGGGAATGAAAGCATTTGATGATGATCACATTAGGTCTTGAGCTACACTTTGGCCGCATCACCAATATTGTACAACTCCTAGATCACCTATAATGGAAACTAGGGTGGAGAGCCTAGTGCGGCAATTGTGTGTCTTGGTGTATGTTTATTTAAGAGAAAAACATGCCAGACAAGGGAGAGTTCCTGAACTAGTGCCCATGTGGTTCCACATATCAGGCAGCGACAGAAATAGTCCTTTTTGCACAATGCAGTTGTAGTGAGATGAATTACAGCAACAGTGTAATTGTGACTGGAAGCGATATGACATAGGTATAAGGGAAATTATTGAATTTAAATATTGAAGCTACGTGATTCGCGTTTGGACACAGAGCATGTTTGAGACACTTGTGTGAGTGATGTATAATAAATAATAGGAATGAAATAGTACTGTGAATGGTAGATTGGGATTTGTGCTTTAGAAAGATTGAAAGTTCACGGGTTATAAACGTTGATCCAATGCACATATTGGATTATCATGAATGCAGAGATTTAAGTTGTTCAGCTTAGAAGGGAAAGGGAAGAAGTTAATACGGTTGCAGTAAAATACAATTGAGGTTGCAGGAGTGAGGAGTAATTTCATGACAGCATCATTAGTGCTGGGAGGTGTGTGTTCCATTAACATGTGAATGGATGCTGTTTCCTCAGAAGAAGTGATGTAAACGGATTATTCATCTTCAGTAGCAGTTACCCTGGGACGATGACCAACAGGATTGAGTGTCAACCGCGGACTGAACCCAGGAGTGACATCCAAGTATGCAGCGCAACCGTGATGGACGTGTAAACCTGTATATGAGCTTTCCATCGGCTCGGGCTATGGGCATCTCGATCATCCACATAAGTAGACCACAAATATAATTCTTGTAGAATTAGCGAATGCAGGGTCCGGCTCCATGGCTAAATGGTTAGCATGCTGGCCTTTGGCCACAGGGATCCCGGGTTTGATTCCCGGCAGGGTTGGGAATTTGAACCATAATTGGATAATTTCGCTGGCACGAGGGCTGGGTGTATGTGTCGTCTTCATCATCATTTCATCCTCATCACGACGCGCAGGTCGCCTACGGGAGTCAAATCAAAAGACCTGCATCTGGTGAGCCGAACTTGTCCTCGGACACTCTCGGCACTAAAAGCCATATGCCATTTCATTTCAGCGAATGCAGAAAGAATGGGTTAGTTTATAGATAAGCTTAGCTTAGACATAATATTGGGTTATATCCAATTCCAGAATTTTTTCATTAGGGAGATGGCTACACTGAGCTCCGATTAGGGATATTTGCATATCGTCATAATTTCCTTGGGTTAAATTAAAGAAATGTTATCTATTTTTCAAAATTAAGACAGGGAATAGCTAGATGTACATAACGAAGAGTGCTTGCGAGTTTGAGAAAGGTAGCGTTATTTGTGCATACTGTCAAGCTATTCTGCGGACCACCTTTTGAACAGACTAAAACGGAAGTAACGTCATTGCCTCGTCACACTCACCGTGGTTGCCAAATGAACCGGCGCGCTATTCAAAGTTGTACTCCAGCACTATAATACAGCACAGCTCACGGATTGACCTCGAGTGCATTTAAAATAATTAATACATTAACGTATGCGTGTTAGAATCCCATGCAGTCTTTTAACGGCTTACATATTTAAACAATTAATTTACTGAATTACATTTTAAATGTGAAAACCTACAATCTGTTTTCCAGTCATTGACCGGGTCAGGGGTGGAATGCATGAAACCCCATCTTGCGGTGAGGATAGGAAATGAGCCGGCTAGCGAAGCCTGTCGCACTCCCCTGGGGCAAAGATTAATGACTGACAGATGAAATGATTCTGGAGAGTGTTGCTGGAATGAAAGATGACAGGGAAAACCAGAGTACTCGGAGAAAAACCTGCCTCCCCTCCGCTTTGTCCAGCACAAATCTTACATGGAGTGACCGGGATTTGAACCACGGAACCCAGCGGTAAGAGGCCTACGTGCTGCCGCCTGAGTCACAGAGGCTTTCACATGTTTTATGTACTAACTACAATTTTACGCTTAAAGCATACATACATACATACATACATTATCATTATAGACTGTTATGCCTTTCAGCGTTCAGTCTGCAAGCCTCTGAGAATTTACTAAACGTCGCCACAATCCTCGGTTTGCAACTAGTCTTGTGGCCTCATTTAGTTCTATACCTCTTATCTTTAAATCGTTAGAAACAGAGTCTAACCATCGTCGTCTTGGTCTCCCTCTACTTCTTTTACCCTCCATAACAGAGTCCATTATTCTCCTAGGTAACCTATCCTCCTCCATTCGCCTCACATGACCCCACCACCGAAGCCGGTTTATGCGTACAGCTTCATCCATCGAGTTCATTCCTAAATTAGCCTTTATCTCCTCATTCCGAGTGCCCTCCTGCCATTGTTCCCACCTGTTTGTACCAGCAATCATTCTTGCTACTTTCATGTCTGTTACTTCTAACTTATGAATAAGATATCCTGAGTCCACCCAGCTTTCGCTCCCGTAAAGCAAAGTTGGTCTGAAAACAGACCGATGTAAAGATAGTTTCGTCTGGGAGCTGACTTCCTTCTTACAGAATACTGCTGATCGCAACTGCGAGCTCACTGCATTAGCTTTACTACACCTTGATTCAATCTCGCTTACTATATTACCATCCTGGGAAAAAACACAACCTAAATACTTGAAATTATCGACCTGTTCTAGCTTTGTATCACCAATCTGACATTCAATTCTGTTGAATTTCTTACTTACTGACATCAATTTAGTCTTCGAGAGGCTAATTTTCATACCATACTCATTGCACCTATTTTCAAGTTCCAAGATGTTAGACTGCAGGCTTTCGGCACAATCTGCCATTAAGACCAAGTCGTCAGCATAGGCCAAACTATTTACTACATTTCCACCTAACTGAATCCCTCCCTGCCATTTTATACCTTTCACCATATGATCCATGTAAACTACAAACAGCAAAGGTGAAAGATTACAGCCTAGTCTAACTCCTGTAAGTACCCTGAACCAAGAACTCATTCTACCATCAATTCTCACTGAAGCCCAATTGTCAACATAAATGCCTTTGATTGATTTTAATAATCTACCTTTAATTCCATAGTCCCCCAGTTTCCCTCGGTACCCTGTCATATGCTTTCTCTAGATCTACGAAACATAAACACAACTGCCTATTCCTCTCGTAGCATTTTTCAATTACCTGGCGCATACTGAAAATCTGATCCTGACAGCCTCTCTGTGGTCTGAAACCACACTGGATTTCATCCAACTTCCTCTCGACGACTGATCGCACCCTCCCTTCCAAGATGCCAGTGAATACTTTGCCTGGTATACTAATCAATGAGATACCTCGATAGTTATTGCAATCCTTCCTGTTCCCTTGCTTATAGATAGGTGCAATTACTACTTTTGTCCAATCTGAAGGTACCTTACCAACACTCCATGCTAATCTTACTACTCTATGAAGCCATTTCATCCCTGCCTTCCCACTATACTTCACCATTTCAGGTCTAATTTCATCTATTCCTGCTGCCTTATGACAATGGAGTTTATTTACTATCCTTTCCACTTCCTCAAGCATAATTTCACCAACATCATTTTCCTCCTCCCCATGAGCTTGACTGTTTGCAACACCACCATGATGATTTCCTTTTACATTGAGAAGATGTTCAAAATATTCCCTCCACCTCTCCAGTGATTCCCTGGGATCTATTATGAGTTCACCTGAATTACTCAAAACACTGTTCATTTCCTTTTTCCCTCCCTTTCTAAGATTCTTTATTACTGTCCAGAAAGATTTCCCTGCTGCTTGACCTAGCCTTTCCAGGTTATTACCAAAATCTTCCCATGACTTCTTTTTGGATTCAACAACTATTTGTTTCGCTCTGTTTCTTTCATCTACGTACAAATCCCTGTCTGCCTCGGCCCTTGTTTGGAGCCATTTTTGATAAGCGTTCTTTTTACGTTTACAGGCTGCTCTCACTTCATCATTCCACCAAGATGTTCGCCTTTTCCCATCTTCGAAACTTCTCACTAATCATATC
This sequence comes from Anabrus simplex, assembly GCF_040414725.1. NCBI lineage: Eukaryota > Metazoa > Arthropoda > Insecta > Orthoptera > Tettigoniidae > Anabrus > Anabrus simplex. The sequence continues at coordinate 1,741,342,505 of NC_090265.1, read as the reverse complement.
CATGTACTTCTCTCTAATTTCCTCGTCCTGGACGCTTAAAGCGCTGCGAACGAATTCTTTTGCCATACACAGTAAGCATTACGTTTACTAAATTATTATTACTAGTATTATTATCGATATGTATAAAGCATTTTATTATTTATTAATCACTATTATTATCTAAATATATGGCCTGAATCCTGATTGAAAGGAGCTGCCGAAAACGTCTGTCACGCTACTCACGGGCGATTGATGCATAGGCCTAAGCGAGAGAAGTGATTATTATGTTCTTCTTTTCCTTCGTCACCTGTTTACCCTTCAGGGTCGGTTTTCCCTTGGGCTCAGCGAGGGATTCCACCTCTATCGCCTCAAGGGCAGTGTCCTGGAGCTTCAGAATCTGGGTCGGGGGATACAACTGAGGAGGATGACCAGTGATTATGTACTGTACTGGAATTAACATGAAACTGACAGGTGAAGTTGGAGATCCAGGCGGAAACCTGTTCCTCCTCCGCTCTGTCCAGCACAATTTCAGTAAATTAATTATTACAAATATATGTCCGGCTCCATGACTAAATGGTTAGCGCGCTGGCCTTTGATCACAGGGGTTCGATTCCCGACTGGGTCAGGAATTTTAACCTTAATTGGTTAATTTTGCTGGCACGGGGGCTGGGTGTATGTGTCGTCTTCATCATCATGTCATCCTCATCGCTACTCGCAGGTCGCCTACGGGAGTCAAATCGAAAGACCTGCATCTAGCGAGCCGAATTTGTCCTTGGACACTCCCAGCACTAAAAGCCATATGTCATTTTTTACAAATATATTTTTATAAAAACATTATTACATATTATTATTATTATTAGCGTATTCTCCCAATAATGGAAGACGTTAAGCAAACAACTCAATCAAGCTTTCTTTGGGTTCTTCTTGTTCTTCCAATAGGCTTTCATTCTCTCTGAGGCTTGTTTACGTTCTTCCGACCATTTCGGTCTGCACTGTTTTTGCTTTGGTTGCTCTGATGTAACTTCCCACTTGTTGACTTTGTGTCTGAAGGTGTCTCTTTCTAAAATGTTTGTTGCACATATGTTTGCGTTTTTGAGGTCCTTTCGAAGTTCGTCCAGCCAAGGTGTTGAATTGTTAAGTGAGCTAACATAATTTAATATTCTTTTTGACAGTCGATTTTCTGGTAATCTTGTGAGGTGTCCAAAGAATTTCGTCTTTTCTTAATGCCAATTTCAATGTTTGAAACTTTTTCTGTTGTTTTGATTGATTGTAGCCTGTAACCATCTTGGGTATATCTTGCTCCTAGGATTTTCCTGATGATCTTCCTCTCTTGCTTTTTTATTTCTTCTAATTCTTGTTTACTGTTAAGTGACAATGTTTCACTTGCGTAAAGGACTGTTGGTTTTATGACTGTGTTGTAATGCCGAATTTTTGTCTGTCTTGACATGCATTTTTTGTTGTAGATGTCTTGAACTAACCCTAATGCCTTCTTGACTTTTTGGAGACGGTTTTGCTGTGAGATCTTCTCAAGGCCTGTCGGTTCGATGAATTCTCCGAGGTATTTAAAGTACGAGACCCGGTCGATTTTACCGTATTTTGTTCTCAGGCTCGTGATATCTGTCTTTGAACAGAAGAATTTAGTTTTCTCAAATGAAATCTGTAGTCCCACTTTTTCTGCAGATTCCTTACGTATCTCAAGCTGCTTGATGGCAGTCTCCTCATCCTCTGTTAAAATCTCCAGATCGTCCGCAAATGCAAGGTATGGTACGTAGAGGTTGTTTTTGGGAAAGCCCAATCGGATCGGTTTCCAAGATTCACGTTTCTTGAGTTCCTTCTCCCATTCTTCCATAACCTTGTCTAGGACGACGTTGAACAGAATAGGAGAGAGTCCATCACCTTGTCTCACACCTGTTTGAATGTCGAAGGGTTCTGAAATTTCTCCCATAAATTTCACTTTAGATTTTGTGCCCGTTAGTGTTTGTCTTATGAGTTCTAGGGTTTTGGGATCTAGTCCCCTCTCTTCTAGAATTTGGAATAGTGAGGGTATGTCTATCGAATCATATGCCTTTTTGAAATCTACAAATGTGCATAATGTAGGCTTTTGTCTGAGGGCTCGTAGTTTAAGTATGGTTTTGAGGTTGAAAATTTGTTCTGGGCATGACCTGTTTGGTCTGAATCCTGCTTGAAATTCTGATAATTTGGGTTCTAATTGTTGTTGTGTTCTATGCAAGAGACAGGCTGATAGTATTTTGTATGTGACTGATACAAGTGAGATTCCTCTGTAATTGTTTACGTCTAACTTGCTGCCTTTTTTATGTAGTGGATGGATTAGAGCAATCTTCCAGTCATCCGGGAGCTTTTCGGTTTGCCAAATGTTTTGGATTATTTGTGTAATTTCTCTGAGTGAATTTGGGCCTAAATTTTTCAGAAGTTCAGCTACAATTCCGTCTTCCCCTGATGCTTTGTTGTCTTTAAGTTTCTTGATATGTGAATAAATTTCTTCTTGAGTTGGTGGTGCCGAATTTTCCGGTATGATTTCTGGCTGTACTTTCGGGAATCTCTTTTTGGGTTCTGGACAATTTAAAAGCTGTGAAAAATATGTAGCTAATTCTTGGCAGTTTTCCTTATTTGTCAAGGCTAGTTTACCATCGTGCTTCCGAAAGCAAAGGTTCTGTGGGGAATATCCTTTAATTTGGTTCACAAAGGTCTTGTAGAAATCGTGTGTGTTGTAATTTTTGAAGTTGTCTTCAATTGACTTCAGTTGGACATTGACGTATTTTCGTTTATTTTGTCTTAAAATCTTGGATACATGCTTGCGAACTTCGAAGAATTTCTTCTGTGTTTCTTTTGATTTGTTACAATTGTAGTTTTGAAATGCCTTTTTCCTTTCTTCTAGTGCGATCTCACATTCTTGATTCCACCAAGGATGTTTTGGTTTCTTGCGAAGAGGGATTAGGTCCTTCGCCATTTCGATGATTTTAGCCTGGAAATTCTCCCAGCTCTCTGCAAGTCGTTTTTCCCATTCTTCTGAAATTTTGGAGTCCTTGATTTTGTGCAGATCAAATTTTGGAATCACCGATGTTTTCCTGTTGAATTTCCCTTTGGGTGTGAATTTAATTTTGATTCTGCTTAAATAATGATCCGAATCGATGTTAGCACCTCTGCGCACTTGCACATGATGAATTTCCTTTTGGTAATCATATGATATTGCCACATGATCAATCTGAAATTCTCCTAAATGATGGATGGGTGATCGCCAAGTTTTTTGCTTTTTGGGATTCTTCCGGAGTGATGTTGACATAATTTTGAGGTTATTTTGTTGGCATAACTCAATGAGGCGTGTGCCATTTTTATTGGTGAATCTGTGGGCTGGATAGTCTCCCACTGTCCTCCTGTATTTGTATTCTCTTCCAAGCTGTGCATTGAAATCACAGAGTAGAATTTTCACATCATTTTTAGGGATTTTGGCCATTTCTGTTTCAAGTTCTTCCCAGAATCTTTCTGTTTTTTCAGGCTCCTTTTTATTGTCTCCATTTGTTGGTGCATGCACATTAATAAAGGTGTATTTTTTGTTTGTATGCCTGATTCTTAAGGTCATAAGCCTATTGTTGATGGGTTTCACCTCTATTACTGAATCCAAAACTGTTTTGTCTACACAGAAGGCCATTCCTAACAATGCTGCTCCTTTACCAATTTTCTTGTTTGTTCCACTTTTGAAGATCCTATAATTATTGTAATCCATCGTTTCTGAATAAGTGAAGCGTGTTTCTTGTAGGGCCAGAATTTAGATTTTCTGCTTTGTAAGTTCTGTTGTGAGATTGTGCAGTTTTCCTGTTTGAATCAGTGTCTGAATGTTGAATGTGCCAATGAAAGTGTGAGTCTTTCGTGGAAGTTTATCAGAGCACTTATTATTATTATTATTATTTTTATTATTTTGCTAGGGGCTTTACGTCGCACCGACACAGATAGGTCTTATGGCGACGATGGGATAGGAAAGGCCTAGGAGTTGGAAGGAAGCGGCCGTGGCCTTAATTAAGGTACAGCCCCAGCATTTGCCTGGTGTGAAAATGGGAAACCACGGAAAACCATCTTCAGGGCTGCCGATAGTGGGATTCGAACCTACTATCTCCCGGATGCAAGCTCACAGCTGCGCGCCTCTACGCGCACGGCCAACTTGCCTGGTATTATTATTATTATTATCATCATTATCATGCAGGAGGTTTCAGCATCAGCTTACCTTGTACCGCAGTAATTAATCTGTATATCGCTATCGAGTGGCTGCACACACAAGTCGGAATCAGAGTCGGAGTCAGCACACGAGGTAGACTAATCCCGCCGTCAGTAGTATTCGCTCGGAAATGCTTATAAACAGACAGAATCATATTTCTCTCGCCGGACGTAAAAATCTTGCGTTTCTTCTTGAAATGATAACAGTCTGGTGAAATTTTGTTCGGATTCATTGCACAATAATATCCAGTAACGAGTAAGAAGCCCTTCAAACGTACAAGAGACTACAAGAATTATGAATCAGCACACAATACGCACACACACTGTTTTTGTAAAAGCGAAGCACACTGATAAAATTCTCTCACTGCTGTTTTAAACAGACTGCGATTAGAACTGCACCCTCGTGTTTAAGCACAGCCGACTGGATCCCTCGCTGCGTAGCTAGAGCGACGCATCAAGTCGGCCTTGGTTCAAGACATCCACTGGGTGAGTATGTAAGTAAGTATGGCAACTCCGCATTGACGGCACCATTGCCAAAACTTGCGCTGAGTAGCGCGCCCCCCTTGCCCCCTCACCAACCGTGTGACAACACCGTAGGCGCTGCCCCTGTCGCCCGCGCCATCTCCTGGTCTATACACTCACTTCTGCTTTAGTCTGCTCAAAAGGTGGTCTGGAGAATAGTGAAGTTCTTAGGGAATTTTCGATAGCGTGGGAACTGCATGTCCTTTCTGTAATGCATGTAATTTGTAGTAATATATAGTTGAAGCAAGCACTTCGCTTTATAGAGGTAATTTTGTATGTTTTCTTAAAAATAAGAATGTGAGTGTGCTTCATCTTGTGAAGTGTGTACAGCCTGGAATCGAACCTCATACCTCCGTGTGTAGATAGGGATTTCTTGTGTTGATTATCCAGTGTAAAGTAAAATGCATAAAGTTTTGAAGTTACCTAGTTCAATTTGAGTAATTTTGAGTTAGTTGGTGACATAGATATTGTTGAGTTGCATTCTGCGGGATATGAACAAAGGAATACGTGGATGTGAATGGTTAGTTTAAATGAGTAAATTAGCCCAACACGGATGCATAATTGAGTTATGCATTGTATGCTAGAAAATAGCATGAGACTTCGCATTGAATTTTATAGGGTATGTTTCCCTGATTTTTTTGCAAAGGACAGAATGTCTGTGATTTGTTTAGACACCAGAGTGCTTATTTGTAGATAGGGACTTTACGTAAAAGAGACTCTCAGCTGACTGGGAGGGGGCATATCATCTGGTGACCACTCCGATGAATTCACGAGAGCTACAGGCGAGTGTTTGCCGTGTGCCTGGGCTAATGACATTTTTTTGCTAACCTTTCACCAGTTTCAAGAATATGTTTTGTGTCCCAAGAACAGAAAACAACTTATTTAATTAATACTATATCAGTTGTCACCGATATGTCAAGTAAAGAATTGGATCTTAGTTAATAATGCTAGGAAGGGTTACGATTCCTAGAAAACATCTTTTAGGTAGGGTTCCAGGTGCCTTTCCATGACAGCCAAGAGAATGCCGGTTCAATTCCCAGGCAGACCAAGGATATCGCCACACACTATGGCTCCTGGCAGTACAGTCATGTATCTTTAGTGTTTTCTTTGTATATTTTCTTACCAAGGAAATTATGTCTATATAGTTGTTTGTATTTGTTTTGTGGCTTAGTTTTGACATAGGTTGCATCCTATGGATGCCTCTGTATTTTTGCTTGTGGAGTTTTGGGTTTGAGTCCCGGGCCCGAAATCATGTTTTATTCTGTGCGATATGTTTTCTATAATTTTATTTGAGTGATTTTTTGTTGTTATGTAGAATAGTCAGCCACTTCCAGTACATTCGAGTGCCCTAAATGCAGATCAGTATTGATTGATTTTGATTTGAATATACACTCCCTATAGAATTTGTGTTTTATTTGTAATGTTTTACCGCACTGTTTGAAATTGGAGTTATTATGTAGCCTACTGATTTCTTTGTGCGCGCATTCGCTAATGACTACAAATAGTCATGAAATTATTAATGCCGTCAATCAATCAATCAATCAATCAATCAATCAATCAATCAATCAATCAATCAATCAATCAATCAATCAATTAATCAATCAATCAATCAATACTGATCTGCATTTAGGGCAGTCGCCCAGGTGGCAGATTCCCTATACGTTGTTTTTTCTAGCCTTTTCTTACATGATTTTTCATCACTGCTACAGCCAGAAACAGGGAAGACAGAACATCACATTAAAGATTCTAAACATTTCTTGCAGAAGTTACGTGAACTACGGGTGGATGAAGGTGACATCCTGGTAAGCTTTGATGTTACGTCACTTTTCACTAATATACCTGTAGAAGAAACACTTGCTTACATCAAAGAATACCTGTCTGAGGACTTGACCAATCTGGCAGCAGTTTGTTTAAAATCCACTTACTTCTATTACAAAGGGGATTATTACAAACACACAGAAGGAGCAGCAATGGGTTCACCTTTGTCACCAGTGGCTGCTAATATTTTTATGGAACACTTTGAGTCTACTGCATTAACAACAGCACCATTGAAACCTAAGTGCTTCTATCGTTATGTGGATGACACATTTTCGGTCTGGCCACATGGAAGGGAAACTTTAAATGAATTTTTAGAGCACCTAAATTCCATTAACAGTAAGATCAAGTTCACAATGGAAGTAGAAAATGAAGGCAAATTACCTTTTCTTGATGTGTTAGTATACAAGAAGAACGATGGTACACTAGGCCATGCAATGTACAAGAAACCTACACATTCTGAAAGATACCTTCATAAGTCTTCACATCACCACCCCTCCCAAAAAGCAGCTCTCCTTCGTACGTTATATACTAGGGTGAATAATGTTGCAGACGATGATAACCGCTCGAGTGCAATGAGAGAACTGACAACATCCATGAAGAAAAACGTCTATACATCTGGAGACATAACACGAGCTGTGAAGTTCAAGGAGCCTAACTTGAATAGCACCAACCAGGACTACAGCAAAAAGAAAAAAGTATTCCTTCCTTACGTGGCAGGTATAACTGACAGAATAGGGCGCATTCTTAAGAAGTACAATATAATTCCAGTTTTCACCGCTGACCGGAAGCTCAAATCCCTGTTTCGACCAGTCAAAGAGAAGCCACGTCTTGAAACACTGGGCGTATATGAAATTCCATGTGGTTGTGGTTGTTCATATGTTGGCATGACGAAAAGGCTTGTTAGCACCAGGGTGAAAGAGCACATCAGATCGGTAAAGAATGTCGCTATTTCATCCTCCACGGAGAATGCTATAAGCCAGTCTGCCATAGCAGAACATTTCTACAGTACAGACCATGAAATCCTCTTTGACCAGGCGAAGGTCATCGCGCCTGTAAAAGACTTCTATGCTCGTCTTGTGAGGGAAGCCATAGAGATAGAGCTGCGCCCAAATAACATTAACAGGGAAGACGGCTTCAAGTTATCAAATACATGGAGACCTGTACTGCAGAAATACATGCATAACACCACCATGGCACAGCGGGACGCACTCAAACTGTCGACAGAGGGCGGTGCATCAGTAACTTCCCTCCCAACCACTACAGCACAGCGCCACGATCCTTGAGTCCAGTTAGTGGGGGTAGGCCATTGATAGTACGGGCATGACTTCCATGTTCCTTCAGATAATTCCTTTGCTCACCGTCGAAGGCAAAACTTCACATGCCCTGATGAAGGCCAATGCAATTTGGCCGAAAGCTTGGCTTTATTATTAATAAATATATATAGTGGCTTTAATCCAGTTCATTTCTTTATTTCTTTATGTTACCGTAATACAATGAGCCACGAAAACTTACGTTCATTAAATTGGAAATTTATTGAACATCTCCTTTGGTAAGTAATTCCAATCCCTAACTCCCCTTCCTATAAATGAATATTTGCCCCAATTTGTCCTCTTGAATTCCAACTTTATCTTCATATTGTGATCTTACCTACTTTTAAAGACGCCACTCAAACTTATTTGTCTACTAATATCATTCCACGCCATCTCTCCGCTGACAGCTCGGAACATATCACTTATGATGAGATTTTGATTCCCATATGAAACCTGAAATATTTGTCCCGAATGAGTAAATTTATAATACCAATATAAATGGTCCGTTATTGGACATTATAAATTTTCCAGTTAACTCATTCCTAGTTGCCAGCGTTTTGCCCCCCCCCCCCCCCCCCCCGTGTACTAAGTTGGGCTCATCAGTTAGTACTTAGCACAGCCACCAATACGCATGGCTAGTGCATACCATGGAGGCCACTGCGTAGGCTATTTGGAGCCACCGTCAGTGCCAATGCACTATGAGAGACTTTGTCTCATTACCAAAAACTGATGCCTACTTGGCCATCAGATGATATAGATGTTGATTGTGTAGGCTACTTGGAACCACTGGCAGTGCCAATGCACTATGAGAGACTTTGTCTCATTACCAAAAATCTATGCCAGCTTGGCCATCAGATGATACAGAAATGGGAATCAACATCTATATCATCTGATGGCCAAGCAGGCATCAATTTTTGGTAAAGAGACAAAGTCTCTCATAGTGCATTGGCACTGCCAGTGGCTCCAAGTGGCCTATGCAGTGGCCTCCACGGTATGCACTAGCCATGCGTCTTGGTGGGTGTGCTAAGTACCAAATGATGAACCCAACTTAGCACATGGGGGCAAAATGCTGGCAACCAGGAATGAGTTAGTATTATGCCTTTGCTGGCAGGACCTAGTGTTTACAGTGCACTATGTCTTCTGGTATAGGCTAGAGCAATTTTGTTACTTTCATAGATCTGTCTCTGACTTATCCTTGGCTTTGACAATATGAAAGTGACTGAGGTATGAGCTATGCTAGTAATGCCAATTCCTTATGCAGCCAGTCCTTGTTATGAATAGTGTGAAAATGTTGCTCATAGGGTCGGTTGGTGCATTTGATTGGGCTTGGCAGACTGATATGTAATAGCAACTCTGGCTCGGTGAGGAAAGCAACGGGAAACTATCTCACTCCTCAATTCCCTAGTACGTCTCTTCAGTGATGCCTAGGCCATCTATGACAGCTGATGGCAGAGCTGTTGAGGATCCCACCAGCGGAAGTGCTGACGGACTGAAAATACATACATATTGGTATTACATACCACTTATTCGAGCAGCTTGTCTTCTTTCTCCCAATTCTTCCCAGCCCAAACTTTGCAACATTTTTGTAACGCTACTCTTTTGCCCAAAATCACCTAGAACAAATCGAGCTGCTTTTCTTTGGATTTTTTCCAGTTCTTGAATCAGGTAATCCTGGTGAGGTTTCCATACACTGGAACCATACTCTAGTTGGGGTCTTACCAGAGACTTATATGCCCTCTCCTTTACATCCTTACTACAACCCATAAACACCCTCATAACCATGTTCAGAGATCTGTACCCTTTATTTACAATCCCATTTATGCGATTACCCCGATGAAGATCTTTCCTTATATTAATGCCTAGATACTTACAATGATCCCCAAAAGGAACTTTCACCCCTTCAACACAGTAATTAAAACTGAGAGGACTTTTCCTATTTGTGAAACTCACAACCTGATTATTAACCCTGTTTATCATCATACCATTGAGTACTGTCCATCTCACAACATTATCGAAGTCATGTTGAAGTTGCTCACAATCTTGTAACTTATTAATTACTCTATACATAACATCATCCACAAAAATCCTTACCTCTGATTCCAATTCTTTACTCATATCATATATATATATATATAAGAAAACATAAAGGTCCAATAATACTGCCTTGAATTCCCCTCTTAATTATTACAGGGTCAGATAAAGCTTCGCCTACTCTAATTCTCTGAGATCTATTTTCTAGAAATATAGCAACCCATTCAGTCACTCGTTTATCTAGTCCAATTGCACTCATTTTTGCTAGTAGTCTCCCATGATCCACCCTATCAAATGCTTTGGACAGGTCAATCGCGATACAGTCCATTTGACCTCCAGAATCCAAGATATCTGCTATATCTTGCTGGAATCCTACAAGTTGAGCTTCAGTGGAATAACCTTTCCTAAAACCGAACTGCCTTCTATCGAACCAGTTATTAATTTTGCAAACATGTCTTATATAATCTGAGAGAATGCTTTCCCAAAGCTTACATGCAATGCATGTCAAACTGACTGGCCTGTAATTTTCAGCTTTATGTCTATCACCCTTTCCTTTATACACAGGGGCTACTATAGCAACTCTCCATTCATCTGGTATAGCTCCTTCAACCTTCATTGATGGTAGAGGACTTATGTGGGGAAACCTAAGAGAGTAAATGAACATCTTATAGTGTGAAAATTAATCATTTTTTTCTTTTTTCCCGAAGCGGAATTTCACTGCAAACCTTGAAGTCATTATGACTTATCCCTTTCAGACCGTATACGCACAATTGTGCGGGTTCGTATTTTATTTATTCCTGACCACATTTTAATGTTTTTTTGGCGCTAGACCGGACTGCAGTGATTGTGCGGGACATGTAGCTTGTATTTCAATTGTTTTTAGTATGCGCTTGACCGCCAGGGCGAAGGAAGAAGAGTTTAAAAAGCACAGTTGATCAGCGAGATGGCGGGAAGCAGTAGCGCCAAAAGTAAGTATTTATTTATTGCGTTTATATTAATCTAGAAGCTTTACTGAATACCGGAATATATTCAATGAAGTGTTTACATTGGTTAGTGAACGTAAATTTTGAAGATACATCATCGTATGTAATACAACAAGGTTTTGAATTTTGATACGCACACTTGTGTGGGTCCTTTTTTTGGATGGTAGTTTTTATTTTGTAAAATAAACTATCAGTGTGTGTATTGAGGAGCATTTTAGTCAGTTTTTGACATACAAACAAAAATTCACACCTCCAGTTTTCTTTCAGGTCTGAAAGGGTTATTTCTGCACAGGGTTTTCCCTACTGTGTTCTTGATTAGGGTTTATTTATTTTGTGTGATGCCTATGTGATTTGCATCTTTTCCTCTGCTTATAGACCTTTAAGATAAGTACAGAAATATTATCACAATTTTTCTTTTTTACAATATTGCTTTATGTCACACTGACACAGATAAGTCTTATGGTGACGATGGGATAGGAAAAGCCTAGCAGTGGGAAGGGAGTGGCCATGTGGCCTTAAGGTACAGCATTTACCTGGTGTGAAAATGGGAAACCATGGAAGACCATCATCAGGGCTGTCAACAGTGGGGTTTGAACCCCACACACATGCTCACCCCGAATACGACACAATATATCACACGTTTAAAAATACCTATCATATAAAAAAGTGAGTTATCGTGGACTTGCCTTCGACCCACGCAAACAATCGACTGTACAGAAGTGGAGTGATTATTGAAAGTTAATGTTTCGAATGTTTGTCGCAAAGTCGTAAAATGATACCGTCCATCCGTAAAATGCTGCAGTTTCCGTAAATTTGACAGATGAACCGTAAAAGTTGGCAGGTGTGTACATTAGATGCTGATGAAGATGCTAAAAACCAGTTCTATAACTTGCTTTCCATAACCATCTCCAATGTACCAACTAAAGATAAGCTCTTCCTACTAGTGACTTCAATGCTAAAGTTGGGAAGGATAATCTGCTATGGGAGAATGTAATGGGCAAACAAGGACTCGGTAGTTGCAATGCCAATGGAGTGCTGCTTTTCGGTCTATGTACCGAACATGAACTTTTCATAACTAATATGCAGTTTCACCTACCTAATTGCTTCAAGACAATGTGGATGCACCCTCACTCTAAGCATTGGCACATTCTTGATTACATCATCACTCAACAATGTGATAAGAAGGAAGTCCTTAACACCAGGACAGCTAAAAACATTGATGATTGCTGGATGGATCACAAGTTGCTATTCTCTTGTCTTAAAACCAGTCTTCACCATAAACCGCCCAGGCATTTTCAAACTCCATCCAGGCAGATGTTTGATACATCTAAACTTTGAGAACCCACTGCTATGAATTTCCAAAACATGATCTCTGATATGCTGGCAGGTGCTCCAGTCAACACAAATATGTTGAGCAGGAATGGGCTACATTGCGAAAAGTAATCACAGAATTAGCTGACAAAACCACTGGTTTTAAGAAAAATGTAAGATAAGACTGGTTTGATGACAACAACAAAGAGATTTTATGTCATCACTGCTAAATGAGAAGCCCATCTATCCCTTCTTCAAGATACATCTTCAGATGCAAAGAAAGCGCACTTTCTCAAACTCAAGCGTAAATGTCAGGGGCAAATACGAGAGACAAAGAACAACTGGTGGCAGCAGAAAGCTCAGGAACTGCAAAGTATGTCTGATGCCCAAGAGATCTGCGTAACTTCTATGGAGGAACAAAGGAGTTATATGGCCCAACTCGCTGCTCCTCCTGGACACTGAAAGCTGCTGATAATGCTACCACTATTACTGATAGTCAAGAAATCCTAGAATGGTGAAAGAACATTTCTCCGCTCACCTCAATCGGAGTTCAAATGGCTCTTCACCAACATTCAAGGAATTCAATGCTGCTCTCAGTAAACTGAAACCTGGCAAGGCTCCTGGCCCAGACAACATTCCTCTGGAACTGATTCAAAGTGGAGGCCTACCTCTAAAGACCAGACTTCAAACTCTTATCCTCCTAATATGGGAAACCTGCAAAGTACGTGATGACTTTAAAAATGCCACTATCGTTATTCTTTTCAGAAATTTTGCTCAATCGTTTGCAGATTATTTCCGAGAGGATCCTACCTGAGTCACAGTGTGGTTAGTGAACGCCCAGAGGCACAACAGATGGGATCTTCTGTGCAAAGCAAATCCAGGAAAAAATGCAGAGCAACAGACTCCTTTATACCTAGTGTTCTATGATCTGGAAAAGGCTTCCGACTCAGTCCCGAGACCAGCTATGTGGACAGTACTGAAACGCTTCGGCTGTCCAGAGCATTTTGTAGATCTAGTCAAGGCTCTTCATGATAACATGTCTGGGCAAGTCGTTCATCAAAATGTGTGCTTGCTCCAACACTCTTCGCTCTTTACCTACCTGCTATGCTATATGGAACATCTACAGACAACCAAGGTGTAAAGGTCAGATATCGCTTTGATGGGGGACTATTCGATCTGGCTAGACTTCACTCCCAAAAGCTTACTAAAATTTCCTCCGTTATGGAATTGCAGTACGCAGATGATGCTGCTACACCTGCTCTCACACTTGAGGAGCTGCAACAGTCAGTCAGTTGTTCCAAGAGTGCTTGCAATCGTTTTTGTCTCTCCATTAATGCTCAGAAAACCAAAGTACCCTCACAGCCTGCACCTGGATCGAACCTCCCACCTTTCAATATCTCCATTGCGGATAATCCACTGGATCAGGTCGACTACTTTTTATATCTACAAGTGCTAACTGCCCACAAGATGTTGGTAGGAGAATTGTTGCTGCCCACTCAGCATTTGGAAGTTTATCCTGTCGTGCCTTCATGAATGAGCACCTTACACCTTACAATACACACCAAGATCATGGTGGGGCTACCTATGTTGGCCACCGTCTCAGATGGATAGAGCACGTCCTTCACATGAGTGAAACCAGGCTTCCTCGTCAACTTCTGTATGGAGAACTCTGTTCCGGCACAAGACCTCATGGAGCCCCTTTGAGGCATTTCAAGGATCAGCTAAACATACTATGAAAAGAGCTGGAATTAACACTCAATCCTGGGATACGCTTGCTGAGAATTGTACACTTTGGCGCCATACTGTTTCTAAATCACTTTTGGTGTTTGAAGAACGACATGAAGAGGATTAACGACAAGCACTGAAGCTCTGTCAAGCTCAGTTTCGCCCTCCCCCAACCATTTCATGTGATCTGTGTGGAGGTATGTTTCATGCCAAGATTGGGGTACTAAGTCATATGAAACATATTCACAAAGCAATGTGAGCGTGAAATTGTAAACCGCTGAAGATGTGAGTTGCAGCTGACGACGACAATAGTACAAAGGAGGTACTTCTTTCTGCTGCTATTTGTTTTATGACGCACCGACACAGATAAGTCTTATGGCGACGATGGGATAGGAAAGGCCTAGGAGTGGGAAGGAAGCGGCCGTGGCCTTAATTACGGTACAGCCCTAGCAGTTGCCTGGTGTGAAAATGTGAAACCATGGAAAACCATCTTCAGGGCTGCCAACAGTGGGATTCGAACCCACTATCTCCCGATTACTGGATATCGGCCGCACTTAAGCGACTGCAGCTATCGAACTCAGTGGTACTTCTTTCATTCGCAGATTTGCTTTCTATAATAAATTACAAGAAATTTGTGAAACTACTACAAATTTATTAGGCAAAGTCAGCAGCAAACTAATAAAACGAATTTACCATAAAAGTAAAATTTATTTTTAAAAGATAATTCAGGTTGAAAGATTACTGTCTCATTTTACATGAGAATAGTATGAGATACAGGATCTTCCTGTGGTTTATTAATATATAAAAATCGTTACAAACTTAACTGTGATCCGTATTAACAGTTATCAGTTTCAAAATACTTGAAGTAAAGTCAATATAATCAATGTTTGTATTACTCGTGATGAGTTACAATTTGTCAGTACATGTTTTGGCTTATTTCAAGCCATCAACAGCTGACTAACAATGGTAAAGAATCTGTTTTGTCAAGTCAACATGATGTTGAACACACAATAGTTAATAGCTACATTTTTCAACATCTCAATTTTGAGATTTTCACTTCTATTTGAGAGATGAAATCAACTAAGGCCTATGTTCTTTTTAAAAATTTAATATGCCCTCAAGTCTTTTTTGATATAAACTAATTTGAAGAATTCCTAATAAAGGTCAATTATTTTAATGTGCATTGATTTTAACATGACATTCCTCGTGAAGGTTCATATGTTTTTAATGTATATTTTACATACGTCTTTTAGTTTATAAAAGAATGATTGTTCTTTACCATCAATTGTCAGCTCGATGATGGCTTGAAACAAGCCAAAACACGTACTGACCGACCGTAACTCATTGCAAATAATACGGGTATTGATTAGGTTGACCTTAATTAACAAAGTATTTTATAACTTAGGGTGACTCAGACTGAATGTGATAGCACTTAGTATGTTGTGTGGAAAGACAAAGAAACCACTTTTCAACCGGGGATTCCAGTCTAAAAATGCATGGTTTGGGAGCTGTAGGTTGTCCAAGTTTGATAATGCTTTGGACATAGGGACTGGTGTGCATTAGACTTTTTGTCATGAAACCTTTATCCCCCTAACAAGAGCATCACAACGTGCATTAAATTACAAAACAGGTTCGAACTGTCGACCTCCAACTTTATTAGAGAGCCTGGTGGTGCAGAGATTGGTGAACATGGTTGTGTGCTTGGTACTTCAGTTCCTGCATTGATTCTTGCAATAAGGTCCTCCTTTGATAATTACAGGAGTCTTGTACACCATACTCTTGATGGTACCCCAAATACGTATGCCAATCTCTCAGTAATCAAGTTGAAATTCAACAGTTTTAACCTCAAAAAATTCAGGAAACTCTACTGTCAAAAATTACCAGTGTTTGTCCCAGTGCGGCAATGCATTGTGCTTATCACAGGATACCTTGCAGTGGTGTCGCTACTGGCGTGCTACTGATGTGCCCATGCCGCACTGGGGTGAAACACTGGTAATTTTTGATGATTGAGTTTCCTGAACTGTATTTAGCTATCTCAATCGGAAGCCATATTTTTAATCAATTTTAACCTCTTTTACAACTTAATGTACGTTGGAGGTTTTTCTGACAAAACATGAAATGCACACCCAGCACCTGATCTGAAGTGTTTTCAAATTGTGACGCCCCACAGCACCCAAAACCAAGCATTTCTGGAGATGGATCCCTTTTGAAAAATGATCAATTTACCTTCCTGCATAACATGCTAAACTTTGTTACATTTATTCTGAATCACTCTGTGTATCTTTCTTTTATCTTCACTATCATCTGCCACTTTGGAGGAACTGCAATGCTAGCTCTTCATCTTCTGGTAGCGAAAGTCCTGTATCAAGAGGCTTATCATCATCAGACTCGTCTTCATCACCAAGCCTCCTCTTTTTCTGCGTATTCTTCTTGCCATCAGATAGTTTTCTCTTAAGTGGAATGGGTCTGCAAAGAAAAATGAATTTAACCAATAATAATAATAATAATAATAATAATAATAATAATAATAATAATAATAATAATAATAATAATAATAATAATAATAATAATAATCATAATAATAATAATATGGGTTTTATGTCCCATTACTATATTTTAAGTGTTCTCGGAGACACCAAGGTGTCAGAAACAACAACAATAACAGATATTATAACCTTCTATAGTTCACCTCTTATGAGTTTTATCACAGATATTTTCATTTAAGAAATAATTAAGAAATTATTTTACGAGAAACTACTATTACGCTCTCTCACAAGACTCTAAAAGACACTTGAAGTGCGCCTGCGCTGTGAGTGAGTTTCTACATTGGTTGTTCCCCCTCCTGTCCCTTCCCCTTCCCTTCTCCAACGTAGTCCTGGTGGCTGGTTTCATCCAGCGTTAGGCTCTCATTAATTAATTATATTAATGTATATCGACAGCTACTGACATTTGACTTGACATTTGACGCTAAGTGAATTAATAAACATCCAATCTTAGGTAGGCGATTGCTCCAATAGAGCACGTTATACAGTCTCTAGTTCTGGTTATCAGTGTCATCTATTGTTTACTGTAACCATGTGTTATTTGTGCTCAGTTCTTTCCGCGGTCTTTGTCAGTGCACTCGGTCATTCTTGACAAATCACCAACAATGGTGGCTAGAAATAATGAGTTGATTGAATGGTTGAAGGAGCACAATACAGTATTTCGGTTCGGGATGACATAAGGAAGGGAGGGGTATCTCATGCATCGTGTGAAACAAAACAAGCCCAGGTACCCAATTTATGTGTTGGATGAAATAGCCAGGAGGCATGGGCATAAAGTTGTTCACCTTCCATCATACCATTGCCATTTTAACACAACAGAACTGACTTACGACTCTTCAGAGTTTCGGAAGTTGAAAGACTTCCTTGGGAAGCCGTAGGCCGTGTAAGTGTGGAAGACTGGAGCAAGGACGTGAGACACAATCCGAGATAGGTGAAGCTTGGGAGAAGGAAAGTATCACAGACGATTATGTTGAAGATGTTTATTTATTTATTTATTCACGAAGCACAAGATACAGCTACCCTGAGCAAATTTCACTTGCACTGTCAACAGACTATTATTGTTATCTCGTTACGGTCAAGTGAGAGTGAAACATCAACAGAAGATGACAATGCCGATGGTGAATCGAGTGGTGTATTCCCTTGTAGTATTTTTGCCTTCCTTACGAGAAACTGAATCCATCAGCAATGCAAGCCCGTCTAGACGGTGAGTAGAAATTTAATTGAATTTTCTTGCCTTTTATCTGTTCGAGCATTGTTCTACTTTTATCTTACAGCCTTATCCCAAATATGCTATGTGTTATAGTTAATATTATGAGAGTTATGCATGTTGCTACAAAGAATAATTGATTCTGGACATATATTCAAGTATATACATTTCTGTTCGTGTTGTGAGTCGTGAATCAGCTGTTTGTACTCGTAACAATTTGGCACCAATGTCTGACTTCCGGTTAACTGTCGAGTCGAAACTCATAGAAACTGAACCCTATTTTTATGCCATATGAAAGAGGTAAGTTGTAGAAATTTTTTATTTTTACAAGTTGCTTCACGTCACGCCAACACGGATAGGTCTCACGGCGATGTTGGAAAAGGAAAGGGCAAGAGTGGAAAGGAAGCGGGGCTGTGGCCTTAATTAAGATATGAAAATGGGAAAACACAGAAAGCCATTTTCAAGGCTGCCGACAGTGGGATTCGAACCCACTATCTCCTGAATGCAAGCTCACAGCTGCACACACCCCTAATTGCACAGCCAACTTCTTCGGTCTTTACATTTCACAAGGACTCTGCTTCGCATCCTCTAACAATGACAATTTGAACCTGGAAAACACTTGACCACTACTCTATCGATTAACTGATACTCTCATTCGTCACCAGATGGCTCACTATGCACTACTATATTCTAAGAAGTACCTGATGTTGCCAATGCAGCTCTAAGTCAGACGTTTCATGTTTACATGTCTGTGAACTGCATCATAAGATTAAGCAAAGACGGTGGGAGGGGGGGGGGGGGTGAGAGGGGGAATTTGGACGGGAGAAAGATCATAGCAAAATCAAATGCAATGGAAGAAAGACAAAGAGGAATAGATGAAGATGAAGTGAGAAACAGGTCAAAAACAGAGTGGCAGTGGGGAGACAATACAAATAAGGTTGAAGAGACATGAGTAAAAAGAAGAAATAAATAATTAACAAGTGCACATAGATGATGAATACATGATACATTGAGGAGAGTATGCATTGGAAAAAAAAAAAAAAAAAAAAAAAAAAAAAGAAAAAAAATATGGACAACAGGACCGTCTACTGAAATCTTTCAATGGCTGGCAACCATGTATTGCTTAATTGATAGCCAGTGTCCCTGTTAAACTATTCTTTCAACTGGATTTCAGATTTCCTCTCTCTTCCTGGCATAAGTTTAACCTGAAATTGTAGTTTTCTTGCTCAACATGAGGTGGTATCATTTTGAAAGAACTCTGTGATGATGACAATCAATTCGATATGTGGTTGTACTGTATTTATTATGATAATTCCGTGCTTTGCAAAGAGAATATAAATGAGTATGTAGGTGCTGATGTTTTACTCTGTCAGCTGGCTTCTGTTCTGCAGCATGGCTGCGTCCAGGTGTAAAGAAAGTATAACACTTCAGATTTATGCCAGGGAAAGGAACTACTGACGCTATTTTTGCTCTTAGGCAGGTTATGGAAAAGCATAGAGAAAAGCGGAAAGAAATACATATGGTGTTCCTAGACTTAGAAAAGGCTTATGATTGGGCACCCCATCAGGAAGTATGGAGATGTATGAGATACAAGGGAGTATCAGAGAAGTTGTTCAGGACACGTACGAGGAGCAAAGACGCAAGTTAGGATTGACGGAGGCCATAACACTCCAAGTTGATCTTCATCAAGGATCTGCATCGAGTCCCTATATTTTTGA